>NC_053024.1:594514894-594844310 GCF_003073215.2 Triticum urartu | reverse complement strand
CTCGACTTGTGACTTCCACGTATCACGTGGAAAACTCAAACTGATGCACCAAATGCAATGGCAAGGGCACACGGAGTGCCCAAGTCCTTCTCTCTTAAATCCCACCGAAGCAACTAATGCTGGGGAGGAAAATGAGAGGAAGAACAAGGAGAACACCAAGAACTCCAAGATCTAGATCCAAGGGGTTCCCCTCACAAAGAGGAGAATGTGATTGGTGGAAATGTGGATCTAGATCTCCTCTCTCTTTTCCCTCAAAAACTAGCAAGAATCCATGGAGGGATTGAGAGTTAGCAAGCTCGAAGAAGGTCAACAATGGGGAAAGAACAGGAGCTCAAAGGATATCGTACAATGGGGAAGAAGATCCCCTTTTATAGGTCCCCACGAATCTTCCCGTTATGTGCAGAAAACAGTAGGATCGGTACAACCGGTGCACGAACCGGTATAACAGGTCAAAGCAGAGGAAAAACCAACCTGTAGGAAAAAGCCCCGAGCAGTACAACAGCCTGGGGAACCGGTAGTACCAGTTAAACTGAACAACCGGTCAACAACTTCCTAAGAATCACTCCAAAACAGAAACTAGTCCGGTGGTAGAGCAGTACATGGCCGGTACAACCTTCAGACCAATTGTCGGGGGTGTCATGCGACATATGCCAAAGGATGGCTTATCATGGATGGGGCTAATAAGATGTCGCCGGTGCCAGGAAACGGGATGAGGCGAAGACATGCACGCCAGTGGATCTTACCCAGGTTCGGGGCTCTCCTAGGAGATAACACCCCTAGTCCTGCTCTGCGGGGTCTCCGCATGATCACTAATTCAACAGGAGTGGCTACAAGATTGCTCCTTGAGCTGTTTCTCTAGAGGAGGAAGAAGAACAATGCTAGCCCTAACTCCCTCTCTATGTGTGTGTGTTTCTCTAAGAGTCAGAACCCTTTGCATGGGTGCCCTGGGGGGTTTATATAGGCCTACCCCCAAGGGTACAATGGTAAACTGGTCGGGTGTAGGTCTGGGCCGTCAGTGTCTCTTGTGGCCGGCTTCTCCGCTGGCAGCTGGGGCTCGCCGACTGGTGGGCCCCACCGGTTGTCTTGTATTCGGCTGACAGGCTGCGCCCGCCGCTTGCGGGCCATGCCGGCGGCTCATCACTGTAGCCGTGCATCTAATGACACTTGTTTCATCGGGGGAGGCGTGGCTACAGTCCCGCCGCCTGGCGGTCATTCACTGTAGCCATTCCCTATTTCTCCCGGCTGATGGTGCACAAACTCTTAAGAGGGGGAGGGCCGCCTGTCGGAAGCTGGCCTCCCCCCAAGCCGGCTGGCTGAGCTTGCCGCCTTTTGACTGCTCACAGGCTGGTGGGACCCGCCGCCTGCGGGCCGTACCGACAGCCCGTCGTGGGAGCTGGGCCCCTTCTGTCTTGGGTGATGTCATCGACGGAGGGGCTACAGTGCCGCGCCATGCGGGAGATCACCAGCCGATACGGCGCACTATAGCCATGACCCGCCCTGGATTCGAGGGTGGCAGGCTTCTCTATAGCCATGTCTCGTCTCATCGCATTCACGGTGGCTCAGATTTTGAGGGCGTTGGGGCCGCCTGCTAGGAACTGGCCCCTCTAGGGACCGCCTGCTAGGAGCCGGCCCCTCCCGCAGCCGGCCGCTTGGATCGGCCGGCCACAAGAAGGCGGCGATAAATCTTTGAGGCTTGAGGGGCGTAGTCGGCCCCATTGTCTTGAAAGGCCATGGGGGGCAGATGAGGCTACCCATGGCCAATAACTCCGATAGTAGGCCCCAAAGCTGGCGGGTCGCCGCGGCTGACAAAGAGGGGTGCCCCAGCAGCTTCCCACTCCGTAAAGTCTTGGTTGCTTGCACGGTCCATCTTCTAGAGTGCCAGTTGCCTGGAGCCACCCTAGTCCTGACAGACCGACTGGTGGAATTTGAATAGTCACGGCGGGAGGCACGCGGCGCGCTAGCTAGGCGCCTAGGCTAGTCGCCCACCGCATGCGCACCACACGGCATTAGCTGGCCGGGCCGGCCTGCTAGCCCACGCTTGATGGGACGCATGAGCAGGCCGGGCCTGCCACTACTGGGCCTCGGCACGTGCGCGGATCTGCTGTGGCCGAGGCGAGCGGTTGGGATCTCGCGCGCTTTTACTATGCGCCATTACGGCGCGGTAAGTGTGGGGCCGTGGGGTTGTGGGCACAGTAAATCCCATGATCCCATGCCCTGCCCCCTCGGCTTCGCGGCCAGAGGGCTATAAGTAGGGGGAGAGGGGAGGGGTAGAGGCACGCGCGTCCTCCCCTCACTCTTTCTTCTTCCTCACTGCTGCCGCACTGCACGCTCGCCGAAGTGCTGCCGCGATCTGCTGCCGTCATCGAGCTTCTCCTTCTCGAGCCCTTTCTCCGCTCCACCGCAGGTCCGCGTGCTCGTCATTGCCCCTTTGCCTCTGTCGATCTCAAGTCGTCATGGAGCGCTCCGGCGACTAGGACGGCTCCAACATCCACGACGGCCACCTCACGTTCCTTCACGACACGCTGTGGCTGCCCGATGCGGACTGCGTTAGGGTGCGCGCGCCACCCGCCAATGAGATCTCGCCGGTGCCGGAGGAGGGCGAGCGCGTCATCTTTCGCTCGCACTTCCTCTGCGGCTTCGGCCTGCCGGCGAGCGACTTCCTCCGCGCCTTCTTGGCCTTCTACCGACTCCAGCCGCACCACCTCACACCAAACACGGTGGTGCTGCTATCGGCCTTTGTTATCCAATGCGAGGGGTATCTTGGCGTCCTCCCCACCATCGAGCTCTGGGGAGCTTTCTTCTATACCAAGCTCGGCACCGCCGCCAAGGAGGAGGTGGCCCAATGCGGCGCTTTCATCGTAGTGTGGCGTCTGGGTCCTGGAAACCCTTCCCAGCCATCAAGCTGATCCAGTCGGTGAAGCTGTGGTAGAAGTCGTACTTCTATGTGAAGAACGTCGACCCGGCGTGCGACTTCATCAACCTGCCGCCTTATGTGGCAGGTCCGCCTGCTGTGCCTCGTGTCAACTGGGGTTTCAAGCCAAAGCCGCTGTCGGAAGATGCCTCCGCCGCCATCGCCCGCCTTAAGGTGATGACGGAGTCGGAGGGCCTCAAGGCGTCCGACTTGCTGGTCGCCTTTGTGGTGCGCCGGATCCTGCCGCTTCAAAGCCGGCCGCACATGACGAGCCAGATGAGCGGGCACCGTGACCCGTGCCGGACGGGCACCAAGGAGATGCCTACATGAATCAAGCATTTCATCATCCAGATACAAACAAGGTCCGACTACGGAACCAAAATAAAAAAGACTACCCCAAATGCTACACAGATCCCCGATCGTCCCAACTGGGCTCCACTACTGATCAACTAGAAACGGTACAACATAACAAACACAATATTCAATGAGCTCCTCCTTGAGCTTCGTTGCATCACCTGCATGGTATCATCGGCACCTGCAATCTGGGTTTGGAAGTAATCTGTGAGTCACGGGGACTCAGCAATCTCACACCCTCGCGATCAAGACTATTTAAGCTTATGGGTAGGGAAAAGGTATGAGGTGGAGCTGCAGCAAGCACTAGCATATATGGTGGCTAACTTACGCAAATGAGACCGAGAAGAGAAAGGCAAGGCACGGTCGATAAACTATGATCAAGAAGTGATCCTAGAACAACCTACGTTCAAGCATAACTCCAACACCGTGTTCACTTCCCGGACCCTGCCGAGAAGAGACCATCACGGCTACACACGCGGTTGATGCATTTTAATTAAAATAAGTTTCAGGTTTTCTACAACCGGATATTAACAAATTCCCATCTGCCCATAACCGTGGGCACGGCTTTCGAAAGTTCAAAACCTTTCAGGGGTGTCCCAACTTAGCCCATCACAAGCTCTCACGGTCAACGAAGGATATTCCTTCTCCCAGGAAGACCCGATCAGGCTCGGAATCCCGGTTACAAGACATCTCGACAATGGTAAAACTAGATCAGCAAAGCCGCCCGAATGTGTCGACAAATCCCGACAGGAGCTGCACATATCTCGTTCTCAGGGCACACTCGGATGAGACATCCTACGAGTAAAACCAACCCTCAAGTTGCCCCGAGGTGGCCCCGCAGTCTACTCATTTCAGACCAACACTCAGAGGAGCACTGGCCCGGCGCGGGGTGGGGGGGGGTGGGGGGGTGTTAAAATAAAGATGACCCTCGAGAGAGCGACTCCCAAGGGAAAAGTAGGTGGTGGTGAGGCAACTGGTAAAACCAAGGTTGGGCCTTGCTGGAGGAGTTTATTCAAAGCGAACTGTCAAGTGGTCCCCATAACACCCAACCGTGTAAGGAACGCAAAATCAAGGAACATAACACCGGTATGACGGAAACTAGGGTGGCAAGAGTGGAACAAAACACTAGGCATAACGCCGAGCCTTCCACCCTTTATCAAGTATATAGATGCATTAACTAAATAAGAGATATTGTGATAACCCAACATATCCATGTTCCAACATGGAACAAACTCCATCTTCACCTACAACTAGCAACGCTATAAGAGGGGCTGACCAAAGCGGTAACATAGCCAAACAACGGTTTGCTAGGACAAGGGGGGGTTAGAGGCTTGAGGTGGCAATATGGGAGGCATGATAAGCAAGTGGTAGGTATCACAGCATAGGCATAGCAAAACAGCGAGCAAACTAGCAAGCAAAGATAGAAGTGATTTCGAGGGTATGGTCATCTTGCCTGAGATCCCGCAAGGAAGAAGAACGAGTCCATGAAGAAGCAAACGGACGTAGCCAACGTATCCTCACAAACGCAACATTACCGGATTACCGAGAAGAAGTACACCGGAAAGAAAGCAAACAACATAGTAAACAACCACCACATAAACATGGCATGATGCACAACCAAGTATGATGCATGTCTGGTTTAATGAAGCATGGCAAGGCAAAGTGCAACAAACAACACTACAAATTAAGTGGAGCTCAATATGCAACGGAGTTGCATATTGAAGAAAACACCACATGACTTATTTAGTTCTCTCTCGTTTATGTACCCACCAAGATTAAATGTTTATTAACATGGCAAGAGGGTGAAGCAAAAGTAAGCTAACTATCTAGTCAAGTTTAAATGAGGCTGGAAATAACAAACAACAATTCCGAAAACTCCTCATGTGCATATTTTATGGTTTGGTACTGTTCTGCCCTAAACACAATTTTAGAGTTGTTAAACATGCAAAGTGATGCCACCATGTTAAAATAGACATTTTTCTACCCCATTTACATATAAAGATTATTTAAAACCGAGCTACGGTTATTTAGTTATGAATTAAATCATTTTAGCAAGTTATTTAAGCAAATTTAAACGAACAACATTTTAAGCACTTTAAACATGGATGAAAAAGACATATTATGAAACTACACAAAATTCTAAGCAACTTTCATATTAAGTTTGTTTTAATCCGATGCACGGTTCAACAGTTATTAAATGCATGATGCTGGGGAGGGGGGGGTTCTGCAAAACTACAATCCTGCAGATAAAAGCTAAATTCGCACAGACTGAAAAAAACACTACTGGGCTGAAATCTGGGACAAGCCCAACACTGCACAGGGGCTGGAGGGGGGCTTCTCACATTGGGCTTGGCCCGGTTGGTGCTGGGCTGGAATCTGAGTGGAGAGGCCTGGGCCTCAGCGCCCTGCTGGGCCGCGACGAAGCACAAGGCGAGGCCGGCCTAGGCACTCGATCGGGAAACACCAGCGGCTAGTCAAAGCGTAGGGGCACGCGTACGGGCAGATCGAGCAAGCAACGACGTGGTTGGAAGCAGAGGTTCGGCGCGAGGCGCAAGAGGAAGACGGCGGCGCAGGGCAAGGGACTTGGCGCGGTCGAGGACGTGGGTGGCGGATCTGGCGACACAGTTAAGAAGCATGGCGCTGCTCGTCCTCCTCTGGAGCAGGGACGAGGCGGCCAAGGCAGGCGGGCCGAGCGGACGCTGCTCCTGGCGGTGAGCCATTGTTCCTGTGAAGGATCAGAGAGAGGGAGAGAATTGCGTGAGAGGGAGAAAGCAAAGGGAGGAAGGAGAAATAAGGGGAGGCGGCGAGGGCCCTGGCCTGATGGATCTGGCGCCGTCGGGTGACTCCGGTGGCCTGCCGGCCGGAGGCGGGGCTGGACGGATAGAGGAGCTCGGCCTCCTCTCGATGCTGCGAGCATAGTGCCGCGGGCACTAAAGTGAAGCGACGGCGACGCGGGGATGAGGTGAGGAGGCGCTCAGGTGTCTACACGCTGGATCGAGGGATCGAGGAGCACCTCTCCTTTGGTGCTGGACACGCACAGGAGTAGGGAAGGGGAGGCGGCTGCGAGCTGGTTGGGTGGATCGGCGCAAACCGAGGGAGATGGTCGGAGCGAGGTGATTGGCCTGGCGCTGAAATTGAGGAGAAAGTGGGCGGCGGCGCTAGGGTAGGATCCCTAGAAATTTGGGGTTTGGTCTCGGTTTAGACTAGTATATATAGCGGGTAGGTTAGGCTAGGGGCTACCTCGTCCCTCCGATCGTAATCGGGCGGTTGAGAAAAATATGTTAGGAAGTCTAGTTAACAAAACGGAGACGTTTTGTAGATGTTTGGGGATGATCCGGACCCAACGGTGACGACTACCCGGGTCGGGTCTGGGACAGCTTTTCGAACGCGCACGCGAGGAGGGCCATAGGCTGACGAGAGAGGTAAGGTTGTGCCTGGCGGTGGTAGTGGACTGTGAAGAAGGGCTTAGGCTGAGAAAAGAGAAGAGAGAAAGGCCCGGCGACTGTTTCCGGAGACCGAAAACGTCCGACGTTTGACCGACTATATTGTCGCTATAGTTATTCGTTGGGGTATCAAACGGACTCCGAATGCGATGAAACTTGGCAGGCGGCCTACCTACAACAAAACAACACTGCATGCCAACTTTCAACCCATTCCGAGAACATTTTCCGGCCACTTATAAAATAATATTTCGGACATGCCGCGGGCGCGTGCAAGTGTGTCTGGGCTCAGAACGGACAACAGACGGAACTGGGGGAACCGGAGGAATGCAAGTTTTGAAAACATGATGATGCAATGCACAAGATGACATGGCAAGATGCAACACGCAAGCGAATGATATGGCAATGATGGCGAATAACTGGAAGACATCTGGTGCACCGGTCTCGGGGCGTCACAACACTCCACCACTATGAGAGGATCTCGTCCCGAGATCTAGGATGGCACCGGAGGGAAAACGGAAGAGAAAGATAAAAGGTAAAACTAAGTTGCTTCTTTGACAAACGAGTGACACCAAAGAACCTTGAAAGGTTAAGCCATTTCGAGAAAAGAATACAACTGAGATGAATGAATTTGAGAGCACTCCGGTAGAAAAGAGAAACAAGGAACATTACTAGAACCTTGTGGGTTGAAAGGCATAAGACAAGGTGTTGCAATGGGCAAGAAGTACATGCAAGCACTCCGGTCGAAACGAGAAGTACAAGGAACAATAAGGATCCATTACGACAACACTTTGGTTGGAAAAGGAAGGCAAAACTTGATAAGATGAGAGAACTAGAATGAAGGGCACGACACTCCGGTTGAATGGATAAGCAAAAGAAAGAACATGATATTCACAATATGAGATGATGAGTGAAGAGTGAAGAGAGCATCATCAGAATGCCTCCGGAAGAAAGAATAGAAGGTAGATCATTGGAATGAAAGAATGGAGAAGAAAAGCCAACTTCTGTCACAAAAGAGCATGGATAGCACCCTTCCAAGAAGGTTGTAACAGAGTTGTTTGATTATCAACACGAAAGCATAAGCTTGATGTGGGCTAATGGAAAACATCTCAAAATTTTGAGGTGACAACCTACCACTCACGGGAAAAAGATTGAATTGACATCAATAAGGAGATGAGAATCTTATCTCACTGTAAGGATAATTGAAGGCCTTGGGTCATTTATAAGCACCATAAATTGCAACAGTCCTTAGGGAACGCTTTAGGTGAAATATAACCCAAGATAACTCCAACGAAGGGATTGATAGGTTGCAAAGGATCTCATGAACAAAAATAAAACGATGGGTTTACAAATCTCATCCGTGACAACTTGCGAATCATGAAAAACGAAGGAAAATTGTCAAGAATGATATGAAACCACCTCAAAAGATAACAGTAGAAGGAATTACACTCCGGATTGCAAGATGACGAATGCTTGAGCTCCTCTGAAAAGAATCTCAATGAACTCTTCGAGAATGAATTAAATCCTTGGTGAACCATCATGTAGAGCTTCCATGAAGAACTCCGGTAACCAAAAGGATAACGAAAAGAAAGAGAAGTAGAAAACACAAGGTGAAACCTTGTATTGATTTAGATGGATCTCCGTGATAATTAGAGCTTGGAACTCCGAGAAAGAAAAGATGATCAAAAGAAAATCAAGACTTTATTCATTATGAACAAACTCCGAAGGAAGGAATTTATCACTTGGATGAAACAAGAATAAGAATTATGTTATACGTATCCTTCACTAATTTAATTGATGACAAGCAATGGATTTGGCATGCTACTTATTCTCGTAGAAAGGATTAAGAGAGATATAGCGCAAACTTGAGGAAGGTCTTCGACGAACCACCGGTAGGATTGGAACAACGAATGAATTGATATGATAACCAAGGAAGAGATCTTGACAAACCACCGTATGAATTGAAAATGAACGAAGAAAAAATACAGAAACACTGGGTAGAATTAGAAAACGAATGACGATACTTGACGGAATTTGATACATGAGAACGAAGAGATCACGAGCTGATTAGAGTATATTTGAATGATGCACCGGTAAGATTTGGAGAACAAGAGCTGAAAGCTGGAAATGAATAATTTTGAGATGATGGCTCCGGGGAATCAAACTGAAAAGACTCATGAATTTCTCCGGATGGGTGAAAAGAATTTTCACCATCGAAAACAATTATGAGAGGATGGAAACAAGCTAGAATCACGCATCTCTGAGAGAACGGATAAGATATGGAGGGAAAAACTCTTCTTCGGTCTTCAAAATTTGATAATAACGACGAGAAACACCACCAAGAATTGTTGAGGCACTCCGGAAGGAACATTAGAGAAGGTTGAACCAATAATGAAAAGAAAGTGCAATATCTTGGAGAAGGCATTTGACTGATGATAACTCATTCTTATGTCAAACTTTGAGAAAATTTGAGAATAGCTCCGGGAAAATTAGAAGAGTCAGGTAAGATCCTGGAAAAAGACCCGTGGGTTAGGGCCCACTCAAAATAAAACACAGTTGAACAATTTAAAAGATAGATTGCGTCGGTTGAGATAAATGGCTTGAATGAGATAACAACCTCAAAATAAGTTGAACGGATCTTGAATGACAAGACGAGCCTTCTGAGGTATCTTCAGCACTCCCGAAAAAATGAATAGCGAAAAGTGAATGATTATGAGGTGCACTGACATGAGAAGGTATTTGAAACAAAGAAAAAAGGATATGAGAACAACACCGAAAGCTTGAATTGAAACCACCGGAGAAGAAAAGAATGAAGAATGATGAACGAGTAGAGCATCTTCATGAGAACCACCGGGTAAGATTATTGACGGAAAAGAATGGAGAGACTTCACATCAATAAGTTGGATACTCGATTAAGGAATCTGAGTCCTTGAAGAAAAAGGGTGGGAGGGTGGGAAAAACAAAGACACTTGGAGACGGATGAAAACAAACACCGTTGAGAATACTTAGAGTTGGTCTTGCGGTTGTTGACATGATCAGATCCACTTGAAGAGAAAACACGCCGGTTGAAAAGGATTGACATGACCAGCTCGATTATCATGAAGGATTAGTATTCTCATCAGAGTATGAGAACACCGGTTCGGAAAGGTATGGAATCAATACTTGACACTGAAGCAACTCGAATACCACAATGAAAACAAAAGAAAGGATTGGCTTGCGGAATAAGCCGGAACAAACATATGACAGAAATTTCGTCCGAAGTTTTCGTGGTGGGGCCCACACGGGCTCGATCGTACAACACCATCATGTACAAGGCAGTGCACATGACATACGAAGCGTCCCCGAGTCAGCATAGCCAAGGACTCTTTAAGACGCAACGAGACCACTATAAAACCAACCGTGGATAGGCGGGCCACTAGACGTCGAATCCAAATTTCATATCATACATCTATCGAAAAGATATCTTAAGAGATACTTGAATTCCCACTTATAAACTCCCGAAACTTTCCGGTTATGCAATCAGGTGTTGGGGATACAGGGGAAGCATAATATCTCACCCAAAACTAGCAAATCCTACATCCAGCTGTATCCATCCTTCAACACATAACCAAGAAACCTTCGGAAATCATTTACCTCAACCTTCGAAAAGCATCCGTTATACGAGTTATGGCAATACTCCCGAACTCCCACCCCAGTACTGGGTGGCGTCGAGGTTATCTCACCAACAACTGCATAAAAGAGATTTTCGATGTCGGTGAACTCAGGTATTCCAGAACTGCAAAGATAAAATTGTGACGACAACACCTCGGAGCTCAACTCCCCGGGACACTGCCACAACCCCTAAATGTCAGGAGGCACCAAAAACAATGTTCTCGTCACAAAACCATCGGAACGATTCCAAGATACCCGCGTGATCCTAAATTTTTTTAGTGAAATTTGAGAAGAGAAGAGTCAAAACTCTACGTCAGGATGCCTCACCAGAGCGACGAAGGGGCTGAGGAGTAAAAAGAATCCTACTCTTCGATATATATAATCCTAAATGACTCAAAACATTTTTTCTAGACTCAACAACGCCAGCGATTCGATCAAGCAGGGGGCTCCTAAGTTAGGGAAGGCTCTGATACCAACTTGTAACACCCACGATGCGGCTATATCTCCCACGTGTCGAAGCACGACTTAGAGGCATAACCGCATTGTAAGCAATGTCGCAAGTGAGGTAATCTTCACACAATCCATGTAATACATAAAGGAAAGAGTTACATAGTTGGCTTACAATCGCCACTTCACACAATACATGAATTAAGCATTTCATCATCCAGATACAAAAAAGGTCCGACTACGGAACCAAAATAAAATAAGACTACCCCAAATGCTACACAGATCCCCGATCATCCCAACTGGGCTCCACTACTGATCAACTGGAAACGGTACAACATAACAAACACAATCTTCAACGAGCTCCTCCTTGAGCTTGGTTGCATCACTTGCACGGTATCATCGGCACCTGCAATCTGGGTTTGGAAGTAATCTGTGAGTCATGGGGACTCAGCAATCTCACACCCTCGCGATCAAGACTATTTAAGCTTATGGGTAGGGAAAAGGTATGAGGTGGAGCTACAGCAAGCACTAGCATATATGGTGGCTAACTTACGCAAATGACAGCAAGAAGAGAAAGGCAAGGCACGATCGGGAAACTATGATCAAGAAGTGATCCTAGAACAACCTACGTTCAAGCATAACTCCAACACTGTGTTCACTTCCCGGACCCCGTCGAGAAGAGACCATCACGGCTACACACGTGGTTGATGCATTTTAATTAAGATAAGTTTTAGGTTTTCTACAACCGGATATTAACAAATTCCCATCTGCCCATAACCGTGGGCACGGCTTTCGAAAGTTCAAAACCCTGCAGGGGTGTCCCAACTTAGCCCATCACAAGCTCTCACGGTCAACGAAGGATATTCCTTCTCCCAGGAAGACCCGATCAGGCTCGGAATCCCGGTTAAAAGACATCTCGACAATGGTAAAACAAGATCAGCAAAGCCGCCCGAATGTGCCGACAAATCCCGATAGGAGCTGCACATATCTCGTTCTCAGGGCACACTCGGATGAGACATCCTACGAGTAAAACCAACCCTCAAGTTGCCCCGAGGTGGCCCCGCAGTCTACTCGGTTCGGACCAACACTCAGAGGAGCACTGGCCCGGGGGGGGGGGTTAAAATAAAGATGACCCTCAAGAGAGCGACTCCCAAGGGAAAATTAGGTGGTGGTGAGGCAAATGGTAAAACCAAGGTTGGGCCTTGCTGGAGGAGTTTATTCAAAGCGAACTGTCAAGTGGTCCCCATAACACCCAACCGTGTAAGGAACGCAAAATCAAGGAACATAACACTGGTATGACGGAAACTAGGGCAGCAAGAGTGGAACAAAACACTAGGCATAAGGCCGAGCCTTCCACCCTTTATCAAGTATATAGATGCATTAACTAAATAAGAGATATTGTGATAACCCAACATATCCATGCTCCAACATGGAACAAACTCCATCTTCACCTGCAACTAGCAACGCTATAAGAGGGGCTGACCAAAGCGGTAACATAGCCAAACAACGGTTTGCTAGGACAAGGGGGGGGGGTTAGAGGCTTGACGTGGCAATATGGGAGGCATGATAAGCAAGTGGTAGGTATCGCAGCATAGGCATAGCAAAAGAGCGAGCAAAGTAGCAAGCAAAGATAGAAGTGATTTCGAGGGTATGGTCATCTTGCCTGAGATCCCGCAAGGAAGAAGAACGAGTCCATGAAGAAGACAAACGGATGTAGCCAACGTATCCTCACAAACGCAACATTACCGTATTACCGAGAAGAAGTACACCGGAAAGAAAGCAAACAACATAGTAAACAACCACCACATAAACATGGCATGATGCACAACCAAGTATGATGCATGTCCGGTTTAATGAAGCATGGCAAGGCAAAGTGCAACAAACAACACTACAAATTAAGTGGAGCTCAATATGCAACGGAGTTGCATATTGAAGAAAACACCACATGACTTATTTAGTTCTCTCTCGTTTATGTACCCAACAAGATTAAATGTTTATTAACATGGCAAGAGGGTGAAGCAAAAGTAAACTAACTATCTAGTCAAGTTTAAATGAGGCCGGAAATAACAAACAACAATTCCGGAAACTCCTCATGTGCATATTTTAAGGTTTGGTACTGTTCTGCCCTAAACACAAATTTATAGTTGTTAAACATGCAAAGTGATGCCACCATGTTAAAATAGACATTTTTCTACCCCATTTACATATAAAGATTATTTAAAACCGAGCTACGGTTATTTAGTTATGAATTAAATCATTTTAGCAAGTTATTTAAGCAAATTTAAACAAACAACATTTTAAGCACTTTAAACATGGATGAAAAAGACATATTATGAAACTACACAAAATTCTAAGCAACTTTCATATTATGTTTGTTTTAATCCGATGCACGGTTCAACAGTTATTAAATGCATGATGCTGGGGGGGGGGGGGTTTCTGCAAAACTACAATCCTGCGGATAAAAGCTAAATTCGCACAGACTGAAAAAAACACTACTGGGCTGAAATCTGGGACAAGCCCAACACTGCACAGGTGCTGGAGGGGGGCTTCTCACATTGGGCTTGGCCCGGTTGGTGCTGGGCTGGAATCTGACTGGAGAGGCCTGGGCCTCAGCGCCCTACTGGGCCGCGACGAGGCACAAGGCGAGGCCGGCCTAGGCGCTCGATCGAGAAACACCAGCGGCTGGTCAACGCGTAGGGGCACGCGTACGGGCAGATCGAGCAAGCAATGGCGCGGTTGGAAGCAGAGGTTCGGCGCGAGGTGCAAGAGGAAGACGGCAACGCAGGGCAAGGGACTTGGCACGGTCGAGGACGTGGGCGGCGGATCTGGCGACGCAGTTAACAGGCACGGTGTTGCTCGTCCTTCTCTGGAGCAGGGACGAGGCGGCCAAGGCAGGTGGGCCGAGTGGACGCTGCTCCTGGCGGCGAGCCATTGTTCCTGTGAAGGTTCAGAGAGAGGGAGAGAATTGCGTGAGAGGGAGAAAGCAGAGGGAGGAAGGAGAAATAAGGGGAGGCGGCGAGGGCCCTGGCCTAGTGGATCTGGCGCCGTCGGGCGACTGCGGTGGCCTGCCAGCCGGAGGCGGGGCTAGACGGAGAGAGGAGCTCGGCCTCCTCTCGATGCTGCGAGCACAGTGCTGCGGGCACTACAGCGAAGCAACGGCGGCGGCGGGACGAGGTGAGGAGGCGCTCAGGCGTGTGCGGGCTGGAGCGAGGGCTCGAGGAGCACCTCTCCTTTGGTGCTGGAGACGCACAGGAGCAGGGAAGGAGAGGCGGCTGCGAGCTGGTTGGGTGGATCGGCGCAAATCGAGGGAGATGGTCGGAGCGAGGTGATTGGCCTGGCGCTGAAATTGAGGAGAAAGTGGGCGGCGGCGCTAGGGTAGGATCCCTAGAAATTAGGGGTTTGGTCTCGGTTTAGACTAGTATATATAGCGGGTAGGTTAGGCTAGGGTCTACCTCGTCCCTCCGATCATAATCGGGCGGTCGAGAAAAATATGTTAGGAAGTCCAATTAACAAAACGAAGACGTTTTGTAGATGTTTGGGGATGATCCGGACCCAACGATGACGACTGCCCGGGTCGGGTCCGGGACAACTTTTCGGACGCGCGCGCAAGGAGGGCCGTGGGCTGACGAGAGAGGTAAGGTTGGGCCCGGCGGTGGTAGTGGACTGTGAAGAAGGGCTCAGGCTGAGAAAAGAGAAGAGAGAAAGGCCCGGCGACTGTTTCCGGGGACCGAAAACGTCCGACGTTTGACCGACTATATTGTCGCTATAGTTATTCGTTGGGGCATCAAACGGCCTCCGAATGCGATGAAACTTGGCAGGTGGCCTACCTACAACAAAACAACACCGCACGCCAACTTTCAACCCATTCCGAGAACATTTTTAGCCACTTATAAAATAATATTTCGGACATGCCGCCGGCGCGTGCAAGTGTGTCTGGGCTCAGAACGGACAACGGACGGAACTGGGGGAACCGAACGAATGCAAGTTTTGAAAACATGATGATGCAATGCACAAGATGACATGGCAAGATGCAACACGCAAGTGAATGACATGGCAACGACGGCGAATAACTGGAAGACACCTGGTGCATTGGTCTCGGGGCATCACAACGTGGTGCCGTGGGTTGGAGCGGCATCGTGGGAATCACGAGTGGCAGTGGATGAAACATGATGGTCGCCGTAGTTGAACTTCCATGGACAAGCTATCATGTATACGGACACATGGCATACCGATCACCGGAAGGAGTAGTAGAGAAAGCTAGGCGGATAAATAGTTCCTTATAGTGAAGCGGACCCACGCTACTACTTGTTCCAAAGACATGCACACCATCGAAATAGTCCATCTATATCAATATACATAGAGAGGGAATATTTTATTACAAGAGAGGAAATAGTTCATCCATCCATAATGGCCTACTGCTGGTGCAACATCTTCTTCTCCTTCTTCTTCTTCTTCTTCTTCTTCTTCTTCTTCTTCTTCTTCTTCTTCTTCTTCTTCTTCTTCTTCTTCTTCTTCTTCTTCTTCTTCTTCTTCTTCTTCTTCTTCTCATTTTTTGTGGGAGACGGCTTCGCAACAAGCTCTCTGGACCTTGCAGCTATCTCGAAACTCACACGGGCACCGAGGGCAGCATATTTTATCCGCTCGTATGTCAAGGGATAATTCTCCCATCTAGACGACCTTAATGCCAGCGTCTCATCACCCTTCTGATGATTTGTTCCGAGCACAAAATTTCCTTCGTCGAATAGGGATGGTGTCGGTTTATCACAATCTTCTACAGGAATTTTTATTCTGGTTTGTAGGTCAGCGATGCTTTTCAAATCAAGGTTGTACGGCTCCAACTTCTGTTTGACCCCTGCGATGGCTGCCCCACAGAAGTATATGTCCTCCCGAGACAAGAAACCGTGAAGCTCACCTGCGTGTGTATGATGTGGTACACTAAAACATCATCTTAGAGGCACAGCTGAAGGACAGCGGCGTGTTGGATCTTCCCAGTGGCGCACTCCATGTACTCTGTGTCGAGACTGATGACATTCATCTCCACCTATTGGAGGGAGTTGGATACATTCTTGATCCACTTCCGAACAACCCTTGGGTGGTCGGTGACTGTGGCAACTATGCTCAACGAGCCTTCTACGAGGACATGTTGGACGCTAAAAACCTGCACCTCGATCTCTTTCGCCATTTGGAACCGCTGGACCGGAGGGCTATGGTTTGGAGAATTAGGATTAGATGGCTAGTCTAACTGAAGAAGATGATTATTTATAGGGGCTTCGAAATTACTCCAGGAGGATGTGAAGAGGTTAAAAACAATGTGAATGCAGTGTGGTTTGGACGCAAATGAAGATCAAGGAGTACTCGATGGAGAAGTAAATGGGAGAAGTTATGCGCATGCATGAGGAGAGCTGCGGTGGTTTGACTTCTGCATGCAATGGATTGGAAGGGCTCTTCAATTGCCTTTTCTCTCTCCCACGCACACAGAATGGCCCACTCATATGCTGCAGTTTATTGGCTGGAGTCTGGCTGCAGCTGCTCATTCGTATGCTAATTAATGCTGTGAATGCGGGGCATGGAGGGAAATGGGCGCATGCAAAAGGGTATATACGCAAACTAATTAGAGAAATACTGAAAACAGTTATGCGCGGACAAAAGAGGACCGGAGGGAGTACTACTCATGTTCCTACTACCGTTAAGGAATATGCGGTTATCCTCAAAAAAGAAAAGTCCTTCTTCGCGCATCCGCATGCACGAGAATTTGGTTCTGCACGCAATATGGATGATAGCTGGAGGATGAAGTGAACCCAGAGGCATGCTAGCGCGGGAGTGTGCTCATGTTCTGTCGGCGTCCTGGGAACGGGGGTCCCCAGACTTTCCTGCCTACGGCCCGCGGCGTGGCTGAGCCTGCAGGCCGTACGTCCCATCTTCACCAACAAAGCATCCAAGACCCTCGTGAGGGTCCAACCCTCGCGAGGCAGATGACACAAGACCTCCTCGGGAGTAGCCTAGCTAGGCAGGCTCATGAGGAGCGGAGATATCAAGGCGGGGCAAACCTCACGAGACCCTCGTGACGTGAGCCATGACGCAGGGCACCAAGCAGGCGCCAGCGCGCGCAGCGTCCTTGTTTCCTCTTTGGTGCTAAGGAGGCCAGCGCAGGCGATGAGTACCGAGGCATCAGGCAAAGGTTGCTATATTGGTGCAACGAGACCAAGACCAGGAGGCCGGCAAGACGGAGCTCATCGTGGAGCCCAAGACGGCGTCACCACCAGAGCCTTTGGCAAGCGAAGACCACTTTTGTCAGGATAACTTGTACTAGCTGTCCCCCTTCAAATTAGCCTGCCATTGTTGGCTCCCTTCCCGCTCGATATTTGGGAAGAGGACCAGGGCCTATATAAGTAGGACCAGCCACCACCTTAGACAAGGGACAGAGGACAG
Organism: Triticum urartu; assembly: GCF_003073215.2. Lineage (NCBI taxonomy): Eukaryota > Viridiplantae > Streptophyta > Magnoliopsida > Poales > Poaceae > Triticum > Triticum urartu. The sequence goes on along the minus strand of NC_053024.1, from coordinate 594,827,078 downwards.
AGATGACAAGGGACTGATCATTCAGACCATCCTCACACACACAAGCTCACCGAGCTCAAGAACACCTCAACCTCAGGAGGCTGTTCCTCCCTTGTACTATTCATCATCAGCCCTAGAGGCAATCCACCACTACCACACTGGAGTAGGGTATTACACCACAACGGTGGCCCGAACCAGTATAAACCTCGTGTCTTTCTGTGTTGCGAGTTCGTCGAGTTCGTCCGCGAAATCTGAGCGAGCTAGGGCGTAGATCGGTGGAAGGAAAGACTTTGCGCGCACCCCAGTGTTCAAACCTTAAGGGTTTCCCGGAACCCCACATTCGACATTTGGCGTGGCAGGTAGGGGTGCACCATATCCCCCCGTCCGTCAGTTCGTCGCTCCGTCGCTCCGTCGTCTCCATGGCGGACGCTCGCCGTGCTCGAGCTGAGCGTCGGGCTGCCCTCACCTCCCACGTCACTCAGACGGCTCCCGTCGGCGGGCCACATCGTCGTTCTCCGTCCCCCGCCGCCAACGCTGCCACCGGCCCGACGGGGAACAAGCAGCAGGCATCCTCGCTGCATCCTTCGGTGCGGCAGGACGGCCGCACCGCCACTCCATTGCTGACCCCTGCCGGTTCTTCGTCTCACACGCACCGCGCTCCCATGGTGGCACGGGCCGCGCTCCTCACAGCGAACGAGCTCCTGTGCTACCGCCCCATCGACGACCTCTACGAGGAGTGGCTCAAATGCGTCAACGACCTCTACTGCTCCCACTCTCTGCCTCCCCCTCAACCAGCCGCGGGCGACGGGGCTCATGGCGCGCCTCCATCACCTCAGCCCCAAGACGTCGCATTGGCACCAAGGCGCTTGGCTCTGCGACGTGATCCGCCGCGCCCCGCGCCCGCGTGCGAAGAGAGAAGCTGCCAAGAAATTCTGCGGCCGCGAGAAGCTGCACCTACGCTCCCCGCACCACCTCGTCAAGACCGCGCACCACCCGCAGCGGCGCAGCGAGCACCTCGTCAAGACCAAGCTCCACCTCCGAAGCGGGCCCTGGCTACCACGGCTGGCTGGTGCGCCTTCACTCCCGAGCTGCGTAGCGTCGCCTGGCCGGGTAAGTTCAAGCCGGATCTGCCTCCTCGCGACGGTACCGCTGACCCCGCGGAGTTCTTGCAGCTCTATGAGCTGAGCATCAAAGCGGCCAACGGCGATGAAAAGGTCATGGCGAACTGGTTTCCCATGGCTCTCAAGGATGGAGCTCGCTCCTGGCTCCTAAACCTGCAGCTCGGCTCGATCTCCTCCTAGGACGAGATGCGCGGCTGCTTCGTCGCCAACTTCCAGGGCACTCACGACCGTCCACCGGCCGCGGGTGACCTGCGCCGCATTAGGCAGCAGCCAGGAGAGACCCTCCAGAAGTACATCCAGCGCTTCAACAACACCCGCCTCAAGATCCCCAAGGTCACGGACGAGGCCATCATCTCCACGTTCTCCGACGACGTCCGTGACATCAAGATGAAGGAAGAGCTCGCCATCCATGAGGAGCTCTGCACATCTCAGGAGTTGTTCAACCTAGCGAACAGGTGCGCAAGAGCTGAGGAGGGGCGCGCTCTCTCTCCTTGTGCCGCCAGCCGTGGGCGCGGAGGATAAGAAGGCCAAGGCCAAGGATGTAAAGCGCAAGGAGGTAGTTGTGCTCGCAGCGGAGCCCGACATCAAGCGGGGCAGTGATCAGCCCGAGTCATCCAAGAACGGCTGACCATTCTGCGCCTTCCATAACCTGAACACCCACAACACCAGTGACTGTCAAGAGCTCAGAGCCATATGCGAGGGACGCTACGGTCGACGCCCGAGCGCAACGACCGGGGCTACGACCGCGGAGGAGGACATGGAGGCAGACGCTGGGACGACCGTGGCCCGCGCCAGGAGTGGCGCGACCGACCTCGTGAGGACCGCTGGCAGGACCAGCCTCGTGAGGGCGCCTGGAGGGACCCGCCTCGTGAGGATCGCCCCCAGGGAAACACTGGTCTTCCCCCGCTGCCGCCACTAAGAAGGAACGATGACCACCACCGGTACGAGGGGGCTGGGGGCTTCCAGGGGCCGCGTGCGATCGCCTGCATCTTGGGCGGCACCCAGGCCCCAGTCCTCTCAGCACGTCTTCAAGCAGTTTGCTCGCGAGGTGAACACGGCGCTCCCCAAGCTCGAGGCCACGCACCCGCTCAGGTGGTCCCAATGCGCCATCACTTTCAGCTCAGCGGATCAGCTCAAGAGCGTAGCCACTGCTGGCACCCTCCTTATGTTGTGTTCCCCAGTCATCAGCAATGTGCAGGTCACCAAGACCCTCATAAACGGCGGCGCAGGGCTCAACGTCCTGTCCGTCGACATGTTCGACAACCTCCAGGTGCCACATGAGCAGCTCCATCCCACCAAGACTTTCTCAGGAGTGACCGACGGCTCCACCACGCCGATAGGGCAGGTCTGCATGCTTGTCACCTTCGCGGAGCGCAAGAACTACCGCACCGAGCTCATCGACTTCGACGTCGCGCACATCCGCCTGTCGTATAATGCCATCCTCGGGTATCCAGCCCTGGCCAAGTTCATGGCAGTCACTCATCATGGCTACAATGTTCTCAAGATGCCAGGAAGCGGAGGAATCATCACGGTCCCGTGTGAAGAGAGAGATGCAGTGTGCTCCCTTGAGCGCGCCTTTCAAGCCGCTGCAATCGATGACCCCGGCAGTAGAAATGAAGGCCCTCTGGAGACCATCCCCAAGAAGAAGCAGACGCGCCACGCAGGACCTTAGGAGGACGGCGTCGCGGCAAAAGCCACGCCAGGACCGGTGCCCACTCCAGGGGCGCCTCCCTCGTCGCATAGGAAGGCGCGCCCGGTGCCCTCCTTAGGCAGGGCTCGAGGGCTCTCTTCTGGAGGGCCTCAGCCTTGCCAACCTCACGAGGGAGGCGCTTGGGCACCACTTGGAAGCATGCTTCGCGGCACGCGACCCTCAAGAGAGCACAGGGCAAGGAGTGCCCACCACTCAGGAGTTCATCACCAAGACCATCCAGGAACTGCAAGAAGCAAGAGCCATGCACGACGACGGCCGCCCACAAGGCGCAGCTCCACATACTAGCGAGGATGCTGGGCTGCGTGTCTGCATCGACGTCCCAGGGATCAACATGGCCACATCTCAGGAGCGTTTCTAGCCTTCGCCTGTGGGCCGCTGCAAGGGCCCGCCGCACAACTACGTTCGTATGCCCTTTGGCTTGCCGAGCGTGGCGTCGGCCTATCAGCGCAACATGTGACGTGTCCTGGCGGCTCAGGAAGCCAGGTACCACGTCGTTCTGGAGGAGATGGAGATGGTCTTCAGGGAACCTCCCGAACCCTCGAAGCCTCCCGAGGCTCAGGGTTCTGGCGGCTCATGAGGAGTCATTTCTTCAACGCACGCTTTCAGCTCCACCAACTCTGCTTCGTCTACAGAACCAGGTGACATTTTCCAAGCTCGTTTAGCTGGGAGCGCCCTCGGGCTGCATTATTCCCAGGGCGCATGGGTCCGTCCCTGCGGCATGTATCCCTTTCGCTTATGCCTTCAGCTTACCTTGTTGGGGCGCCCCTCGGGCTGCATCATCCCCAAGCCGCTCGAGCCGGAACCGGTGGCATGTACCTTCCTGCATTTATCCAAGTTGATCTGCTCTCCATGCTTAACCTGCCAACTGCTATCACCTGCTCGATCATCGCCTCCCCCGGGGCCTCCGCACAGGCACGACGCTGGTGCATGGGCCCGTCCCTGCCACGCCGAAAAATCTGAGCGGTTGAGCTCTGGCTCGCGGCACGCCCTGCACACGTCACCTCACCAGGCCCTCAGTGCCTTCTCCTGATCTAGAGAAACCAGCGGCAGACTGACAGCTGTAACGGCAAACCGTGTTTCTTCTTATGCCTGTTCACAGGGACCCCGTGGGAAGGATAGCAGGCGGCACCGCGAGTCTCCTTTTCTCTTGTGCAATTCGCTTGTGCGTTTAAAGGGGGGCTCCTGAGCATCGCGACTCATGAGCTCTTACTGGCTCTCCAGCCCTCACCCCTAGCCTTGACCACGGCATCGCGACCTGGAATACCAGCGGCGGCTGAGCTCACTCAAGGGCCGGGACCTGAGGACGTAGAGCACTAAGGAGAGCATGGGGGGAGGGAAGCTCGTATGGGCCAGCCTAGCTATGCCGCACGAGTAGGCGCGCAGCCCTAACGCAACATCAGGAGTTGCCACGAGATCAACGAGATAAGTCCCGCACTTGGATTGGCTAAATGTTTGGGCCTAATGGTCACTCACGCCTTGCCGCAGCCCCGTTGCGGCCACGTCAACTCCCTTTCTCGCCTTACCATGGCTGCTTGAGCGCTAAGGGGGACCTCCTGAGCATCGCGCCACAGGGGCTCTTACTGGACCTCGGGCCGCACACCTCCTGGCCTTGACCACGGCACACGACCTGGCATACCAGCGACGGCTGTAGCCTACCTGGGGACCGGGACCTGTCCGCGTAGAGCAACAAGCTATCGCGAGGAAAGAAAGGGGGGACCGAGCCTTAATGAGACATGTGTTCACCAAATTTTCATAACAAGGAAGATAAGCACAAAGGACATTACATACCCTTACATGCCCCCACGGGGTAATTCATGATTCATTGCAGGAAACAAAAGCCGATACTGAGGGAAATCCTATCTACATCCTTCCGTGGTGGACGCCATCATCAACAGTGGGCCACGGGAGGCCGGCGCCAACCCCATCTAAATCAGCGGCGGCGATGGCCGGACGCCGCAGCTCTGCTCCGAGCACGGTGAGAGCTCGGGGGCACGTAGCTATCGTCGCTCATCTCCGGAGTCTCGTAGAGCTCAGGAGAGCTGCTGGACTCCCAAAGGGCTGCTGCTGCTGGAGTGGTCGCAAGCGGGGCGCGCATCAGCCTCGCGCTCCTCTCCGGAGTAGCACTCTAGGCGGCAGCCCTCGGCATCGAAGACCTTGAAGAAGAGCATGGAGGCGCCGTCGAACTCAAAGTGGATCGCGAGGGCGCCCCTCGCATGGCAGACCCGCGCGATCTCGCCCCAGCTGCGCATCATGAAGATCTTGCCGGTGGGGACCGCTTCGATCTCCGCTCCGGTCGCCGGGGCGTTGCAGTCGGCGTGCTGCAGCCAGAGCTCGAGTGGCCCCCTCGGCGGCATCATGTCGGAGAAGAACCGAGGGAAGCGGATCCAGGAGCTCGGAGGCATCGGCGCCCACAGCACCAACTCACACGAGGAGTCCGCGGCGTGAACCCCAGGGGCGTCGCCGCGCGTCGCCGTGGCGCGGCGACCCTGGTTGTGGCGTGGGCAGCGCTGCTCATCACTCCGTCCTCCCGAGCCTTCGGCTTGGGCGTACAAGGGCAGCGGGTACCCCGGAGGAGGCCGCTCACACCAAGGCCTCGACACCACCTGCGTCGCTGCTTCATCGCGGCGATGGATCAACCTCTTCTTCGGCGGAAGAGGCCTCGAATCATCGCGGGGAGCCTTTCCTTTCTCTTCAGTAGAAAACTTTATGATGGGCGCCATTGTTGTTGGCAGTGGAGCAAGGAGGAAGAAGCAAGCAAGCGAGGAAGAGATGGGCAATGGGGGCTCCGCCCCCTCCCCATTTATAGCAAGGGAAGGCCAACCGACGTCTCCCACGATCGCAGGTAATGATGGTTTTCCTCGCATGTCACAGGGACTTGTCAAGTCATGTAGTTGCCAAGGCAGCATGGGGAAGCGGAGGAGCCCACGTCCAATCAACCGCCACGCGTCAATCAAGGCCGCAGGCTTTAGGGGCCCGCGGCGCTCCGTACTTGGCCCTTGGCTTCGCCGTGAAGCCAAGCCTGAGCGCACCTTGGGCCCGGGGGCTACTGTCAGCGTCCTGGGAATGGGGGTCCCCAGACTTGCCTGCCTGCGGCCCGCGGCGTGGCTAAGCCTGCAGGCCGTACGACCCATCTTCACTAACAAAGCATCCAAGACCCTCGCGAGGGTCCAAGCCTCGCGAGGCGGACGACGCAAGACCTCCTCGGGAGTAGCCTAGCTAGGCAGGCTCACGAGGAGCAGAGATATCAAGGCGGGGCAAACATCACGAGACCCTCGTGACGTGAGCCATGACGCACGACACTAGGCAGGCGCCAGGCGGGCGCCAGCGCGTGCAGCGTCCTTGTTTCCTCTTTGGTGCTAAGGAGGCCAGCGCAGGCGAAGAGTACCGAGGAATCAGGCAAAGGTCGCTATATTGGTGCAACGAGACCAAGACCAGGAGGACGGCAAGATGGAGGTCATCGTGGATCCCAAGACAGTGTCACCACCAGAGCCTTTGGTAGGCGAAGACCACTTTTGTCAGGATAGCTTGTACTAGCTGTCCCCCTTCGAATTAGCCCGCCATTGTTGGCTCCCTTCCCGCTCAATATTTGGGAAGAGGACCAGGGCCTATATAAGTAGGACCAGCCACCACCTTAGACAAGGGACAGAGGACAGAGAGGACAAGGGACGGATCATTCAGACCATCCTCACACACACAAGCTCACCGACCCTTGTACTGTTCATCATCAGCCCTAGAGGCAATCCACCACCACCACACTGGAGTAGGGTATTACACCACAACGGTGGCCCGAACCAGTATAAACCTCGTGTCTTTCTGTGTTGCGAGTTCGTTGAGTTCGTCCGCGAAATCTTAGTGAGCTAGGGCGTAGATCGGTGGAAGGAAAGACTTCGCGCGCACCCCAGTGTTCAAACCTTAAGGGTTTGCTGGAACCCCACATCCGACATGTTCCTACTACTACTCCTACTAGTAGTAGTACAACTATGGTACACTTGATGGTCAAAATACTATTATTCATTTGGTCCTCACAGTGAAGTGACAAGACCCTGCACCCGAGGTGACACCAGTCCAGGCAGCGTGTCCGGGTTACCAAAGTCAGCCTCACCTTGTGCACTGTGCAGTCACTGTCACCGCCGCTGTATACCATGCCTCACCTCGTCTCCCTCTCCCCTAGCACCACTCCATCTCCATCTCCGTCTCGCCAGAGATCCTGAGGTCACTCTTCATTATGTCACTGTGCCCCCGCATACCCTCGCCTCCCCTAGTACCACTATTCCCTCGCTAGCTGCTCCAGCCTCGATAGCCTTCTCCCCCGTAAATCAAGCCCCCCAAAACCCCACCTTCCAAACTCCACCATGGCCGAACGCGAACCGCGCAGGATCCATATGAGCCACGATTGGAGCAATCTCCCCAGTGACGTCCTCAACCTCTGTTCTTCGTGTATGGATATGTTGAGCGCCCTGCAGCTGGCTGCATGCTCGAGGGGCATGCACACGACCATCATTGAAGCGAGGCCAAAGCTTTTCAAGACACCATGCTTGCTGCTATCTGGTCTGGCGAGATTGGCTCACCATGATACGGAGGCGTACATGATGCCCCTCGACTTCAATCCGATCTCCATTAGCCGAAACTTCTTTGCAGGTATGTAGTGGGTCGCCGTACATCATTTCCCTCGACTTCAATCCAATCACCATCGCCCGAAACTTCTTGGCAGGTATGTACTGGGTTGGCATGAACTCCCACTGGATGGCTGCCTTCAGAGAAGACGGTAAATAGTTGGTGCTCATGAACTTCCAGACCTCCCATGAGATTATCCTTCCTCCGTTGGATTATATAGAGTTTTACCATCGCGGTCCTAGTCATCTAGATTACCACATCAATTGGACGGACCTTGTTTTGCAGAAGATTGTAATCTGCCAAGTGCCCACACGACATGCGAATTACACAGACTTCAAGCTAATTGCCTTGTTCGACCACGGACTCGCCTATCTTTACGCCGGTGCCTTCTTTAGCTGGGGACAACTCAGCTCGCAGTGGATCATCGTCAAAGCTGATACACACTTCTGTGATGCTATTGAACACAATGGCATCATCTACGCGATCAACAAAGCAGATGGCACCACGTATTGCTGGGACGGTGCGTGTAAGTTGTTTCCATCTCATGTTAATGATGACGCCATGACACTGTTTGAACTTTTTGTGATGATTGGCATATCCCTGTTTGAGCAGAATTTGAGTAGAACTATGGCAATGTATTAGAGACGTCGGAAATCATCTATATTTGGAATGAGTTAATTCATGCGATTGTGATCATGTCATTAGAGCCAATTTGTACCCCTGAATAATCAAACAGTTAGGAATATATGGATATTCTCCTTATTTTACAGTAATCTATATACTACTACTAAATATGAGTGTGTATCAATGGCCATGTTGGTTTCCTCATTTTTCATGATGTAGAAACATGCACCACACTGTTGGTTTCATCTAACCATACATTAGGGAAGTAAATGTGCATATGGAGAACTCTATATTTGGAAGTAGTGAAATCCTGTAATGCTTACCATGTGTACATACCTATATTCGCCCTTCAGCAATCAATGGCTAGAATAATATCCTGACAAAATTTTTGCCCATAGAACACGAGTATATAACAATGCATGGTCTGTTAGTTACCTTGAAGAATTTGTTTGTGACGACAGAACATGATTCCATAACATGCATGACATGGTAGTTTCCTGTGAAGAATCGATTGCGAGATAACATGAGTATAACCATGCATAGCACTTCTATATTTTCGAACCCAGTATACATTTCCCTATATTTTCCTCCCAGTTCCAACAGGGACATATCAATGCTGTTTCTTGCATTATCCTACTCATACTCTGAACAATGCTGATCTTACATTAACAATGCTTGTCCTTTTTGATATGATGTAGTGTCCCTACAGTTACTGCCCTTTGTAATCACACCACCTTTGCCAAAAATAGGGAAGCACAACTGGTTACTTGCTCGATCAGACAACGGCAAAAGACTGATGATCATTCGGACACATGACCTGGAAAAGTTATATTGCAAAAAGCCCACTGTATACAAGCACCGTGAAATACGTGAGTATCCGGACAGTGGCTGTTATGTCTATGAGAAGGATACCAGCTGGTTGGGGCCTTCAGGATTTTTTAGTTGGAGGTGGGTAAACAACCTTGGTTCACACTCTCTGTTTCTTGGACTCAATTATTCGATTAACCAGGAGATCACCGTTGGCAAGGACCTTGATGGCAGAGAGGCTCTGTTTGCTATGGAAAACTGTGTCTACACGGCGAGCCCTAGGAGTTCAAGAGCAAACTCCCCTGATTGTCAATGATACAGCCTGCAGCCAAAAGAAGGTGAGAATGACAAAGGAATCCGGATTAACTTTGATCCTTGGATGTCTCAATTACGACAGGCAGTGATGTGGTTCAAGCCTTCAGGTTGATAGGTAATTGGGCTGTTGCGTAGAAAGGGTGGAGTACTGGTGTCTCTGGATCATTGGTTGCTGAAGCGGGGCTGCAAATTATGATGGTGTTGGATCATCTCTTCGAATGACTTTGTTGTCTTTGCTGCTTGTTCTAGATGGGTAGTTCTTTCTTTTGTTATGGATATTCCTTGTCATTTGGTCATCCTCGTCTATGTCACTCTTACTATGTAATAGTTTCCTCTATTTAGAATGTCATTCTCGTCTGGATCACGAGAGTCTGAGCGCTGCATATGGGTACGTTTTGGTGGTGTAGCAAGACTTCTTATGAACTATCATGTCTTGCTGTTTATGTCAGTAGTAGTCACTAGTTAGTGTTTGAATGTTATATATCGTTGTTTAGAACCGTTTATTGTCTCGAACTACTGGTGGACTAAATGAGGGCATCGCCATTCTCCAGTGTTCAGAGTGTATCTCCTTTTTTCAAGTTATATAATTTGAGCTCAGTTTCTTTTCAATGATGTACACTTGTTTGGGCCAGTGAGGTGTCGTTGAATATGGGCCGAGTAGTAACGCAATGCCAAACAGGTCAATTATGACTCTCAGGCTGGGCTCTCAAAAGATCCTCAAAAAAAGGCCGGGCTCTCCCAAAAAGAAAGAATAAGGATTCTTAGGCCGACATGTGGGCGCCACTGGTGTTTTCGTGCGCTTGCATGCCGAGAGCATATTGGCGCGTGTTCGAAATTCAAGCTACCTTTTCATCCCCAATCTCCCACCCCCTCCCCCACCTCTGGAATCTCGATTCCTACTCCAGTTCCCCCAGATCCCCCTCCTATACTCCCTGTACTCAAGCTCACTATCATGTCGCCGGTCAACGCGGATCTCCGAGCCGGAGATCCTGAAGTCCGTCCTGCCTTCGGTCACTGCGTGCTGTCACTCAACAGTGGCATGGCGGCGCTTGACGACCAGTTTGCCAGCAAAGTGCTGATGGTAACCATCAAAGGCGACCGGCCTCCCCTCTCGCCGGACGACCTTGTCAAAGCTCTTGGCATTGCGCATGGCATCCAAATAAGTGACTTGCTCGTCGAAGTCTGTCCGCCACCGGCTGATTTCTTCGTCAGGTTCCAGACAACTTTCGACTGTAGTCGTGTGTTCGAATCTTCCCGGCGTTTGTTCTGCAATGGCGCGCGGGTGAGCTTTGATCGGTGGCACCCAGGATGGGGCTCGGTGCCCTCTGAGCTTGAGTTTTTAACAAAGCTTACCTTCCACGGCATGCCTCGACGTGCTTGGAACAGTGAGTCCATGAATGAGCTTATCAACGACCTTGGAGGTGAGCTCGTAAGTATGTTTGTTCCTCCAGACAGCTGGGCTCTAACGGTTATGGCATGGATGAAGAAGCTGTCCACCATACCGAAGGTGATTGGTGTTGAGATACCGGTGCAGGAACCGGGGTTGTACTATTCGTCGCCACCAAGGCCGTCGCGGACCACGTTAGGGATGTACCTGTATCGAGTGTTCATGCATGTTGAAGAAGTGGTCAATCCATCAATTGAAGTCCTGTCGCCGCCGCTGGTGCCATGGTCCGTCGACGACGTCCATTACAGGAGTCAACGTCAGACTTTCCCCATGTTGCTCGGAACGATGGATGGCACAGGGCCTACTCCATCGTGTGGCGGAGGCTACTGCTTCTTTGGGAGAAGAGGTAGCGCTGGCTGCCTGGATGTGCTCTAATTTGAGGTAACAACCGAATCTTGTCAGATACTAGTTAAATCCAAGCTATGGGTGTGAAGCACTGATGTGCCAGTACATTTGATTGTGACCTGTTCTAATTTTGTACCTAAACTTTTTTTAGAAAGGGTTGTACGTCAACTTAATGTGCTAGCAGAACTTATTGTGTTGTTTGTCTGTTTTCTTTGCACAACATTCAAGGGATGAACCATTATGTACGAGTTCGTTGGTTTCAACAAAGCCCTACCCGTAGCGATCCACTGCTTCCATCCTGATTGTGCTGCCTGCGTGAAATTTTTGTATGCAAGTTTAGTGTGCTATGATGTTCTATATGATAGTGTCAACTATATAAGTTTTTACTGAGCATCAGCAATGCATATGGCTGAAAGATGTATTTACGAGGATCGACCGATGGTTCTCTCTCTCTCTCTCACACACACACACGCACACACGCACAAGTGGGACCCGTTTGAATTATTTCTTTGCTCGTGGTAGCTTTTAATTAGGTTCCACTGTAATCTAACTTTTTTCTTAAGTTATTAATTGAGCTCAGTGACTTCAAAAAGTTGTAAAAAAGCCTTGTTTGGGGCTTTCCGGTGTTGCTGAATGTCGGCTGAGTAGCCATGTTAGGTTGTACTGTACTACACAGGCCTTTTTTTCAACATCAGCAATGCAACCGGGCTGACAGTTGTACACAATATCTGGCTCAACTTGTTATTCTCCGCCCCGCTGGGCTGCAAACTTTCCTAGGAGGTATACATTAGGCTTAACAAGAAAATGGACTTTAAGAAATAATAAATGGGATGTAATTATAATAACTGGGCAGTAACTATAAAAAAATGCACCAAACGCGTAATTAGTTTAAAAAATATATTATTTTTGGAATTCGAAAATTTTAATTTCATTACTTGTTGCGCGTGCAATATTTTGTTGGATTTTAACGTAATACAACTTTATTTTGAAATTATATTTAATCTGACTAGAAATTTCGGATAAAAATATTTTGGATCCCATAAAAATGTGGGAATTTTTTTTTGAATTCTATTTTGAGCGGTTGGTTGAAATTATTAATCGTTGTCCTAGCTAGAAAATTGGATGTACTTTTAACAAACTATAAATGGGCTGTAGTAAATACCATTAGAATTTAAAAATGGGTTGTACATTCTTACAAATCGCAAATGGGCTATATGTTCTCTGCCACACACTTGTGGGCCTTCTAAGTTGACGCGTCCCCTAAAAAACTAAGTTGACGCGTGTGCAAGGCTTTGTCAACAACACACGGTTCTGGCAGCTGTGGCCGTTGGATGTCCATCCAACAGATGTCGTGCTTCTTCTTCAATTTCGGATATTCTTGCTTCAGCCGCCCAAAAAATGATTCCTCCCCCTGACATCTGGGCGCACCGTTTCGGAGGCTGACCTGTGGGCCTACTAAGTTGACGCGTACCAAGGGCTTTGTCAGCTTAGTCAATAAAACAATTCTAGCTGCAGTGATCGTACGATGTCCATCCAACGGCCGTAGTGCTTCTTCAACCTCTGGTCTTCTTGCTTCAGCCACCCAAAGCAGCGCCGGTCGTGCCGCGTGCTCCTACCTCCCGTGGCCGGCTGTGATGCCGCGGAGGCCTCACCGCCCCCTACTACTCCCACCGCTGGCTAGGCCATCCCTCTACTCACCCACACCCCATGTTATTCTGCGGCGATGGTAGCCTCACACCGCAGCCAAACCAGTGAACCCTCGTACTCCTCTCTGCGCGGGCTTCCACTGCCGCGTCTTCCCCGACTCCGCCTCATCTCCTTCCTAGGCCTCACCGTCGTCCACCGCCCTGGTGCTCCCGGCGTGGCGTGGTCAACATGGTCAAGGAACGGCTTCCATCGGACGTGGACTCTACGTGGAGAGGCTGACAGCTGGGTCCACGACGGCAGCAAGGAAGTGCCTCCTTATTACTCGTAAAATAATGATTCCTCCACCTAACAGCAGGGACCCACCAGACGGGCCACCGTATTTTGCAAAAAAATGTTTCCCCCTGACTGCTGGGACCCACCGGACGGGCCATTGTATTGCGTGAAAAAAATGTTACCCCCGCTATCAGCTCGGACCCATCGAAAGTGCCTCCTTATTACGCACCAACAAATGAATACTCCCCCTGCTGGTCGAGACCCACCTTGGTGGGAGGCTGACTTGTGGGCCTACTAAATTGACGGGGACGGAGTGCTTTGTCAACTTAGTCAATATGAACGATTCTAGCTCCAGTGACCGTACGATGTCCATCCAACGGCTGTAGTGCTTCTTCAACCTCTAGTCTTCTTGCTCCAGCCGCCCAAAGCAGCGCCGGTCGTGCCACATGCTCCTGCCTCCCGTGGCCGGCTGTGCTGCCGCGGAGGCCTCATCGCCCCCTACTATTCCCATCGCTGGCCAGGCACTGCGGCGACGGCAGCTTCACACCGCAGCCGAACCAGTGAACCCTCGTACTCCTCTCCGTGCGGGCTTCCACTGCCGCGTCTTCCCTGGCTCTGCGTTGTCCCCTTCCTAGGCCTCATTGTCATCCACCGCCCTGGTGCTCTCGACGTGGCGTGGTCAACGTGGTCAAGGAACAACTTCCATCGGACATGGACTGTACGTGGAGAGGCTGAAAGCTGGGTCCACGGCCGCAGCAAGGAAGTGCCTCCTTATTACGCGCAAAATAAATATTCCTCCACCTGACAGCGGGGACCCACTGGACGGGCCACCGTATTTCGTGAAAAAAAACGTTTCCCCCTGACTGCTGGGACCCACCAGGTACATCTCTGCACGCAAGGAAGTGCGCCCGGGCAAAAAAAATGATTCGCCCCTGACAGCTGGGACCCACCAGCTACATCTTCGCACGCAAGGAAGTGCCTGACGGTCGGGACCCACCTGGTCGAAGCGTACGTAGCGTTGTCATTCTGGTCGCAAACGTGTACGTACATACTGGTCGATGTAGAGGCGTGCACGTGTCGTAGTAGAGGCGCGCACGTAGCATGTACACGTACGTACAACGGCGAGTGTGCAAGAAAGAAAATACGGCCACGTACGTACATACGAGCAGGGTCTCGAACGCCTACTCGCGCATACGTACGGCCAGGGCTCGTGTACATGGCTGGGTCAGAACGGAGAAATTACGTCGTCGTCATGTTCATGGGGATTCAACTGGCTGGGTCGGAATGGAATGCGTCGTCGTGTTCATCGGGAGGGCTTGGACGGAACAGCCAATGGAAACGAGGCCTGGCATACCACAGAACGGAGGAAACGGCCTTGTGTTCGACCAGCCACGTTCAAAACAGGATCCTGTTCATCGGGAGGGGTCTGGTGTACCGCAAAACGGAGGAAACGGACCTCCTATGGTTGAAACGGGGGTCCTGTTGATCGGGAGGAGTGTGGCGTACCGCAGAACGGAGGAAACTGTAACACCCTCGATGCTACTATATCTCCCACGTGTCGAGGCACGACTTAGAGGCATAATCGCATTGAAGGCATATGTCGCAAGTGAGGTAATCTTCACACAACCCATGTAATATATAAAGGAAAGAGATACATAGTTGGCTTACAATCGCCATTTCACACAATTACATGAATAAAGCATTACATCAACCAAATACACTCATGGTCCGACTATGGAACCAAAATAAAAGAAGAACCACAAATGCGACAAAGGTCCCGATCGACCCCAACTGGGCTCCACTACTGATCAACTAGAACGAAACAACACAAAGGACAAGATCTTCATCGAGCTCCTCCTGAGCTTGGTTGCATCATCTGCACGGACTCATCGGCACCTGCAAGCTGGTTTTGGGAGTATCTGTGAGCCACAGGGACTCAGCAATCTCGCACCCTCGCGATCAAGACTATTTAAGCTTATGGGTAAGGTAAAAGTATGAGGTGGAGCTGCAGCAAGCGACTAGCATATATGGTGGCTAACATACGCAAATGAGAGCGAGAAGAGAAGGCAAAGCACGGTCGATAAAAGTATGATCAAGAAGTGATCCTATAACAACCTACGTCAAGCATAACTCCAACACCGTGTTCACTTCCCGGACTCCGCCAGAAAGAGACCATCATGGTTACACACGCGGTTGATTCATTTTAATTAAGGTCGACTTCAGGTTTTCTACAACCGGATGTTAACAAATTCCCATCTGCCCATAACCGCGGGCACGGCTTTCGAAAGTTCAAATCCCTGCAGGGGTGTCCCAACTTAGCCCATCACAAGCTCTCACGGTCAACGAAGGAATACACCTCCTCCCGAGACGTTCCGATCAGACTCGGTATCCCGGTACAACAAGACATTTCGATAGGGTAAAACTAAACCAGCAACACCGCCCGAATGTGACGACAAATCCCGATAGGAGCTGCACATATCTCTTTCTCAGGGCACACTCAGATTGTCTTAGGTGCGGGTAGGCCAGCCCAGAGTTGCCCCTGGTGGCCACCGGCAGCTGACAGGTGGACCAACACTCAGAGGAGCACTGGCCCGGGGGGGTTAAAATAATGATGACCCTTGAGTCCGCGAAACCCAAGGGAAAAAGAGGCTAGGTGGCGAATGGTAAAACCAATGTTGGGCATTGCTGGAAGAGCTTTACTTAAGGCGAACTGTCAAGGGGTTCCCATAATAGCCCAACCGCGTAAGGAACGCAAAATCCGGGAACATAACACCGATATGACGGAAACTAGGGCGGCAAGAGTGGAACAAAACACCAGGCATAAGGCCGAGCCTTCCACCCTTTACCAAGTATATAGATGCATTAATTAAATAAGATATATAGTGATATCCCAACAAGTAAACATGTTCCAACAAGGAACGGCCTCCAATCTTCACCTGCAACTAGCAACACTATAAGAGGGGCTGAGCAAAGCGGTAACATAGCCAATCAACGGTTTGCTAGGACAAGGTGGGTTAGAGGTTTGACATGGCAATTGGGAGGCTGACAAGAAAAAGGTAGGCATCGTAGCATTGGCATAGCAAAAGAGCGAGCAAACTAGCATAGCAAAGATAGTAGTGATTTCGAGGGTATGATCATCTTGCCTGAAATCCCGCAAGGAAGAAGAAACGAGTCCATGAAGAAGACAAACGGACGAAGAAGAACGGTTCCTCACAAACGCGACGTTGTCGGAAACAACCCGAAGAAGCACACCGGAAAGAAGCAAACAACATAGTAAACAACCAACACATCAACATGGCATGATGCACAAACGAGTATGATGCATGTCCGGTTTAATGAGGCATGGCATGGCAAAATGCACAAGCAATCCTACAAATTAAGTGGAGCTCAATATGCAACGAGTTGCATCTTAACGGAGCACCACATCAATTATTTAGTTCGATCTCGTTTATGTACCCAACCATATTAAATGTTGTTAAACATGGCAAGAGGGGAAACAAATGAAAACTACCTATCTAGTCAAGGTTAAATGAGGCCGGAAGCAACGAACAACAATTCCGGTAAATCCCCATATGCATTAGCAATTTAATGCAACAACAATTTTAAGCATTTTAATTATTGTTATCATGATGCGGATGACATGAACAAGTTTATGCAAGTTTTTTTAAGAAAATGTTGATAAGAGCATTATGAAGCATTTGTCACCGTGGTGGAAAGAAAAGGGGTGCCATGGCAACGAATCCGAAAATGATGCCACGGCAACATATCGGTTCCGGTAACTCGATTGAGATCCCGGTGCAAAAGAAAATGCGACGGGAGAGTGACATGCGATAGAATGTGGGGTGCTCTCGAATACCGAGTTCCCACATGTCGGTGGCAAGGCAAAAGAGGGGCGACGTTATCGAACAAGGGTGCATCTCATACAACATGCATTCATTTACGGGCATCGTCTCGGGGTTATACCTTCGAAGCGTGTGTTATCGGAACGGATCGAGTTCGGCGGTAGGGGTACACGTGTCGAAGGGGAAGTAGTTGTTCACGGGGTCGTCGTGGGAAGTAGGGGTACATGACGACGTAGAGGTACTCGCGACGGTAGTTGTTCACGTTCACGTTACACGGGTCTTCGGTGACGGTCGTCATACATGGTTCGGAGTGGTACTTGCGACGGTAGTGGTACACGTTTCGCAGACGTTCGAGCCATATCGGTAGCGGTACTTGACGAATCCCGAAACGGACTTGGCGTCTTCGTGCGTAGGGGTACTTGGCGTTCTTATCGGTTCCAAAGACGGCGGTAGATGAACATGATGCATCGTCGTGGTACTTGTTGGTCTCGGTCGAGGCGGCAAAACGTAGTCGAACTTGAGGTGGCCTTGGTGATTTCAAAAACGCTCCTGCTCGAGGAGGTCTCTGACTTGGTCTTCGCCGGTCGTGGTACTTGGCGAAAGGAACCCACGAAGGCGTCCTTGACGTCCCTGGTTGCCGGGTCTTGGCAGCGACAAGAGGGGAAAACAAGGCCAACCGGGCAGCAAGGGGGGGGTGGAGATCTCGTGGAAGCTGGCCGTGAAGGAGCTGCTCGAGGCAGCAGGAGAAGATGGCCGGGGCGGGCGTCGAGCTTGAAGGCCGGTGGTGCAGAGGCGAAGCAGAGGATGGAGCAAGGGCAGAGCGACGCTCGATGGCAGGAAGTGGAGAAGATGGTGCGGCGGCGGGGCGAGGAACGCAGGGGCCACGGGACGCTGCGCGCCTGCGGGAGCGAAGCGATGGTCGCGCGCGCGCGTGGAGAGGCTCGGGGTCGCGTGCGGGGTGGCCCTCCTGGTGGTCGCCGACGGCGGCGGGTGGCGACGGGGCTCCGGCCTGGTTCTCTGCTCCGGCGAGGGCGGAGCGCGGGTCTCGCACTGGAGGTGCGCGGATCGGGAGCAAGGGGATCGGGCACGATGCGGGTGTATGAGTGGCAGCGGTGTGGGAGGACGAGAGGGGGAAGATGAGCGAGGGAGATGGGATCGGGCTCCTCGTCCCTGAGTGGCGGCGCGAGGGAGAGAAAACGAGGGGGATCGAGGGACTGGCTAGGTTTAGCAGCGGGATTGGTGGGCCTCGGTGATGGATGGGCCGGCGAGAGGCCCAGCTGGGCTGGACTCTCTTCTCCCTCTCCCCTATTTCCTTTTCTCTAAATAACAGAGAAATAAAGAGAAAGAAAAGAGAGAAGAGAAGGTTAGAGGAGGAATTTGGGCAGGAGGACAACTTTTCCAGAGTCATAAAATATGAGGAATTTGACAAAAAATGGCCTGACAATTTTTGGAGGAAGTAAAATCCACACACGTTGGATTTAACTCGGTAATTTCGAATTTCGAAACTCATTCAAATGAACTCCAAATGGGTTGAAATTATAGGAGGTGACCCTACACAATATATGTGATTTATGGGCAGATTTGGGACATTTATGGGTAAAGTAAAATTGCCACTCAATTTTTACTAAAAGGCCCCAAAGGAACAAGGGGAAGTTGAGAAGGATAAAAGGAAAATTGAAGAACGGTGCATATGTGTTTGTGGGTGATTCCAAGCCAATGGAATGGTTTAATATAGCTCCCTAAATATCGGGAGGGTATGTTATAAAGAGAAGTCATCCTTCCCTCGATTTAAATGGATCGAAGATCCATACGATTTATTTAGTTGAGATGCAAAAGATTAAATGCAACGGACCAAACAAACTCACATGACGAAAAACCCGAAAACCCTGGAAGGCATCTGAAACTCCGGTCTTGGGGCGTTACAGAAACAGAGTTGTGTTGGAGCGCTACGGTCGAAACGGGGGTCCTGTTCATCGGGAGGGGTGTGGCGTACCGCAAAACGGGACTCCACGGGATACTGTTCATCTCCACCGCCGACCCCCTCCAGCCTCCACGGGCTACTGTTCATCCATCGTCGACCTCCTCCAGCCTCCACCTGTGACTGTTCATCCACGGGCTCCTGTTCATCCAGAGTCCACCGCGCACTACTCCACTAGGTACTGTTCAACCAACCCTCTCAACGGGCTCCTGTTCAACCACCCCTCCATGGGCTACTGTTCATCCAGCCCTCCACCATCTACTATTTATCCTGCCCTCCACGGGGTGGTCCTGTTCATCCAGCCCTCCACAGGGTCCTGTTCATCCAGCCCCAACCGGCTCGATCGATCGGGGTCATGTTCATCCAGAGGAAACACCACGGGGTCCTGTTCATCCACCCCCACCAGGAACTGTTCATTGAAACCCCCCAGAAACGCTCACTGTTCATCCAGAGGCAGCATCGATCGGCTTCAGTTAGCAGCAGTAGCGAAGGAATCGCTCGATCGGGTTCAGTTAACAGCCATCGATCGATCGCTCGGGTTCAATAATGCGTAGCCTGCAGTGCAATCACTCGGGTTCAGTTAGAGCCCAAAGCCTCGCTCGGGTTCAATTAGAGCACAACGCCTCGCACCCACGCGCGTGCGTGTACGGGAGAAACGCGCATTGCTACCTCGTGAGCACTGCGTTGGTTTTCCCTTGAAGAGGAAAGGGTGATGCAGCAAAGTAGCATAAGTATTTCCCTCAGTTTTTGAGAACCAAGGTATCAATCCAGTAGGAGGCCACGCACGAGTCCCTCGCACCTACACAAACAAATAAAATCCTCGCAACCAACGCAATAAAGGGGTTGTCAATCCCTTCACGGTCACTTACAAAAGTGAGATCTGATAGATATGATAAGATAATATTTTTGGTATTTTTATGATAAAGATGCAAAGTAAAGAAAGCAAAATAAACGGAAAAGGAAATAGCTTGTTGACGGAAGATTAATATGATGGAAAATAGACCTGGGGGCCATATGTTTCACTAGTGGCTTATCTTGAGAGCATAAGTATTACGGTGGGTAAACAAATTACTGTTGAGGAATTGACAGAATTGAGCATAGTTATGAGAATATCTAGGTATGATCATGCATATAGGAATCACGTCCGAGATAAGTAGACCGACTCCTGCCTGCATCTATTACTATTACTCCACACATCGACCGCTATCCAGCATGCATCTAGAGTATTAAGTTCAAAAGAACATAGTAACACTTTAAGAAAGATGACATGATGTAGAGGGATAAACTCATGCAATATTAAATAAACCCCATCTTGTTATCCTTGATGGCAACAATACAATACGTGCCTTGCTGCCCCTACTGTCACTGGGAAAGGACACTGCAAGATTGAACCCAAAGCTAAGCACTTCTCCCATTGCAAGAAAGATCAATCTAGCAGGCCAAACCAAACTGATAATTCGAAGAGACTTGCAAAGATAATCAATCATACATAAAAGAATTCAGAGAAGATTCAAATATTTTTCATAGATAAACTTGATCATAAACCCACAATTCATCGATCTCAACAAACACACTGCAAAAGAAGATTACATCGAATAGATCTCCATAAGAGAGGGGGAGAACTTTGTATTGAGATCCAAAAAGAGAGAAGAAGCCATCTAGCTAATAACTATGGAGCCGAAGGTCTGAAGTAAACTACTCACACTTCATTGGAGAGGCTATGGTGTTGATGTAGAAGCACTCCATGATCGATGCCTCCTCCGGTGGAGCTCCAGGAAAGGCCCCAAGATGGGATCTCACGGGTACAGAAAGTTACGGCGGTGGAATTAGGGTTTTGGCTCCGTATCTGGTAGTTTGGGGGTACGTAGGTATATATAGGAGGAAGAAGTACATTGGTGGAGCAACATGGGCCCCATGAGGGCGGAGGGCGCGCCTTGGGGGGTAGGCGCGCCCCCTACCTCGTGCCCTCCTGGTTTCTTTCTTGACATAGGGTCCAAGTCCTCTGGATCATGTCCGTTCCGAAAATCACATTCCCGAAGGTTTCATTCCGTTTGGACTCCGTTTGATATTCTTTTTCTGCGAAACTCTAAAGTAGGCAAAAAACAGCAATTCTGGGCTGGGCCTCCGGTTAATAGGTTAGTCCCAAAAATAATATAGAAGTGTATAATAAAGCCCAATAATGTCCAAAACAGGATATAATATAGAATGGAACAATAAAAATTGTAGATACGTTGGAGACATATCAAGCATCCCCAAGCTTAATTCCTGCTCGTCCTCGAGTAGGTAAATGATCAAAACAGAATTATTGATGTGGAATGCTACTTGGCATAATTTCAATGTAATTCGCTTAATTGTGGTATGAATATTCAGATCCGAAAGATTCAAGACAAAAGTTCAATATTGACATAGAAATAATAATACTTCAAGCATACTAACCAAGCAATTATGTCTCTTCAAAATAACATGGCCAAAGAAAGTTATCCCTCCAAAATCATATAGTCTGGCTATGCTCCATCTTCACCACACAAAGTATTTAAATCATGCACAACCCCGATGACAAGCCAAGAAATTGTTTCATACTTTTGGCGTTCTCAAACTTTTTCAATCTTCACGCAATACATGAGCGTGAGCCATGGACATAGCACTATATGTGGAATAGAATGGTGGTTGTGGAGAAGACAAAAAGGGAGAAGATAGTCTCACATCAACTAGGCGTATCAACGGGCTATGGAGATTCCCACTAATAGATATCAATGTGAGTGAGTAGGGATTGCCATGCAACGGATTCACTAGAGCTATAAGTATATGAAAGCTCAACAAAAAGAACTAAGTGGGTGTGCATCCAACTCACTTGCTCACGAAGGCCTAGGGCATTTTGAGGAAGCCCATTATTGGAATATACAAGCCAAGTTCTATAATGAAAAAATCCCACTAGTATATGAAAGTGATAACATAGGAGACTCTCTATCATGAAGATCATGGTGCTACTTTGAAGCACAAGTGTGGAAAAAGGATAGTAGTATTGTCCCTTTTTATATATTTTTTGGGCCTTCTTTTTTTGGCCTTTCTCCTTTTTTGGGGACAATACTCTATGAATGATGATCATCACACTTCTATTTATTTACAACTCAATGATTACAACTCAATACTAGAACAAAGTATGACTCTATACGAATGCCTCCGGCAGTATACCGGGATAGCAATGATGCATGAGTGACTTGTACAAAGGAATTATGAACGGTGGCTTTCCACAACTAAAATGTCAACTACATGATCATGCAAAGCAATATGACAATGATGGAGCGTGTCATAGTAAACGGAACGGTGGAAAGTTGCATGGCAATATATCTCGGAATGGCTATGGAAATGCCCTGATAGGTAGGTATGGTGGCTATTTTGAGGAAGGTATATGGTGGGTGTATGATACCGGCGAAAGGTGCGCGGTATTAGAGAGGCTAGCAATGGTGGAAGGGTGAGAGTGCGTATAATCCATGGACCCAACTTTAGTCATAAAGAACTCACATACTTATTGCAAAAATCTATTAGTTATCGAAGCAAAGTACTACGTGCATGCTCCTAGGGGGATAGATTGGTAGGAAAAGACCATCGCTCGTCCCCGACCGCCACTCATAAGGAAGACAATCAATAAATAATTCATGCTCCAACTTCTTCACATAACGGTTCACCATACGTGCATGCTACGGGAATCACAAACTTCAACACAAGCATTTCTCAAATTCACAACTACTCAACTAGCACGACTCTAATATCACCATCTACATATCTCAAAACAATTATCAAGTAGAAAACTTCTCATAGTATTCAACACACTCATAAGAAAAAAATTATTAATCTTGAATGCCTAACATAATTAAAGCAAATTACCATGCTGTTTTGTAGGACTCTCAAAATAATCTAGGTGAAGCATGAGAGAACAATAGTTTCTATAAAACAAATCCACCACCGTGCCCTAAAAGATATAAGTGAAGCACTAGAGCAAAAACTATATAACTCAAAAGATATAAGTGAAGCACATAGAGTATTCTAACAATTTCCGAATCATGTGTGTCTCTCTCAAAAGGTGTGTACAGCAAGGATGATTGTGGAAAACTAACAAATAAAGACTCAAATAATACAATACAATCCAAGCAAAACACATATCATGTGGTAAATAAAAATATAGCTCCAAGTAAAGTTACCGATGGAAGTAGACGAAAGAGGGGATGCCTTCTGGGGCATCCCAAAGCTTGGGCTTTTAGGTGTCCTTAGATTATCTTGGGGTGCCATGGGCATACCCAAGATTAGGCTCTTGCCACTCCTTGTTCCATAATCCATCAAATCTTTTACCCAAAACTTGAAAACTTCACAACACAAAACTTAAAGTAGAAAATCTCGTGAGCTCCGTTAGCGAAAGAAAACAAAACACCACTTCAAGGTACTGTAATGAACTCATTCTTTATTTATATTGGTGTTAAACCTACTGTATTCCAACTTCTATATGGTTTATAAACTATTTTACTAGCCATAGATTCATCAAAATAAGCAAACAACACACAAAAAATAGAATCGGTCAAAAATAGAACAGTATGTAGTAATATGTAGCTAACGCAAGTTCTAGAACCCCAAAAATTCTAAAATAAATTTCTGGACATGAGGAATTTATCTATTAATCATCTGCAAAAAGAATTAACTAAATAGCACAGGAAAAAAATCATATGTAAAAGAGGAGTCAGGCAAGGAGATCCTCATTCTCCACTTTTTTATATCATTGTTGCTAATCTCCTACAGTCAGTTATTAATGCTGCTTGGGCAAATGGTGAACTCTCACTCCCCATCAATCAGGCATATGGACTGGATTACCCAATTATACAATATGCTGATGATACTCTAATGATCATGCCTGCTAATGAGGAACAGCTCAATCACCTTAAATATCTCCTTAACCTCTTCAGTATATCCACTGGTCTATTTGTCAATTTCAGTAAATCCTCCATGATACCAATTAATATTGACCAACAAACAGACACCAGGCTTGCAACCTCTTTTGGATGCAAAGCTGAATGCCTCCCTTTTACATATTTGGGACTACCTATGGGCACCACCAAGCCTTCTATTCAAGACCTCATCCCAGTTATATCAAGAATTGACAAGAGACTCTCAGGGGTTGCTAGATTCACGAACCATTCTGGTAGACTCACTTATATCAACTCTGTTGTTGCATCCATGCCAATATTTGCTATGTGCTCCCTTAAAGTTCATGTTACCATTCTGGATCATGTGGATAAATCAAGCAAAAACTTCCTCTGGTATGGGAATGAAATCAATAAAGGAGGCAAATGTCTGGCCAGCTGGGAGATGATATGCAGACCCAAACAACAAGGAGGGCTTGGGGTTTTGAATTTAAGAGAACAAAATAAATCACTCCTTATCAAGCACCTCTTCAAATTCTACAACAAGGTTGATGTCCCTTGGGTTAAATTAATTTGGGAATCCCACTATCATAATAATGAGGTCCCACACTCTAACAGGAACAAAGGCTCCTTTTGGTGGAAAGACTGCATGAAAATGTTTGACCTTTCGGAGATATGACTACTTGTGACATCAAGTGTGGGAGCACTAATATGCTTTGCGAAGACAATTGGAATGGTGACATTATGAAAATAAAGTTCCCTGAGCTACATTCTTTTACCCAAAAAGAAAACATATCGATCAAAGAGGCCAAAGAATTGGACAATTATTACAGCTTATTTCAACTACCTTTATCCATCCAAGCCCACTAGCAGTTCCATTTGTTATCAGATGATTTAAATAGTATCAGAATCATCTATGATAAGGACACGTGGCATTTCAACTGGGGCAATAACAAGAACATTACCGAGAAGATCTATAGATATCTAATGAATGGTGAGGTTGCTGCTGACACTTCCAAATGGATATGGAAATCATGTTGCTTACCAGGACACAAATTCTTCTGCCGGTTAATGCTCAATGACAGAATAAATACGTGTGATCTTTTCGTCAGAAAAAGCATGCATCTGGATTCCACAGTATGTGTATTATGCAATAATGATGACATGGAAGACATGACTCATCTCCTGTTTACATGTCCATTTAGTCAAGGGTTTTGGTGGAACATTGGCTTTGAATGGAATTCGGATCTGGACATCAACAATATGATTATTTATGCCAACTACATATACAAAATTGATCACTTTATGGAAACCATGATACTAGGATGCTGGAGCATATGGAATCAGAGAAATGGGATGATTTTTGAAGGAATACCATGCTCAATAAATGAATGCAAGAAATTTCAAAATGACCATGTTAAGGGCTAGACCTAGTCTGAAAGAGGGCATGTCCTCTTGGATAGACAATATTTAATTTCCACTTTTTATCTTTTCCATAGTTTCCCTTTACTTTCTTATTAGATAGCTTTCCTTTGGTTGTCCCCCCATCAACCAATGCTATGTACTTTTATACCTTTGTTTATTAATGAAAAATGACTCACAGTAGGGGGTTTGCCCTAATGTTCCTTTCCAAATAAAAATGGCAGCAATTCTCGTGAGCGCTAAAGTTTCTGTTTTTTTACAGCAAGATTAAAAAGACTTTCCCCAAGTCTTCCCAATGGTTCTACTTGGCACAAACACTAATTAAACACAAAAAACACAACCAAAATAGAGGCTAGATAAATTATTTATTACTAAACAGGAGCAAAAAGCAAGGAATAAAAATAAAATTGGGTTGCCTCCCAACAAGCGCTATCGTTTAACACCCCTAGCTAGGTATAAAAGCAAGGATAGATCTAGGTATCTTTAGTTGGTAATTCTTTAATGAGACATCTATCACCCTTAAGAGTTTCCTTCCTTTTATCAATTATCAAACTTCTAGGCACAAAATCGAAACAATCATTAGTAGCAAACGGTTCCTTAATGATAGCAAAAAGATTAGGATGAATACTTATAGATTTGAGATCCGTAGTTTCCTTGCTAGAGGATTCAACCTTATTTTTTGGAACATACATAAGCTTGGTTATTTTAGTTGGAGTACTTGGAGTATTCTTTATGGAAGAAAAAGTGGTTCCCAAGTTGGTAATGATACCCTCAAGTTTATCGATTCTAGTGGAATCCTGATTTATTCTTTCATTAACTATGGGTTCCTTCTCCTTAATATTTTTCAAAGTGACTCCTACTTTAGATCAATATTGAGTAATTTGGTTGTGGATCTTTTTATCCAAATTTTCAATTAACTCTATGGTAGCAACTTTATTTTCAATAATTTCAAGTTTTTGCATTACATGCACCAAAGTTAACATAGTTCCATTAACCAAAACAGGGGGTGAGCCAAACAAATCTATCATAGAATTATAGGAATCAAAAGTGTGGCTACCCAAGAAATTCCCTCTGGTAATGGTATCAAGGACATATTTGTGCCAAGGAGTAGTGCCAACATAAAAATTGCGGAGAAGAACGGAAGTATATTGCTTTCTGGTAGATCTATTTTGAGCATTGCAAATTCTATACCAAGTGTCTTTTAGATTTTATCCTTCCCTTTGCTTAAAATTAAGAACTTCATTTTTGGGAGACAACGGAGAAGATAGGGGACTAGCCATAACGAAAAGCAAGCAATCCAACACACAAGCAAACAAGAAACAGACAAAAAGAGGCAAATAGAGAAAGAGAAGGAGGACGGAGAGAGAGGGCGAATAAAACGGCAAGGGTGAAGTGGGGGAGAGGAAAATGAGAGGAAAATGGAAAATAATGTAATGCGGGAGATAAGGGTTTGTGATGGGTACTTGGTATGTTGACTTTTGCGTAGACTCCCCGGCAACGGCGCCAGAAATCCTTCTTGCTACCTCTTGAGCACTGCGTTGGTTTTCCCTTGAGGAGGAAAGGGTGATGCAGCAAAGTAGCGTAAGTATTTCCCTCAGTTTTTGAGAACCAAGGTATCAATCCAGTAGGAGGCCACGCACGAGTCCCTCGCACCTACACAAACAAATAAAATCCTCGCAACCAACGCAACAAAGGGGTTGTCAATCCCTTCACGTTCACTTAGGAAAGTGAGATCTGATAGATATGATAAGATAATATTTTTGGTATTTTTATGATAAAGATGCGAAGTAAAGAAATCAAAATAAACGAAAAAGGAAATAGCTTGTTGACAGAAGATTAATATGATGGAAAATAGACCCGCGGGCCATAGGTTTCACTAGTGGCCTCTCTCGAGAGCATAAGTATTACGGTGGGTAAACAAATTACTGTTGAGCAATTGACAGAATTGAGCATAGTTATGAGAATATCTAGGTATGATCATGTATATAGGCATCACGTTCGAGACAAGTAGACCGACTCCTGCCTGCATCTACTACTATTAGTCCACACATCGACCGCTATCCAGCATGCATCTAGAGTATTAAGTTCAAAAGAACAGAGTAACGCTTTAAGCAAGATGACATGATGTAGAGGGATAAACTCATGCAATATGAAATAAACCCCATCTTGTTATCCTCTATGGCAACAATACAATACGTGCCTTGCTGCCCCTACTGTCACTGGGAAAGAACACCGCAAGATTGAACCTAAAGCTAAGCACTTCTCCCATTGCAAGAAAGATCAATCTAGTAGGCCAAACCAAACTGATAATTTGAAGAGAGTTGCAAAGATAACCAATCATACATAAAAGAATTCAGAGAAGATTCAAATATTGTTCATAGATAAACTTGATCATAAACCCACAATTCATCAGTCTCGACAAACACACTGCAAAAGAAGATTACATCGAATAGATCTCCACAAGAGAGGGGGAGAACTTTGTATTGAGATCCAAAATGAGAGAAGAAGCCATCTAGCTAATAACTATGGACCCGAAGGTCTGAATTAAACTACTCACACTTCATCGGAGAGGCTATGGTGTTGATGTAGAAGCCCTCCGTGATCGATGCCCCCTCCGGCGGAGGTCCGTAAAAGGCCCCAAGATGGGATCTCATGGGTACAGAAAGTTACGACGGTGGAATTAGGGTTTTGGCTCCGTATCTGGTAGTTTGGGGGTACGTAGGTATATATAGGAGGAGGAAGTACGTCGGTGGAGCAATGTGGGCCCCACGAGGGTGGAGGGCGCGCCTGGGGGGGGGGGGTAGGCGCGCCCCCTACCTCGTGCCCTCCTGGTTGCTTTCTTGATGTAGGGTCCAAGTCCTCTGGATCATGTATGTTCCGAAAATCACGTTCCTGAAGGTTTCATTCCGTTTGGATTCCGTTTGATATTCTTTTTCTACGAAACTCTGAAATAGGCAAAAAACATCAATTCTGGGCTGGGCCTCCGGTTAATAGGTTAGTCCCAAAAATAATATAGAAGTGTATAATAAAGCCCAATAATGTCCAAAACAGGATATAATATAGCATGGAACAATCAAAAATTATAGATACGTTGGAGACGTATCACACATCGCTTGGCCCCGACCACCCACCGTAACCGGGAACACCCCGATATTTTCCTCGCCCTTGCTTCTACCACGGTTTTTTCTGTCATGGACGGCCCAAAGAATGTCATGCAGCTGCGTCTCCGGCCCGCCCAGGACGGAAAGCCCATTTCCTGTCATGATTTTTTGTCATAGAAGTAGGACCCCACCACATCTATGATGATACCATGTTTTGTCACAATTATTGTCATAGAAGTGTCATAAGTATGACAGAAAAAAATTCGTTCGGCCCAAAATGTCATGAATGTGTCTTTTTTTGTAGTGAACCATAGCATGAAACATATGGATCCAAATCAGCCCCTTACGAAGCAACTCATAAACTAGGGTTTAAGCTTCTGTCACTCTAGCAACCCATCATATACTTATTACTCCCCCAATGCCTTCCTCTATGCCCAAGCAATGGTGAAATGTCACGTAGTTGACGTTCAGATGACACCACTTGAGGAAAAACAACATACATCTCATCAAAATATCGAACGAATACCAAATTCACATGACTACTTATAGCAAGACTTCTCCCATGTCCTCAGGAACAAACGTAACTACTCACAAATCATATTCATGTTCATAATTAGAGGGGTATTAATATGCATAAAGGATCTGAACATGTGATCTTCCACCGAATAAACCAACTAGCATCAACTACAAGGAGTAATCAACACTACTAGCAACCCATAGGTACCAATCTGAGGCTTTGGGACAAAGATTGGATACAAGAGATGAACTAGGGTTTGAGATGAGATAGTGCTGGTGAAGATGTTGATGGAGATTGACCCCCTCCCGATGAGAGGATCGATGGTGATGACGACAGTGATGATTTCCCCCGCCCGGAGGGAAGTTTCCCCGACAGAACAGCTCCGCCGGAGCCCTAGATTGGTTCCGCCAAGGTTCCGCCTCGTGGCGGCGGAGTTTCGTCCTGTAAGCTTGCTTATGATTTTTTTCCTGGACGAAAGCCCTCATATAGCAGAAGATGGGCATCAGAGGGCTGCCAGAGGGCCCACGAGGTAGGGGGCGCGCCCCTACCCTCGTGGATGGTGGGTGACTCCCCTCTAGTACTTCCTTCACCCAATATTTTTTATATATACTGAAACATGCTCCCATGAAGTTTCAGGAATTTTGGAGTTGTGCAGAATGGGTCTCTAATATTTGCTCCTTTTCCAGCCTAGAATTCCAGCTGCCGGCGTTCTCCCTCTTCATGTAAACCTTGTAAATAAGAGAGAATAGGCTTAAGTATTGTGACATAATGTGTAATAAAAGCCCATAATGCAATAAATATCGATATAAAAGCATGATGCAAAATGGACGTATAAGAGTTCTTCTTACATTGCCAAGCATTTACTCTTGTCTACTTATATGCCACAAGTAAATATAGCAATAAGAACAAGAAAGATTCTTCTTCTAGTAGTAATAATAACCATGTTAAATCCAATATTGTTGCTTCTAGTAGTTCTCTTGATTACACTAATGATTCTCTTAGCCAATTCACACTTGAGCAAGAAAATAGCTTATTGAAGGGAATTATAGCGAAAGGTGTTTACAAGAGCCTTTCCGGAAGTAAGCAATTTGTGGAAATTGTACGCAAGCAAGGAAGGCACCGGAAGAATCAAGGTGTTGGTTTTGAACGAAAGTTCAATGCCAATGGAGTTGAGTGGGAATTATAGCGAAATCCCAAGACGAAGTTTGTTCCTCAACAAGAGAAGTATGACCCCACTTCTTTCAAAGGAACACAAGCTCAAGATGATCTTCCACCACAAGACCACAAGCTAAAAGACAAGGACAAGCTTCAAGAAGATATTGACTCATTTGAAGAAGCTCCTAAGGCTATGGTCAAGTGGGTTCCCAAAACTACATCAGGTTCCACTACATCAAGTACGACTACAACTCCAAGGATTCCAATCAAGTTGATGTGGATCACAATGAAGAAACTAGAGAGCTCTTGAGGGTGACCCCGCCAACATACTTCACTCATATTCCTTTTGGCAAGGAAAACTATGATCAACTTTCATATCTTGCACTAGTTCATGGAGTCACAAAATAACTGTGATCAACTATTGGCAAGACAAGGGACAAGGTAACCAAATGCTTTCATGGACATCATCATTTGCGTGTTTCACTCTATGTCTATCGATATCCTTGTGTGTTCCTTGTGGAACTAACCCATGTAGGTATTGAAAGTGCAACTCGCTCCAATGGATTGCTCCAAATGATCTCTATCAACATTGAGCGTCCATATCTTCAACATCTACATGAAGTCATCATGTAAAAAACCCAAGGTTAGTTCATCCCTCTTAGGGGGGATATCACATCTATGGGGAGCGTTGCTCTAAAAATTGAGATAAAGCAACTCTAATGATGTGAACACAACAATGCTTTATCTAAAATTGGTAGCCCCACTTGTGCTTAAATGATGAGTATGACCTATGATCAAATGTTCTCATTTGACTCCTAAGTCAATATGCTCATATATAGATGACCTAGTCATCGACAATTGCTTGATAGATGCTAGAGTGTATGTGCATGCTTTGTCACATGTTTTATTTGCTATCTTATTGTGTCAGCATGTTGGTTGCATAATTTTCTCCATTCGAGGACATCCATTTGTTGTTTTGATTGTTTGGTTTTCTTTTGCCAAATGGATGGACAAGAATGCCTATGTACTTCCTCTAGCTATCTATGCTTTTTCTCGTCTCAAACTCTATCCATGCTACATCACAAAGTTTGGACAAGTCACTTTTGGACCCACCGGGTGAGGAGCACTCAGAGCCACCGATCCGTCAAGGGCTTAACTTCCAAAACCTCTTAATGATTTTCGGTCTGACCGACCTATCCAACTCGGTCTCACCGAGATCAAAAAGTTGATCTAGGTTTTCATCTCGGTGCCACCGATTAGAACGATTCGGTCACACCGAGTTGTAGCAACTGCCAATAGTTTTGCATCTCAGTGCCATCGAGCCGTTCCACTCGGCGCCACCGACAATGTCTGGGTCTATATACCACGGGTTGAAGTTTTGGAAATTCCTTCAAACACACTGGACCGCACCTCCCAGCACCGCCGCCCCCTTGGTCTCCGGATCGTCGCCTGTGACCCTCCGCCGCTGGTTTCCACCGCCGTCAACAGAATCATCACCGTCGTTGCCGCCGTAGCAAATCCATCGCCAAGTTAGGGTACAGATTTGACCCTTTATGCTTTCCATTGCTCTGATTCTTGCACAATGTATAATGTCTTTATTCCTCCCATGTATGAGATCAACCTATCCAAAAAACAAAGTCCTTAGAATAGATTTGATGCAAAAACTTAGGGTTAGGCTCGGACCGACCGGTCTCAGGATCTCGGTCACACCGATTGGCCAACTCGGTCTGACCGAAGTGTACTGATAGGTAAGACCGAAATCACTTTCTCTATGAAACCCTAGCATCTCAGAGTCACCAAACTGCATATCGGTTTGACCGAAACTACATGTTTAGACTCTGATAGTGCTTCGGTGTCATCGAGTTAGTCAAATCGGTAGCTCTGAAAGGCTTTCTTCAGAAAACTAAAGTTAATTTTTTGTTTCAATTTTTGCAAAAACAAGTTGTAATTTGTGATGCTCATCTACTCTATCCACACCCAACTATTCACAGGCTCAGTTTCAGCTATGTCAGAGGCAAGTGACAATCAGAACAAGTCTAAAGAACAGCTTAACCTCAGTGAGGGCAGTAGTCCCTCTGGCAGCTATGATGAGGGGAGTAGGAGCACTCCCAGCAATTTTCCTAAGGCAACTATCAGGAACAGGAAGAAAAGAACATCTGAATATGAGGATGACGATTTTGTGATTGAAGAGGAAGCGACCTCCAAAAGAAGGTGCTGAAGAAAGAGTATGTTGTTGCTGCCACAAAGCCTGGCCTTCTGAAGAAGGCTCCTGCAAAGAGAGCTCCAATGTCAAAAGTCAGAGCCTCAACCCAAGAAACAATCAAGTTCACTTTGGAAAAGTCTGATGATGAGGCAGTTGATGGTAAGAAGAAGAGGGCCAGAACTACTACTGCAAAGGTGCTTGGAAGACCTTCCATGATGGAAGATGATGATAAGGAGGAGGAAGAGCCTATTGCACCTCCTGCCAAGACTCAGAAGCTAATGGGGGATGCCATCGGGACAGGGGCAGCTCCTTCTAAGCCCAAGTCTGCTCCCAAACCCGTTGCACCCAAGCCCACAGCTCTAGCTCAAGCTCCCAAGACAATGTCTCCAAACAGATCATCAAGTAATATACCAGCTGCTGAAAAGAACAAGGCCCTAGTGCCACCGTGATTAAGTTAAATCTAAGCAGGAATAACCCGGGGTTAATTAGTGCGTTGGGCCCATATGTCAGTGAGCTAGTGGGTTAGTTAGCCCCGTCATTAGTGCTAATGACGGGTCCACGTCAGCGGCCGCCGGGGCTAGTCGCCGGTGACCTCACAGCGCGGCGGTGGCTCGCCGGACGGGCGATTCCGGCCACGAGAGCTCGCGCTCTTAGGCTCTACAGAACCAGCGCGACGAGGCGCCTCAGATCATGGTCGTGCCTGGCCGTGGGGTGGTCCGTGGCGACGACAACCACGACGACGGCGAGGGCCGGAGCTACGGGCGCGTTCCGGCGCGGGGCTAGAGTGTGAAATCAAGCACGAGGAAGGAGAGGAAATAGAGGGGAGCTCACGGCGGGTCGATGGGCGTGCTCCACGGGCTCGCGGGAAGACGAACAGCGATGGGGCGTTGCCGGCGATCTCGGACAGCCAGGGTGGAAGTCGACGTCGATGGCGGCGATTCGATGCGCCCCGTGTTGCGTGGCTCGGCGAGGATGATGCAGGCATCGAGGCGGAGCACTCGAGCACAACCATTGGGCGGGGGAGGGCTGGTGGCCGCGGTGGATGGTGTCGGCGGCGACGAGCTCCGCTCGGTCGCGAGAAAGAGAGAGAGAGCAGAGAGGGGAGTGAGGTCCAGGGAGAGGAGGGGAAAGCGAGAGGGAGCGCTGGGCGTATCTGTGGCACGTCTGGAGGGGTCGAGGTCGTGCAGCTGAAGCATGAGGTGGCAAGGCGTCGTCGGCGCGCTCGCCACGCACCTGTCTGTCCTCCTGGCAGGAGGAAGAAGACCACTCAGCCCCTGGTGGGCTGGGCCTCTTCTGCCAGGTAAGGCCCAGGTGAGGTTTCTGTCTTTTCATAATTTCTATTCTGTTTTCTATTTTGTTTTTTTGTGTTCTGATTTAGTTCAGGCACTAAACTATTTTTTAGCTTCTGAAAATAATCATGTGGCCTCGGAACACGGAGACCGAAAGGTCGAGCGTGAATCATATAGTAGATATGATCAACATAATGATGTTCACCGATGAAACTACTCCATCTCACGTGATGATCGGACATGGTTTAGTTGATTTGTATCACGTAATCACTTAGAGGATTAGAGGGATGTCTATCTAAGTGGGAGTTCTTTAGTTGACTGGTCACTAGAAGCGGAACTGCCCCAAGTATTTGGCGGATAAGAAGGATGGCAAGGTGAACAAAGGTATATGTGATATACATGTTATTGATGTGTACCTTACTAATGCTCGCAGTAGCACCTGGGTATTTGATACTGGTTCTCTTGCTAATATTTGCAACTCGAAACAGGGACTACGGATTAAGCGAAGATTGGCTAAGGACGAGGTGACGATGCGCGTGGGAAACGGTTCCAAAGTCGATGTGATCGCGGTCGGCACGCTACCTCTACATCTACCTTCGGGATTAGTATTAGACCTAAATAATTGTTATTTGGTGCCAGCGTTGAGCATGAACATTATATCTGGATCTTGTTTAATGCGAGACAGATATTCATTTAAATCTGAGAATAATGGTTGTTCTATTTATATGAGTAATATCTTTTATGGTCATGCACCCTTAAAGTGTGGTCTATTTTTGTTGAATCTCGATAGTAGTGACACACATATTCATAGTGTTGAAGCCAAAAGATGCAGAGTAGATAATGATAGTGCAACTTATTTGTGGCACTGCCGTTTAGGTCATATCGGTGTAAAGCGCATGAAGAAACTCCATACTGATGGACTTTTGGAACTACTTGATTATGAATCACTTGGTACGTGCGAACCGTGCCTCATGGGCAAGATGACTAAAACACCGTTCTCCGGTACTATGGAGAGAGCAACAGATTTGTTGGAAATCATACATACAGATGTATGTGGTCCGATGAATATTGAGGCTTGTGGCGGATATCGTTATTTTCTCACCTTCACAGATGACTTAAGCAGATATGGGTATATCTACTTAATGAAACATAAGTCTGAAACATTTGAAAAGTTCAAAGAATTTCAGAGTGAAGTTGAAAATCATCGTAACAAGAAAATAAAGTTTCTACGATCTGATCATGGAGGAGAATATTTGAGTTACGAGTTTGGTGTACATTTGAAAAATTGTGGAATAGTTTCGCAACTCACGCCACCCGGAACACCACAGCGTAATGGTGTGTCTGAACGTCGTAATCGTACTTTACTAGATATGGTGTGATCTATGATGTCTCTTACTGATTCACCGCTATCGTTTTGGGGATACGCTCTAGAGACAGCCGCATTCACATTAAATAGGGCACCATCAAAATCCGTTGAGACGACGCCTTATGAACTATGGTTTGGCAAGAAACCAAAGTTGTCGTTTCTGAAAGTTTGGGGCTGCGATGCTTATGTGAAAAAGCTTCAACCTGATAAGCTCGAACCCAAATCGGAGAAATGTGTCTTCATAGGATATCCAAAGGAAACTATTGGATACACCTTCTATCACAGATCCGAAGGCAAGACTTTTGTTGCTAAGTTCGGAAACTTTTTGGAGAAGGAGTTTCTCTCGAAAGAAGTGAGTGGGAGGAAAGTAGAACTTGACGAGGTAACTGTACCTGCTCCCTTATTGGAAAATAGTACATCACAGAAAGCTGTTTCAGTGACACCTACACCAGTTAGTGAGGAAGCTAATGATGATGATCATGAAACTTCAGATCAAGATACTACTGAACCTCGTAGATCAACCAGAGTGAGATCCGTGCCAGAGTGGTATGGTAATCCTGTTCTGGAAGTCATGCTACTAGATCATGATGAACCTACGAACTATGAAGAAGCGATGGTGAGCCCAGATTCCGCAAAATGGCTTGAAGCCATGAAATCTGAGATGGGATCCATGTATGAGAACAAAGTATGGACTTTAGTTGACTTGCCCGATGATCGGCAAGCAATTGAGAATAAATGGATCTTCAAGAAGAAGACTGACGCTGACGGTAATATTACTGTCTACAAAGCTCGACTTGTCGCAAAAGGTTTTCGACAAGTTCAAGGGATTGACTATGATGAGACCTTCTCACCCGTAGCGATGCTTAAATCTGTCCGAATCATGTTAGCAATTGCCGCATTTTATGATTATGAAATTTGGCAGATGGATGTCAAAACTGCATTCCTGAATAGATTTCTGGAAGAAGAGTTGTATATGATGCAACCAGAAGGTTTTGTCGATCCAAAGGGAGCTAACAAAGTGTGCAAGCTCCAGCGATCCATTTATGGACTGGTGCAAGCCTCTCGAAGTTGGAATAAACGCTTTGATAGTGTGATCAAAGCATTTGGGTTTATACAGACTTTCGGAGAAGCCTGTATTTACAAGAAAGTGAGTGGGAGCTCTGTAGCATTTCTGATATTATATGTGGATGACATATTACTGATTGGAAATGATATAGAATTTCTGGATAGCATAAAGGGATACTTGAATAAGAGTTTTTCAATGAAAGACCTCGGTGAAGCTGCTTACATATTAGGCATAAAGATCTATAGAGATAGATCAAGACGCTTAATTGGACTTTCACAAAGCACATACCTTGACAAGATTTTGAAAAAGTTCAAAATGGATCAAGCAAAGAAAGGGTTCTTGCCTGTGTTACAAGGTGTGAAGTTGAGTCAGACTCAATGCCCGACCACTGCAGAAGATAGAGAGAAAATGAAAGATGTTCCCTATGCTTCAGCCATAGGCTCTATCATGTATGCAATGCTGTGTACCAGACCTGATGTGTGCCTTGCTATAAGTTTAGCAGGGAGGTACCAAAGTAATCCAGGAGTGGATCACTGGACAGCAGTCAAGAACATCCTGAAATACCTGAAAAGGCTAAGGATATGTTTCTCGTATATGGAGGTGACAAAGAGCTCATTGTAAACGGTTACATTGATGCAAGCTTTGACACTGATCCGGACGATTATAAATCGCAAACCGGATACGTGTTTACATTAAACGGTGGAGCTGTCAGTTGGTGCGGTTCTAAACAAAGCGTCGTAGCGGGATCTACATGTGAAGCGGAGTACATAGCTGCTTCGGAAGCAGCAAATGAAGGAGTCTGGATGAAGGAGTTCATATCTGATCTAGGTGTCATACCTAGTGCATCGGGTCCAATGAAAATCTTTTGTGACAATACTGGTGCAATTGCCTTGGCAAAGGAATCCAGATTTCACAAGAGAACCAAGCACATCAAGAGACGCTTCAATTCCATCCAGGATCTAGTCCAGGTGGGAGACATAGAGATTTGCAAGATACATACGGATCTGAATGTAGCAGACCCGTTGACTAAGCCTCTTCCACGAGCAAAACATGATCAGCACCAAGGCTCCATGTGTGTTAGAATCATTACTGTGTAATCTAGATTATTGACTCTAGTGCAAGTGGGAGACTGAAGGAAATATGCCCTAGAGGCAATAATAAAGTTATTATTTATTTCCTTATATCATGATAAATGTTTATTATTCATGCTAGAATTGTATTAACCGGAAACATAATACATGTGTGAATACATAGACAAACAGAGTGTCACTAGTATGCCTCTACTTGACTAGCTCGTTAATCAAAGATGGTTATGTTTCCTAACCATGAACAAAGAGTTGTCATTTGATTAACGGGATCACATCATTAGGTGAATGATCTGATTGACATGACCCATTCCATTAGCTTAGCACCCGATCATTTAGTATGTTGCTATTGCTTTCTTCATGACTTATACATGTTCCTATGACTATGAGATTATGCAACTCCCGTTTGCCGGAGGAACACTTTGTGTGCAACCAAACGTCACAATGTAAATGGGTGATTATAAAGGTGCTCTACAGGTGTCTCCAAAGGTAGATGTTGGGTTGGCGTATTTCGAGATTAGGATTTGTCACTCCGATTGTCGGAGAGGTATCTCTGGGCCCTCTCGGTAATACACATCACATAAGCCTTGCAAGCATTACAACTAATGAGTTAGTTGCGAGATGATGTATTACGGAACGAGTAAAGAGACTTGCCGGTAACGAGATTGAACTAGGTATTGGATACCGACGATCAAATCTCGGGCAAGTAACATACCGATGACAAAGGGAACAACGTATGTTGTTATGCCGTCTGACCGATAAAGATCTTTATAGAATATGTAGGAGCCAATATGGGCATCCAGGTCCCGCTATTGGTTATTGACCGGAGATTTGTCTCAGTCATGTCTACATTGTTCTCGAACCGTAGGGTCCGCACGCTTAAGGTTACGATGACAGTTATTATGAGTTTATGCATTTTGATGTACCGAAGTTAGTTCGGAGTCCCGGATGTGATCACGGACATGACGAGGAGTCTTGAAATGGTCGATACATAAAGATTGATATATTGGACGACTATATTCGGACACCGGAAGCGTTCCGGGGAAGTTTCGGATAAAACCGGAGCACCGGGGGGTTACCGGAACCCCCGGGGGGTTAATGGGCCTCATGGGCCTAAAGTGGAGAAGAGGAAGGGGCTGCCAGGGCAGGCCGCGCGCCCCCTCTCCCCCTAGTCCGAATTGGACAAGGAGGGAGGGGCGGCGCCCCCCCTTTCCTTCTCTCCTTCCACCTCTCCTACTTGGACAAGGAAAAGGGTGGGGAGTCCTACTCCCGATGGGAGTAGGACTCCTCCTGCGCGCCTCCTCTAGGGCCGGCCGCACCCCCCCTTGGATCCTTTATATACGGAGGCAGGGGGGCACCCTAGAACACATAAGTTGATCTTCGTGATCGTTCCATAGCCGTGTGCGGTGCCCCCCTCCACCATATTCCACCTCGGTCATATCGTTGCAGTGCTTAGGCGAAGCCCTGCGTCGGTAGAACATCATCATCGTCACCACGCCGTCGTGCTGACGGAACTCATCCCCGAAGCTTTGCTGGATCGGAGCCCGGGGAGCGTCATCGAGCTGTACGTGTGCTAAGAACTCTGAGGTGCCGGAGTAACGGTGCTTGGATCGGTCGGATCGGGAAGACGTACGACTACTTCCTCTACGTTGCGTCAACGCTTCCGTTGCGGTCTACGAGGGTACGTAGACAACACTCTCCCCTCTCGTTGCTATGCATCACAATGATCTTGCGTGTGCGTAGGAAATTTTTTGAAATTACTACGAAACCCAACATCTTTGGTATCCGAAGTGCCCGGATTCCTTGATGTGTTGTTGCTGCGAGCCAGCCAGCTATCCTCGCCCGCGCAAAAGTGGGTCATAAGTGTCGTGAGGGCTGCCATAGACTTCGGCTATTCCTGGCCGAGGTGCTGGGCGAGCCACTCGTCACGGATGTTATGCTTGAATGCTGCTAAGGCCTCTGCATCCGGATAGTCGACAATTTGGTTTTTCTTAGTTAGGAACCATGTCCAGAATTTTCTGGCCGATTCCCCTGGCTGCTGAGTTATATGGCTCAAGTCATCAGCATCCGGTGGTCGCACATAAGTGCCCTGGAAGTTTTCAAGGAATGAGTCTTCCAAATCCTCCCAACCGCCGCCGGAGTCTGCTGGCAAGCTATTCAGCCAATGTCGAGCTGGTCCTTTGAGTTTTAGTGGGAGGTACTTGATGGCATGTAGATCATCGCCGCGAGCC
The DNA here is from genome assembly GCF_003073215.2 of Triticum urartu. Lineage (NCBI taxonomy): Eukaryota > Viridiplantae > Streptophyta > Magnoliopsida > Poales > Poaceae > Triticum > Triticum urartu. Next base: position 594,788,030 of record NC_053024.1, on the reverse strand, counting down.
ATGTGGATGTGAAGGAGGAAATCCTCAATCCATACAGCGGGATCTGTTGTACCATCATATGATTCGATATTTACGGGTTTGAAACCCTCCGGAAATTCGTGATCCATAACTTCATCAGTGAAGCATAGGGGGTGTGCGGCGCCTCTGTGCATGGCTATATCACGACGCAGTTCATATGAGTCTTGTCTGCTGTATTCGGCCCAGCCGGATTTACCTTTAGTGTATCCGACGCGACGGCCATCGTCCCATGTTGGCGCGCGCCCCCGTGACCCGTATATCGACCTTGCATGTTTTGCCCTACTGTCCACTATGTCTCGTAGGTCCCGTGTGTTGCCCCGGGCCTTGGTATTTTTGTTTGAGTGGCGGCGGGGTGCGCGCTGAACTTCAGGCTAAAACGCCTCTCTAGCTCGGCCACGAGGTGGTCGGTTAGTCGCATCGTACACTGGTGATGTGGGTTTCAATGCTTCCTCCTCGAGGTGAGGTAGCAACCTGCGCTTTGGGTAACTCTTGGAGGGGCGCTCGAGTTCGTATTCCTCGGCCGCAAGGACTTCGGTCCATTTGTCTGCTAGCAAGTCTTGATCAGCTTGAAGTTGTGGTTGCTTTTTCTTCAGGCTATTTGTTGTGGCCATAAGCCGGCGCTTGAAGCGCTCCTGCTCGACGGGATCCTCAGGTATGATAAATTCTTCATCGCCGAGGCTCACCACGTCTTCGGAGAGAGGCATGTAATTGTCCTCCTTCGATTTTCCATCTGCTGCCTGCTCTGGAGGGCTAGCTTGTTCGCCTTCCCGCTCTACATTGTGCTGTAGGGGACTGTGGTTGTCTTCGGCACTATCCGGAGTGTTATTGTCTCTTGTGTCGGTATTACTACTTTTGCTGTGGCGGGACTTAGAGCGGCGCCACTGGTGTCGGCGCTTGGTTTGCTTCTTGGAGGGGTCATCCTCCGATGTCTCGTCGCCATTGCCTTCTTTGGGGGTGTGCACCATGTATATATCATATGATGAGGTGGCGGTCCAGCGCCCTGTGGGCGCTGGTTCCTGTTCGTCTCCTACATCGTCGTCCATACCGTCGATTTCTTCGGAGTCGAAGTCAAGCATGTCGGTTAAATCATCGACAGTGGCTACTAAGTGGGTGGTGGGTGGGCAGCGAATTTCTTCGTCGTCCGCATCCCATTCTAGCCGGACATAGTTCGGCCAAGGTTCTCCCGTCAAGGAGAGAGACCTTAATAAATTTAGCACATCGTCGAAAGGCGAGTGCTGAAAGATATCCACGGAGGTGAACTCCATGATCGGCGCCCAATCGGATTCGATAGGCACGGATGCAGGCGGCTCGGAGTCCGTGGCCGGAGACGAATCCCGTGGTTCGGCGACACGGCTCTCATAAGGGGTGAAGTCAGTATCCGGCTCCATCGCCACTGAGAGTGCGGCCTTCATGGCGGGGTCTATCCCTCCGTCCTCGGATGGCGTAATTTGCTCTGGATTGAAGGCCGGAGTAGTTGCAGATGCGATCTCCCGAACACTGTCCGGCGGCAGAGTTACGTCATACTCGTCGTGATTGTGCGGCGCACCTGACATGGGCTCGAATCCGTCGAAGATCAAGTCTCCGCGGATGTCGGCAGTGTAGTTTAAGTTTCCGAGCCTGACTTGATGGCCAGGGGTGTAGCTCTCGATCTGCTCCAGATGGCCAAGCGAATTGGCCCGCAGTGCGAAGCCGCCGAATACGAAGATCTGTCCAGGGAGGAAAACCTAACCCTGGACTGCGTCGTTATCGATGATCGAAGGGGCCATCGAGCCTTATGGTGACGGCACAGTGGAACTCTCAATGAAAGCACCAATGTCGGTGTCAAAACCGGCAGATCTCGGGTAGGGGGTCCCGAACTATGCATCTAAGGCGGATGGTAACAGGAGGCAGGGGACACGATGTTTACCCAGGTTCGGGCCCTCTTGATGGAGTAATACCCTACGTGTGGCACCCCAGCTCAGAGAAACCAGAACGCCCCGTATTCCAGCCCAGAGATCGAGGAGAAGTCTTCTGGAATACGGCACTGCTTAGCATAGAACAAACCAGCTTTCTATTATTACACGAACTAGCAGTGTGACCCGCGCATTTGCGCGGCTAGATTTCTATTTATGACTTCCATATTTTATCAATACTTTCCTTGTCAGTACTTTATCGTCACATCTAGTTAATTATAAAGATAAAAAAACATGACAGTTGCATTAAAACAACGCCAGTAGGTAGGTAGTAACATACTCTCCTTGCTGGTGATGTATGTTTTATTCCATGCATTATTTTGGAGAAATCTTTAAAAAGCAGAAATGTGCAAATAAACTGTCCTCGTCAATATTTGATCATCACATCCGGATATAAACAAAGTCCTAATGATTTCCTTGGTGCATGCCCGGACTGAATTAGAAAGAACAGAAAATCAAGTAAGTTCCTGACATTTCTCTAAAGAAAAAGTAAGTCTGCCATCATATACAATGTCATGCTCTGTTGCTGCCGGGAGTATCATGCCGCCATAGCTTGCTATATGAACACTCCTTTCTTTAGTAGTTTGCGAGACAGATATGTGCTTTTTTCTCATGATTTTCAGGAACATTTTATCTTAAAAGCTCAAAATGTTTGTACGTACGTAATATGACATTTACTCATACCTGCTGATCGTGACCTAGTTGACCATTGTACTGATCGTTTTTTGACCTTTGTACTGATCATTTCTCTGATTAATACCGAAGTCTAATAAATATGGGCGACATATTCATACTACTTGGGCCGTCCTCTCTCACTAACCTTATTTTAGTTTGATATTTTAATTTCAGGTTGATTTTTCAATATGCTCGTTCCTGTAAAAAAATCTCAGAATTCAGTTCACTTTATTGATTTATGTGGAACCTATATCAATTCTAAATTGGTAATTTCTAGTATTTATAGCAATTCCATAAAATAGGACAAATAAGTGTCTTTTTTATAGGGAAAGGACAAAGAAGTGCTAGACATGGAGATGCTAAAAAATCAGTGCTAGGGAATAATAAGAGTGAGGGGTATAAATTAAACAATACACGCACCTGACATGAATGATAGTTCATGTATCTAGACATAATTCTATTCATGCCAACAAAATAAATGTGATTCCCAGGTATTTTTCTTATGAGGTTGTACGTCAAGACATAGTTAAGTAAGTTATAAAAGTTTATAGGCTTGTCAAGACATCATCTATACACGGCTATTTGTTTCACAATGCTGATGTTTAGATGTTCAAAAATTATATAGACTATGTTGCATTATACTGAAATAGTTGTGTTAAAAAAATATACATATTATGTTCCAGTACGCACCTAGATATTCGAAATAAAAAATAAAAGTGGGTACACCTAGCTAGCTGTGGCTGTGATCGATATTGTTTCTACTGATTGCAAGGCAAGTCTCCTATCCATCTTATATCATCTCATAAAAAATACATACCTAGTTAGCTCTTGCTTTGATCGATCTTGTGGCTGCTCATTGCAAGGCAAGTCTTCCATCCATCCTCTACCTATCTCCATGCTGATCGGGATGCATGCATGAGGCGAGTTTGAAACATGAAGTTGTTGACGCATAGCGCATGGTAGATGATTGATTGACCCGCACACGGCATCTAGGTGTACTTACCAGCCTCAGCGTCGTCCGCGGCGGCGGCGGCCGCATGCGAGAGGACTCTGAGACGTTGTGCAACCTGAGGCTGCCGATGTGATGCGTACACTGAATCAAAGTGTGTTGTGTCCATGGTGGCGCCCCAGGACATGCATGGGAGTTGTGAGGCTGTGTAGACGACGGCCAGCTAGGATATGGATTGGGACTGTTCTGGGCTTTCCGACCAATCATGATTTTTTTTCTTTTTTGGGCTTTGCTGGCCAATCACGAATCTGTTTTTTTCCTGTTATTTTCCATGGAAGAGTCCGTGTATGTTTTTCTTTCCTTCTTTGCTTGGAAGAGTCTTAGTATGTATTGCATTGGGGGGCCGGTCGTACCAGTGGCGGAGCCAGGATTCGAGTATAGGAGGGGCCGAGTACGTATATTGATCGAATCTTGTTGATAATTACTAGTTGCTTCTACTAAAATTGTTGATCGTTGGGGGGGGGGGGGGGGGGGGGGGGGGCAGGCCCCTACTCGTCCCCCTGGCTCCGCCCCTGGGTCGTACTTATTGCTGCATGCAATATCCGCTTTTGGTTATGCTTGAAAAATTATTTTTGTACGTGTCATGTTCAATTGTTTCTACCTAACAATATTTGTATGTAACGTTTATATCTTTAATCTCAGCCCTTGATATCTAAAATTAGTGGTCAAGATAATTTAATCTATGTGGATGAACATAATGGCTTGTTTGCCTCTTGTCTTAGTTATATAATAGATATGATTATAAGGTCTCCGATATTACAATGAATAACATCGGCACGGTGACACTACGCCATCCTCAGTTGCTCTATGCAAGTAGTAGAACAACTCAAAGCAGCGGAATAACTCTAGTAGCGTAACAACGGCGACGGTGGTGAACTCCACTCCGCAGGGACTCTGACTGGAACGCTGATCCTAGCTCGCGAACACAGGAACAACACCAAACAAGCAAGCAATCCAGGCGTGATCTGCAAGCTGGCATGACACGCCAGGTCAGTACATTGAATGTACTTGCAAGCTCACAATTAACCAGAAGCATTCAAGACAAACAACAGCATGGCAATTACAGGTTAAGCAGGATTTATCATGAGATCATCAGGATAACATGGCATGAACAACATGAACATAATACTACGAGAACAATCTGAGCATGGCAATGAACATATAAATCTGATGATACTAGCATGCAACATGATGCCACTACATGCACTATTTATTCTGCTCGGGTTACCTCGTAACCATCACATGCATCACTTACCAACCTCGGACATCACACGATCATCTCAGGATCAAATCAAGCTTGGTATAAACAATACCGTAGTAATCATTAAATGACCACAAGGAGCTTGATCTTTACTCATGATTCTCGCACAACATCACGAATATCCAACAACTCGGTATCCTCGATACCACGGTGATCATTCCGGCAATCACAACCATGACCAACACTTGGTCTCAAACGGTGATCATTCCGGCGATCACAACCATGACCAACACTTGGTCTCAAACGGTGATCATTCCGGCGACCACAACCAACTTATTTCATCATCGAACCGGGGTTGTCATTAATCAAGTTATTATTAATACTATTGACTCACGGTGGGACTGGCACGAACTGGGCCCTTATCCGCGGGCGCGGCTATCGATAGATTTAACACACACACACTTTGTAGAGGTTAGTACACTATACCCACACCACGGAACCCTGGCCTCACACTCCCATTCGGGTGGACCAAAGCGTTCTGGAAAAACCGTCCTACTGCCATGCCACTCCCCGGCCACTCCGACCAACTCCCCTTTGGGCTAAGTCCTGGGTGGCCCCGTGCCTACCAAAGGCACCAACAGCCACCGTCGTGGCAAAACGGTTCCAAACGGGGACATGAGCTCAAAACCAAACACGGGCACACAAGGCTTATGCCGTCCTACCTGGCCAAGGTAGCGCCCGCGCATAACCTTCCCTCACGGGAGGCACCGGTGAGAGGCATGACAATAGACCCAGTTAGGGCCTTCCCATAAGGCAAACGTGGTTGCACTAGTCAGATCAATATGGTGGCACCATGATTCAGCCAACCGTTGTTCAAGTTCAATTTAATCCGGTTAAACTTGAAGGCAATATGCTGAGCCATGATAAAATAACATGATGCAACTACAATGCATGAACATGATATCAACATAATCACGAGATGCCACATAACTATCCACCACATCAACTAAGAATAATATCCAACTGAACATGGCATATTGACGAACATAAATATTACAAGTGCAACACTACTCATGGTGTAACTTGACCACTAGCATCAACCATAAATACCATGCAAGAACTCATCAATAACATTACCGAGTAACACTTAACCAACTAACAGCAAAGGAACACTGCATATTAACAGTACTCGGTAACCGACGTTAGTCATGCACCGAAGAACATGACCAACCCAACATGTACTACCATCAAGCATGGCAATATGACAGTAATACTAGCAACTAGCAGGGCATGATAACCAGGTGCATAATAACATAGCAAGCAAGTAAGCACTAACCCAGAAGCATTACCGAAACAACGATAACCATATTTTAAACAAGCAATCATTTAATAAATATTCAAGTTGAAAACCATGGGTACTGCATGACTATCATGCAAGTGGGTATTGTGTCTTTCCTGGGGATGAAGAAGACACCGGGAAGAAGTGCGGTGAAGCCGCGAAAAGATTTGCCGGAAACACTTCCCTCTTGAAAGGGGCTGGTTAACGGCAAGGGCAGAATGGTCATTTTCACAGTGTCAAACCATATTGAAAATGAAACCAACAAAACGGGCTCGAAGAAACGAAGACGTGGGCTTTGGAATCACCTCATTTGGAGTTGTGGTTAAAAAGATATGAGGGTTAAAGTTCAGGGACTTTTCTACAAAAATATCATCACAGACAAGTCCCTGAGTGGATAAGACAGAGGCATAAAATTAGAAATACGCTTTCTGACTAAGAAAACATAGTCTTGGCTGAAACAGAGAGGAATACGCTTTCAGGATAACGAAAACGTACTCTGAGTTGAAGCAAAGGGAAGACACGCTTTCGATTAGGTGAAAACATATTTCATGAAATACATGGCCACTTATCCACGTCAGCGCCCGGGGTCAGCGCCCAGAGCGGCTGATGGGTGGGTCCTGTGGGCAGGTGGGGTCGACGGGCGCGGTCGTCGTCTTGAACTCCTTGCCCGCCCGACGGAGCAGAGCAGAGGCTCGACGCCGGCGGCCGTTCGGGCGGCTCGGTCCACCTCAGGTGGCGCCCCGGCCACCGGAGTGACCAGTGCGGGGAGGCGCATCCGCCTGGGTTCCTCACGTGTGCCAGCGAGCACGGGATGAAGTAGGGCCTTGACCACGGCGGACTAGAGCTTCGGTCAGAGATGGGAAGCACGGCGAGAGGCCACCGGAGGGCAAGGAGGAGAGCGGGGAAGGTTCTGGGGTGGTGGTGGATGGCTCTCGTGGTGGAAGGAGAGGGGAAATGGCTTGCCATTGCCGAAATCATGGAGGACAGAGACGGCGGCCATGGTGGCCATTGGGGGGCTCGGGAGCTCTTCGAGCTCGAACGAGAGGTTGGGGAGGGAGCTGGGAGTGAGGGGAGGCCGATGCTGTGCTCAAAGGGCTCGGGAAAGGCCTATATATAGGCGGGGCAAGGACGTGCCGCGCTGGCGTCGCCACGGACACGCGGCCGGCGCCGCGGACGTGTGTGCACGCGCATGGGCTCGTCGGGAAGGCGACGGTGAGACGCAGGGAGGGGCCCACGGGGCAGAGGGAGCCCACGGAGCACGGGGAGGAAGAAGACGGCGACGAACTGAGCCAAATGGCCACTGTTCGCTCGTGGTCACACGGCAGTTTGCGCCGGAGGGGGAGCGGGGTCCAGGTGATCGGCGACGACGAGAGGAAGACAATGGACATGATCACGCGTGCTAAGACGACGAGAGGAGGAGGGGCCCGAGCACAAACGACGTTCTGGCCACGCACACTACATGCCAAGTCGGTGGTCACCGCGTGCACTGGTGCACACAATGCCACAAGCGATGCCAAACGATGTCTGGGTGGAGTCCTTCCTAGGGAGGTTGCAACTGCGGTGGTAGTTTGGTTAAAAGTGACATGGTTAAATGGCAGTTATCACCAGAAGTTTACTGCAGTAAACTTGGTCGTGTACTGCTGATCAACAGGGATGTGATTGGGTCAAATGGAGTTGTCTGGTAGGTTCAGGGTAAGAAGGACTTACATCCTGGTAATTTTGAGAAGATTAGGGTCAAGGATTAATGGAGTTGCTTTGCAACTGCCAAATCTGGTCCAGAATCAAGATTAGGATGATGCACTCTAATGAAGCATCAACTTGAGCTCAAATTGGGCAAGGCAGAGTCATTTGGTCCTATGAAGACGCTCAAAAGGTTTCATGCCAATTGGATAAACAAAAATGGTACTTCCTTCACAAACATCTCCTCTGGACAGAAACTTGCAAAAATTCTATAGGAATAATAGCTTGATGAAACATGCCCAAAATGGGTGGAGGTAGGTTATATGGATAATAGAAGGCCTAGAAAAACTGGCAGCCATAATGGAGCAAGATAAAATATACTTGCTTCACAAACTGAAATTTTGGACAGAATCAAAGAATTTATGGTGAGCTCACATGGAGGCATGACATGAGCTCAACTTTGGTGGAGGGCTATGATATGATGATATGAGGGACCATACAAAATGGAAACTCATTTGGATATGCCTAGCTTGTACTTCCTTCACAACTAGTTCCCTCAGACAGGAACTTTGGAAAATCATAATTAAACAATTACTAGGCAAATGAGGTTGTACTTTGGCATGTGGCAATGATATGGACAGGAAAAGGTGTCCAAGGAGTTTGAGGTCAATTGGGAAAGGAAAATGGCACTTGCTTCACATTCTGTCATTCAGGATAGAATAGGAAATGAACTAATTGAGCATGATGGGGAACATGGCAAATGAAATATTTTGCCATATTTGAGGAAGATATGGCCCAAAAAAATTATGAGAATTATTTGGGAATTATAGGGGTGATAGAAATATAGGTTGCTTCACAACCTAGGGCAAATTGGGTTATTCCTTTAATAGAAAAGGAATATTCCCAATAAAAAGAATATTGGGATTTGGGCTAGGATGAAAATGATAGGGTCTAGGGAAGGATTTGGGTATGACTAGCCACTCTGGAAGCAAAGAAGAGGGCATCTTCTTCAGTTTCCAGACCACAAAGCCACGGAAAAAGAAAACTAAAGTAAAAACCTGAGAAAAACAAAACAAAAAGAAAGGGCCAAAAATCAGGCTGTCACAATACGTCCTGCTTGATTGATATTGATGATATGAGTATTACAAGAGTTGATCTACCACGAGATCGTAGAGGCTAAACCCTAGAAGCTAGCCTATGGTATGATTGTGTGTTGTCCTACGGACTAAACCCTCCGGTTTATATAGACACCGGAGGGGGCTAGGGTTACACAGAGTCGGTTACAAGGGAGAAGATCTACATATCCGTATTGCCAAGCTTGCCTTCCACGCCAAGGAAAGTCCCATCCGGACACGGGACGAAGTCTTCAATCTTGTCTCTTCATAGTCCAACAGTCCGGCCAAAGGATATAGTCCGGCTGTCCGGAGACCCCCTAATCCAGGACTCCCTCAGCGGGTCTTATCTTGTTGCATCTTGACGCACTCTTTCGTGGTGAATATTTTTTCCTCATGCTTGTCTCTACGAGGCTTTTGCCATCTTAATTGGTATCCCTCGTCTTGATGAGGTTTTCACCTTCTATCTTCACCACGGGTTGTCGCAAGCCTTGTTGTTAATTCACATTTTAGTGAGCTTGTGAACCCACTTGCTTGTTGGGTGTATGTGGGGAGGACATGTCATGCACCGTGCATCTCATTTATCCAAGACTATGTTGGTGCTCTATGCTCATCCTTACATTAGTCTTCTCAAGTGCTTTGTCGTGACTCACACACATCATTTTGGTTGAGCCTATTCTTAAGTTGCCTCTTTTACGTGTTGCTCAACCATTTGTTTGTTGCAAGTGCTAGGCTTTGTTTCCTATTTGCTCTCTTGTACTTGTTGTAAGTTTCTATTGATTTTGGGGGAGCTATGATTCTATTTTGTGCACTTTGTATCCAAATACAAAATTCTTATTTGTGCACAAATCATGGGGAGCTTCTCTAGTTTCTTTAGAACACTCCTATGCTCATATCATAATATCCTTTATTCATGTGACTCATAGGATCCTTGGTCTATTTGGTTCAATTCTATCCATTGATTGGTTGATTCAATTGGTATCTTTTGATTGCTTGATTGCTCGTGTCTCTCTGTGTGATGTATTTGTGGCATATCATTCTTTAGCAATCTTTGTGCCTCAATATAGTTTTGTCTCCCTCCAAGTATATACCTTTGGATATGTGTATGGCATTCCACTCTCTTGTTGAGAAATACACAATTTATGGAGGAACACTTTTTATATTGGCCTTCTAAGCTTTTCGCCCATTTTGGCAATCGATGCCAATGGGGGAGAAGTTTCAGAGAGTTTTGTGGAGAATTTTTCAGAATTTTGCATTGCTTTGGTTTTGTTCCTAAGCATTTGCATCTCATTCTCATGCATTGCTTTCGTTCTGTTCCTAAGCATTTGCATCTCATACTCATGCGTCATTGGTTGTTGCATTGCATGATGATGCATAATTCCTTATATAAACTCTCTTTAAAGTGATTTTCATCGATTACCAAAATGGGGGAGATTGAAAGGACATGCGGTGCCCCCATGTGTGGTTTTGGTAATTTATGACATTCTCTATGGACTAATGGTTGCATTGAGTTATATTTGAAGGATTTGTCCATAGGCATTTCTTGAAGTCCATGTGTTGGTTTCAAGGAGTTTATGAGTTGATCAAGGTGATATTAAGGAATTGTCCAAAGTTTGGTTATGTGAGTGTTGGGCGTATTGCAAGCATGTTTTGAAGAAGAAGAAGAAGATTGTGTGATCATTCATGCTTACCTTCAAGGCATCATCCAAATGAAGAGATTTGGAAAGGTTCAAGGTTGATCAAGACTAAGTCAAGAGTGAATCAAGTTGATCAACTCACAAAGTATAGAAGATGTACCGAGAGGGATCACGTGATCCCATGGAATGGTAGGTTTTCCCAGTCACGACGTTGTAAAACGACGGCCAGTGAATTGTAATACGACTCACTATAGGGCGAATTCGAGCTCGGTACCCGGGGATCCTCTAGAGTCGACCTGCAGGCATGCAAGCTTGCTATCCATTGTGGTGACAATGGACTTGTGAAGATGTGCGAAAGAGTGGCTCACCCATAGTGGAGTATGCGGGAGCAATCAACTAGTCTTCATCGAGCCAACGCAATCAAGAAAGGTGGTCCAACTTGAGGGAGTCAAGATAGTCATCATCTAGCTCAAGTGGACCATGTGCAAGGCAAAGGTTTTCCCTTGATAGGTTTTCTATTTTACCGGTCTCATAGTGGTAGTTGGGAGACCGGGTTGTAGGATCGATTGTCGTACTATCAAGGGGGGCTCTCTAGTGAGTAGCTTGATCGTATTGTTCGTCGAGAGCTCAAACCATTGCATCCTTGCATCATCGATCTTGTTTCTTGCTTGGTTCTTCTCCTTGTGAGATTTGGATCTCATGGTTATCTTCTTGACAAGCTCGAGTTCATCGAAAATCGATTTCATATGAATCTTCTTTTGTGTTTTCAGTGTTGGAGCTCTTACCGGTCTTAATAGAGAAAGGATTATCACCATTTTATTTTGTGTATTTTCTCAATTGCTATTTCTTGATATTTGTATCAATATTGTGTTTGCTCTTGTCCTTAGCTTTCCAACAAACTTGATTTCGTCGAATTCGGAGCTTGTATGCGAAAGTTGTGACTGTTTTGACATTCCCTGTTTTTCACAGAGAGGTTGTACTGCCCCATAGAGAGGTTGTACCGGTTGACCGGTACAACCGATGTTTGGAGCGGTTATACCGCTCCAGAATTGGTGCCGGAATTATTGGCCATGGGTAGCCTCATCTTCCCCCCATGGCCTTTCAAGACAATGGGGCCGACTGCGCCCCTCAAGCCTCAAAGATTGATCGCCGCCTTCTTGTGGCCGGCTGGTCCAAGCGGCCGGCTGTTGGAGGGGCCGGCTCCTAGCAGGCAGTCCCCAGAGGAGTCTGTTCCTAGCAGGCAGCCCTCAATGCCCTCAAAATCTGAGCCACCGTGAATGCTATGAGACGAGGTATGGCTACAGAGAAGCCTGCCACCCTCAAATCCAGGGCGGGTCGTGGCTACAGTGCGCCATACCGGCTAGTGATCTCCCGCACGGCGCGGCACTGTAGCCCTTCTGGCCATGACATCACCCAAGACAGAAGGGGCCTAGCTCCCACGACGGGCTGTCGGTACAGCAGCCCGTAGGCGGCGGATCCCACCAGCCTGTGAGAAGTCAGAAGGCGGCAAGCTCAGCCAGCCGGCTTGGGGGGGAGGCTGGCTTCCGGTAGGCGGCCCTCCCCCTCTTAAGAGTTTGTGCACCATCAGCCTTGAGAAATAGGGAATGGCTAAAGTGAACGACCGCCAGGCGGCGGGACTGTAGCCACGCCTCCCCCGACGAAGCAAGCGTCATTAGAAGCACGGCTACAGTGATGAGCTGCCAGCAAGGCCCACAAGCGGCGGGCGCGGCCTGTCGGCCGAGTACAAGACAGCCGGCGAGGCCCACCAGTCGGCGGGCCCCAGCTGCCATCGGAGTGCTACCTCTTGAGCACTGCGTTGGATTTCCCCGAAGAGGAGAGGATGATGCAGCAAAGTAGCGTAAGTATTTCCCTCAGTTTTTGAGAACCAAGGTATCAATCCAGTAGGAGGCTACGCGTGAGTCCCTCGTACCTACACAAAAACAATAGCTCAATGCAACCAATGCGCTTAGGGGTTGTAAATCCCTTCACGATCACTTACGAAAGTGAGATCTGATAGAGATGATAAATAATATTTTTGGTATTTTTGATATAGAGATGCAAAGTGAAAAGTAAAAGGCAAAGTGAAAAAGCAAAGCAATAATAAAGTGATGGAGATTGATATGATGAGAAAGAGACCCAGGGGCCATAGGTTTCACTAGTGGCTTCTCTCAAGAGCATAAGTATTCTACGGTGGGTGAACAAATTACTGTTGAGCAATTGACAGAATTGAGCATAGTTATGAGAATATCTAGGTATGATCATGTATATAGGCATCACGTCCGAGACAAGTAGACCGACTCCTGCCTGCATCTACTACTATTACTCCACTCATCGACCGCTATCCAGCATGCATCTAGAGTATTAAGTTAAAAACAGAGTAACGCCTTAAGCAAGATGACATGATGTAGAGGGATAGTTTCATGCAATATGATAAAAAACCCCATCTTGTTATCCTCGATGGCAACAATACAATACGTGCCTTGCTGCCCCTTCTGTCACTGGGAAAGGACACCGCAAGATCGAACTCAAAGCTAAGCACTTCTCCCATGGCAAGAAAAACCAATCTAGTAGGCCAAACCAAACTGATAATTCGAAGAGACTTGCAAAGATAACCAATCATACATAAAAGAATTCAGAGAAGATTCAAATATTATTCATAGATAGACTGGATCATGAACCCACAATTCATCGGTCTCAACAAACACACCGCAAAAAGAAGATTACATCGAATAGATCTCCACGAGAGAGGGGGAGAACATTGTATTGAGATCCAAAAAGAGAGAAGAAGACATCTAGCTACTAACTATGGACCCATAGGTCTGAAGTAAACTACTCACACTTCATCGGAGGGGCTTGGATACTAGTGTAGAAGCCCTCCGTGATCGATGCCCCCTCCGGCGGAGCTCCGGAACAGGCCCCAAGATGGCATCTCGTGTATACAGAAATTTGCGGTGGTGGAATTAGGTTTTTGGCTCCGTATCGGATCGTTTGGGGGTACGTGGATATATATAGGAGGAAGAAGTACGTCGGTGGAGCAACAGGGGGCCCACGAGGGTGGAGGGCGCGCCTGGGGGGGCAGGCACTCCCCCTACCTCATGGCCTCCTGTTAATTGGCTTGACGTAGGGTCCAAGTCTCCTGAGTTGTATTCGGTGAGAAAATCACGTTCCCGAAGGTTTCATTCCGTTTGGACTCTGTTTGATATTCCTTTTCTTCGAAACCCTAAAACAGGCAAAAAAACAGCAATTCTGGGTTGGGCCTCCGGTTAATAAGTTAGTCCCAAAAATAATATAAAAGTGGATAATAAAGCCCAATAATGTCCAAAACAGTAGATAATATAGCATCGAGCAATCAAAAATTATAGATACGTTGGAGACGTATCAAGCATCCCCATGCTTAATTCTTGCTCGTCCTCGAGTAGGTAAATGATAAAAACAGAATTTTTGATGCGGAGTGCTACTTGGCATAATTTCAATGTAAATCTTCTTAATTATGTTATGAATATTCAGATTCAAAAGATTCAAGACAAAAGTTCATGTTGACATAAAAATAATAATACTTCAAGCATACTAACAAAGCAATTATTTCTTCTCAAAATAACATGGCCAAAGAAAGCTATCCCTACAAAATCATATAGTCTGGCTATGCTCTATCTTCACCACACAAAGTATTTAAATCATGCACAACCCCGATGACAAGCCAAGCAATTGCTTCATACTTTTGACATTTTCAAAACTTTTTCGATCTTCACGCAATGCATGAGCGTGAGCCATGGATATAGCACTATATGTGGAATAGAATGGTGGTTGTGGAAAAGACAAAAAGAGGGGAAGATAGTCTCACATTAACTAGGCGTATCAACCAGCTATGGAGATGCCCATCAATAGATATCAATGTGAGTGAGTAGGGATTGCCATGCAACGGATGCACTAGAGCTATAAGTATATGAAAGCTCAACAAAAGAAACTAAGTGGGTGTGCATCAAAATCGATTGATCACGAAGACCTAGGGCATTTTGAGGAAGCCCATCATTGGAATATACAAGCCAAGTTCTATAATGAAAAATTCCCACTAGTATATGAAAGTGACAGAATGAGAGACTCTCTATCATGAAGATCATGGTGCTACTTTTAAGCACAAGTGTGGTAAAAGGATAGTAACATTGTCCCTTCTCTCTTTTTCTCTCATTTTTTTGGGCCTTCTCTTTTTTATGGCCTCTTTTTCTTTTTCTTTTTTTTCGTCTCGAGTCTCATCCCGACTTGTGGGGGAATCATAGTCTCCATCATCCTTTCCTCACTTGGGACAATGCTCTAAAAATGATGATCATCACACTTTTTATTTTTCTTACAACTCAACAATTACAACTCAATACTTAGAAGAAAATATGACCCTATATGAATGCCTCCGGCGGTGTACCGGGATATGCAATGAATCAAGAGTGACATGTATGAAAGAATTATGAACGGTGGCTTTGCCACTAATACGATGTCAACTACATGATCATGCTAGTAGTATGACAATGATGGAGCGTGTCATAATGAACAGAACAGTGGAAAGTTGCATGGCAATATATCTCATAATGGCTATGGAAATGCCATGATAGGTAGGTATGGTGGCTGTTTTGAGGAAGGTATTTGGTGGGTGTATGATACCGGTGAAAAGTGCGCGGTATTAGAGAGGCTAGCAATGGTGGAAGGAAGGAAAGTGTGTATAATCCATGGACTAACATTAGTCATAAAGACCTCATATACTTATTGCAAAAATCTAGAAGTTATCAAAGCAAAGTATTACGCACATGCTCCTAGGGGGATAGATTGCTAGGAAAAGACCATCACTCGTCCCCGACCGCCACTCATAAGGAAGACAATCAATAAATAAATCATGCTCCGACTTCATCACATAACGGTTCACCATACATGCATGCTACGGGAATCACAAACTTTAACACAAGCATTTCTCAAATTCACAACTACTCAACTAGCATGACTCTAATATCACCATCCTCATATCTCAAAACAATTATCAAGCATCAATTTTTTTCTTAGTATTCAACGCACTCAAAAGAAAGTTCTACAAATCTTGAATACCAAGCATATTTATTATTAAGCAAATTATGATGCTATTAAGACTCTCAAAATAATCTAAGTGAAGCATGAGAGATCAATAGTTTCTATAAAACAAATCCACCACCGTGCTCTAAAAGATATAAGTGAAGCACTAGAGCAAAATTATATAACTCAAAAGATATAAGTGAAGCACATAGAGTATTCTATCAAATTCCAAATTATGTATGGCTCTCTCAAAAGGTGTGTACAGCAAGGATGATTGTGATAGACTAACAAGCAAAGACTCAAATCATAAAATACGCTCCAAGCAAAACATATATCATGTGGTGAATAAAAATATAGCTCTAAGTAAAGTTACCGATAGAAGTAGACGAAAGAGGGGATGCCTTCCGGGGCATCCCCAAGCTTTGATTTTTAGGTGTCCTTAGATTATCTTGGGGGTGTCATGGGCATCCCCAAGCTTAGGCTCTTGCAACTCCTTGTTCCATAATCCATCAAATCTTTACCCAAAACTTGAAAACTTCACAACACAAAACTTAAAGTAGAAAATCTCGTGAGCTCCGTTAGCGAAAGAAAACAAAAGACCACTTCAAGGTACTATAATGAACTCATTATTTATTTATATGGGTGTCATACCTACTGTATTCCAACTTCTCTATGGTCCATAAACTATTTTACTAGCCATAGATTCATCAAAATAAGCAAACAACACACGAAAAACAGAATCTGTCAAAAACAAAACAGTCTGTAGTAATCTGTAGCTAGAGCAAGATCTGGAACCCCAAAAATTCGAAAATAAATTGCTGGACGTAGGAATTTATCTATTAATCATCTGCAAAAAGAATTAACTAAATATCACTCTCCAAATAAAAATGACAGCAGTTCTCGCGAGCGCTAATGTTTCTGTTTTTTACAGCAAGTTCAACAAGACTTTCTCCAAGTCTTCCCAACGGTTCTACTTGGCACAAACACTAATTAAACACAAAAAGACACAAACAAAACAGAGGCTAAATAATTTATTTATTACTAAACAGGAGCAAAAAGCAAGGAATAAAAATAAAATTGGGTTGCCTCCCAACAAGCGCTATCGTTTAACGCCCCTAGCTAGGCATAACAAGCAAGAATAGATCTAGGTATTGTCATCTTTGGTAGGCAATCCATAAGTGGCTCTCATGATAGATTCATATGGTAATTTTATTTTCTTTCTAGGGAAGTGTTCCATGAATCAATACTATTTTTAGGCAAAGACGAAAACCAAGCTTTAGCACGATCTCTAAGCGAAAAAGGAAATAGCTTCAATTTAACAATATCATTATCCACATCTTTATTCTTTTGCATGTCACACAAATCAACGAAGCTAGTTAGATGGGTAGCGACATCTTCACTAGGAAGGCCGGAGAACGGATCTTTCATGACAAGATTCAGCAAAGCAGTATTAATTTCACAAGATTCAGCATCGGTAAGAGGAGCAATCGGAGTGCTAAGGAAATCATTGTTGTTGGTATTGGTGAAGTCACACAATTTAGTATTATCTTGAGCCATCGTGACAAACAAGCAATCTAACACACGAGCAAACAAAAGGAAAATGGGCAAAAAGAGGCAAATAGAGAAAGAGAGGGAGGATAGAGAGAGAGGGCGAATAAAACGGCAAGGCTAAAGTGGGGGAGAGGAAAACGAGAGGCAAATGGCAAATAATGTAATGCGGGAGATAGGGATTGTGATGGGTACTTGGTATGTTGACTTTTGCACAGACTCCCCGGTAACGGCACCGGAAATTCTTCTTGCTACCTCTTGAGCACTGCGTTGGATTTCCCCGAAGAGGAGAGGATGATGCAGCAAAGTAGCGTAAGTATTTCCCTCAGTTTTTGAGAACCAAGGTATCAATCCAGTAGGAGGCAACGCGCGAGTCCCTCATACCTACACAAAAACAATAGCTCAACGCAACCAACGCACTTAGGGGTTGTAAATCCCTTCACGGTCACTTACGAAAGTGAGATCTGATAGAGATGATAAATAATATTTTTGGTATTTTTGATATAGAGATGCAAAGTGAAAAGTAAAAGGCAAAGTAAAAAGTAAAGCAATAATAAAGTGATGGAGATCGATATGATAGAAAGAGACCCGGGGGCCATAGGTTTCACTAGTGGCTTCTCTCAAGAGCATAAGTATTCTACGATGGGTGAACAAATTACTGTTGAGCAATTGACAGAATTGAGCATAGTTATGAGAATATCTAGGTATGATCATGTATATAGGCATCACGTCCGAGACAAGTAGACCGACTCCTGCCTGCATCTACTACTATTACTCCACTCATCGACCGTTATCCAGCATGCATCTAGAGTATTAAGTTAAAAACAGAGTAACGTCTTAAGCAAGATGACATGATGTAGAGGGATAGTTTCATGCAATATGGTAAAAACCCCATCTTGTTATCCTCGATGGCAACAATACAATACGTGCCTTACTGCCACTTCTATCACTGGGAAAGGACACTGCAAGATCGAATCCAAAGCTAAGCACTTCTCCCATGGCAAAAAAAAACCAATCTAGTAGGCCAAACCAAATTGATAATTCGAAGAGACTTGCAAAGATAACCAATCATACATAAAAGAATTCAGAGAAGATTCAAATATTATTCATAGATAGACTGGATCATAAACCCACAATTCATCGGTCTCAACAAACACACCGCAAAAATAAGATTACATCGAATAGATCTCCACGAGAGAGGGGGAGAACATTGTATTGAGATCCAAAAAGAGAGAAGAAGCCATCTAGCTACTAACTATGGACCCATAGGTCTGAAGTAAACTACTCACACTTCATCGGAGGGGCTTGGATGATGATGTAGAAGCCCTCCGTGATTGATGCCCCTCCGGCGGAGCTCCGGAACAGGCCCCAAGATGGGATCTCATGGATACAGAAAGTTGCGGCGGTGGAATTAGGTTTTTGGCTCCGTATCTGATCGTTTGGGGGTACGTGGATATATATAGGAGGAAGAAGTAAGTCGGTGGAGCAACAGGGGGCCCACGAGGGTGGAGGGCGCGCCTGGGGGGCAGGCGCGCCCCCCTACCTCGTGGCCTCCTGTTAATTGGCTTGACGTAGGGTCCAAGTCTCGTGAGTTGTATTCGGTGAGAAAATCATGTTCCTGAAGGTTTCATTCCGTTTGGACTCCATTTGATATTCCTTTTCTTCGAAACCCTAAAACAGGCAAAAAACAGCAATTCTGGGCTGGGCCTCCGGTTAATAGGTTAGTCCCAAAAATAATATAAAAGTGGATAATAAAGCGCAATAATGTCCAAAACAGTAGATAATATAGCATGGAGCAATCAAAAATTATGGATACGTTGGAGACGTATCATGGAGAAGCCGGCCACAAGAGATATTGACGGCCCGGACCTACACCCGGCCAGTTTCCATTGTACCCCTGGGGCGTAGGCCTATGTAAACCCCGTAGGGCTCCCATGCAAAGGGTTCTGACTCTTAGAGAAACACACACACATAGAGAGAGGGAGTTAGGGCTAGCCTTGTTCTTCTTCCTCCTCTGGAGAAACAGCTCAAGGAGCAATCTTGTAGCCACTCATGTTGAATTAGTGATCATGCGGAGACCCCGCAGAGCAAGACTAGGGGTGTTATCTCCTAGGAGAGCCCCGAACCTGGGTAAGGTCCACCGGCGTGCATGTCTGCACCTCATCCCGTTTCCTGGCACCGGCGACGTCTTATTAGCCCCCTCCATGATAAGCCATCCTTTGGCATATGTCGCACGACACCCCCGACATTTGGCGCCCACCGTGGGGCTAGGTGCACCATCGTCCGGAGATCTGTTCTGGACGGGAACCCTCTTCCTCCCCAGCGAGCGTAGCCAGCCTGGCACGCCAGACAGCGTTTGCGCCGACGCGCTGCACAGCGCGGAGGTCGCATGGACAGCGAGCTGCCTCGCCGACCTTGTTGGCGAGGTCCGCCTTTCCGACGAACCTACATCGCACGCAGGCACTGATGGCCTCGAGAGCCGCCTCGTCAACCTCCTCGACCAGCTCCACATCGCCAACGAGCCGGCCTTCGACTTGGAGTCGATCGGCTCCACCGACCCGATGCTTGTCGACTCCGACACGGCTTCCCTCAACGCTTTCCCCACCAACGTGGTTGAGGGAGTCCTGGATTAGGGGGTGTTCGGATAGCCAGACTATACCTTCAGCCGGACTCCTGGACTATGAAGATTCAAGATTGAAGACTTCGTCCCGTGTCCGGGAGGGACTTTCCTTGGCGTGGAAGGCAAGCTTGGCGATACGGATATGTAGATCTCCTACCATTGTAACCGACTCTATGTAACCCTAACCCTATCCGGTGTCTATATAAACCGGAGGGTTTTAGTCCGTAGGACAACGTACACATCAACAATCATACCATAGGCTAGCTTCTAGGGTTTAGCCTCTTCGATCTCGTGGTAGATCTACTCTTGTACTACCCATATCATCAATATTAATCAAGTAAGACGTAGGGTTTTACCTCCATCGAGAGGGCCCGAACCTGGGTAAAACTTCGTGTCCCTTGCCTCCTGTTACCATCCGGCCTAGACGCACAGTTCGGGACCCCCTACCCGAGATCCGCTGGTTTTGACACCGACATTGATGCTTTCATTGAGAGTTCCTCTGTGTCGTCGCCGTCAGGCTCGATGGCTACTACGATCATCGATAGCGATGCAGTCCAGGGTGAGACCTTCCTCCCCGGATAGATCTTCGTCTTCAGCGGCTTCGCACTACGGGCCAATTCGCTTGGCCGTCTGGAGCAGATCGAAAGCTACGCCCCTGGCCGTCAGGTCAGATTTGGAAGTTTAAACTACACGGCTGACATCCGCGGGGACTTGATCGTCGACGGATTCGAGCCACTGCCGAGCGCGCCATACTGTCACGACGAGCATGATCTAGCTCTGCCGCCGAACAGTGCCCTGGAGGCTGCACCCGCATCGGCTCCGACCCTTAGTTCGGAGCCAACTGCGCCGATCAAGGATGGGCGGTTGGACGCCACCCCGGGGACTGCGACCTCAACGGCGATTGAGCCGAACACCAGCCCCATACTCTACGAGACTCGTGACTCCAAGGAGCCGGACTCCTCTCCGGACTCCGAACCCTCCGCGCCCCTACCGATCGAATCTGATTGGGCGCCGATCATGGAGTTCACTGCCGCGGACATCTTTCAGCACTCGCCTTTCGGCGATATCCTGAAGTCACCGAAGTCTCTCTCTTTATCAGGAGAGCCCTGGCCAGACTACGGTCAGCAAGGTTGGGGTACGGACAATGAAGAAATTCAAAGCCCACCCACCACCCACTTTGTAGCCACTGTCGACGACTTAACCGACATGCTCGACTTCGACTCCGAAGACATCGACGGTATGGACGCCGATGAAGGAGATGATGAAGAACCAGCGCCTACTAGGCCCTGGAAAGCCACCTCGTCATATGACATATACATGGTGGACACCCCAAAAGAGGGAGATGGCGATGGAACAGCAGAGGATGACCCCTCCAAGAAACAGCCTTAGCGCCGGCGTCAGCGGCGCCGCTCAAAATCCCGCCAAAACAAATACGGTGATTCCAGCACGGGAGATAATAATACTCCGAAAAGTGCTGAAGAAAACCTCCTCCAGCAAGATTTAGCATAGGAGGATGGAGAAACCAGCCCTCATGAGAGAGCGGCAGACAGAGAGGTTGAGGACGATAATTATATGCCTCCCTCCGAAGACGAGGCAAGCCTCGACGACAACGAATTCGTCGTGCCCGAGGATCCCGTCGAGCAAGAGCGTTTCCAACACAGGCTTATGGCCATGGCAAGAAGCCTCAAGAAAAAACAGCAACAGCTTAGAGCTGATCAAGATTTGCTGGTCGACAGATGGACTGAAGTCCTTGCGGCCGAAGAGCATAAACTCGAATGCCCCTCCAAGAGCTACCCAAAGCGCAGGTTGCTACCCCGATTAGAGGAGGAAGCACTTGATGCGGCCGACCGGCCACCTCGTGGCCGCGACAGAGAGGCCTCCCGGCCCTCCACTCAAGCCGCACCCCGTACCAAGGCACGGGAATATGCGCCGGACTTACGAGACATGTTGGAGGACAAGGCAAGGCAAACACGCTCGATCTACGGATCGCGTCGGCGCCCCATGGCTCGAGACGGTAACCGTCCCGCCGGCCACAAATTCGGCAGGGCCGAACACAGCTCATTGGAGCTACGTCATGATATCGCCCAGTACAGAGGCGCCACACACCCACTATGCTTTACAGATGAAATAATGGATCATCAAATCCCCGAGGGTTTCAAACCCGTAAACATCAAATCATATGATGGCACAACAGACCCTGCGGTATGGATCGAGGATTATCTCCTTCATATCCACATGGCCCGTGGCGACGATTTCCACGCCATCAAATACCTCCCACTCAAGCTTAAAGGGCCAGCTCGGCATTGAATTAACAGCTTGCCAACAGGATCAATCAGTTGTTGGGAGGACCTGGAAGCCGCATTCCTTGACAATTTCCAGGGCACTTATGTGCGACCCCCAGATGCCGATGACCTAAGTCACGTAATTCAGCAGCCAGAGGAATCGGCCAGGCAATTCTGGACACGGTTCCTAACAAAGAAAAATCAAATAGTCGACTGTCCGGACGTTGAGGCCCTAGCAGCCTTCAAGCACAATATCCGTGACAAGTGGCTGGCCCGGCACCTTGGACAAGAAAAGCCGAAATCTATGGCAGCACTCACGACACTCATGACCCGCTTTTGCACGGGAGAAGAAAGTTAGCTTGCTCGTAGCAACAATATGACCAAGAACCCTGGTAATTCGGACACCAGGGATAGTAGTGGCAGGTCGTGTCGCAATAAGCAGAAGCGCCGCATTAACAGCGACAATGCTGATACGGTAGTTAATGTCGGATTCAGAGGCTCTAAATCCGGTCAGCGGAAAAAGCCATTCAAAAGGAATCCTAGGGGCCCGTCCAGTTTGGACCGAATACTCGACCGCTTGTGCCAGATACATGGCACCCCCAAAAAGCCGGCCAATCACACCAACAGGGATTGTTGGGTGTTCAAGCAGGCAGAAAAGTT
This sequence comes from Triticum urartu, assembly GCF_003073215.2. Taxonomy (NCBI): domain Eukaryota; kingdom Viridiplantae; phylum Streptophyta; class Magnoliopsida; order Poales; family Poaceae; genus Triticum; species Triticum urartu. The sequence goes on along the minus strand of NC_053024.1, from coordinate 594,765,248 downwards.
AAACGCCGAAAATGAAGACAAGGGGCTGCATAGCGATGATGACGAGGAGCCCCGGTTGCCGAACAATAGTGGACAGAAGGGTTTTCCCCCACAAGTGCGAACGGTGAACATGATATACGCAACCCACGTCCCCAAAAGGGAGCGGAAGCGCGCGTTAAGGGACGTATACGCGGTAGAGCCAGTCGCCCCAAAGTTCAACTCATGGTCCTCCTGCCCGATCACCTTTGATTGAAGGGACCATCCCACTAGCATCCGTCATGGCGGATTCGCCACATTGGTCTTAGACCCAATTATTGACGGATTTCATATCACTAGAGTCCTTATGGACGGCGGCAGCAGCCTGAACCTGCTTTACCAGGATACAGTGCGGAAAATGGGCATAGATCCCTCGAGGATTAAGCCCACCAAAACGACCTTTAAAGGCGTAATACCAGATGTAGAGGCCAACTGTATAGGCTCAGTCACACTTGAAGTGGTCTTCGGATCTCCGGATAATTTCCGAAGCAAGGATTTAATCTTCGACATAGTCCCGTTTCGCAGTGGTTATCACGCACTGCTCGGGCGAACCGCATTCGCTAAGTTCAATGCAGTACCGCACTACGCATACCTTAAGCTCAAGATGCCAGGCCCTCGAGGAGTAATTACGGTCAATGGAAACACCAAACGCTCCCTCCGAACGGAGGAGCACACGACGGCCCTTGCAGCGGAAGTACAAAGCAGCCTCTCCAAGCAGTTCTCTAGTCCGGCCACCAAACGACCGGACACCGTCAAGCGCGCCCGGAGTAACCTACAACAAGACCACCTGGCACGATCCGAGCAGGCGTAGCAATGCGGCCCCAACCCCAACCCTCGCAAAAAGGCGACGCCAGTACTTCACGTACATAACTACGCTCTAGAGATACCATGGGTACAGGGGGAGGGTCACCATCACGGCACGCCCAAAAATACGGGTTAAACCGTACCAGGGGCTGCCGATTTTTTTTTAATTTTCTCTTACTTTCAGGACTCCATCCTTCGGAAGGCCTGTTCGGCAGTTCAATTGCCGCACAAACGATGCAAGAACCAGGGAAGCAGACAAGCCACACCGCAGTACAAAACTACCAGGTGGTCTCTATCACGAGCAGTATACCTGTTCCGCATACTATTCCGCAGCTTGCCCCTGGAACGGACATGTTAACTAGTCCAACCTTCCACTTATCGCATTATTTGTATCGTTCTGCTTTGATTGCAGCCCTTTTTAATAAACAATGCATAGCTTTTGTCTATTTTTGCATTACCTTTTTTCTTTATATATGTTCCTTAACGACATGTTGCACCCGTACACGTTGGTACGGCCAAAATACGCCAGGGGCTTTAGTACCCCTCAATATGGTGTGAGAAGTCCGAACACTTTAACAAGTGCGGCACCCCGAACTTATAGCATTATATGCATCGGCTCTGAATCATGTCTTGGGTCAATAGTTGGGTTTGCCCGTCTCCTATGTTTTCGTGCCTTACGTTACGCTATATCGGCTAAGGTAGCACTAGGAGAACCACTGCGATTGTGCCCCAGTTGAGCTGGGTCGAGCACCTCAGTGGAGAAAGCTAAAACTGACTGTCATGATGAAGCGAGAGCTGGTCGCTGTTCGAGAGGTTTTTCGAGTCCCTAAAGACTTATGGCGCTTAGGGCGAGGAGCCGGCTCTGTCCGGCCAAGGCGTGGATAGCGCCCCGAACTCGGTCATCCGAATACCAGGGGCTTCGCCGAAATTTAAAATTATAGAATTCTATGGGTAAGTGAGAGTGTTCACGCATTATAGTCCGATTGCCTTGTTCGTTGGGCTGAGCGCCTCCCTCGAAGGACCAAACATGGGAAAAAGAGCGCTCAAGTTTATCCTTGAACACCCCAGCACTAGCGGCATGGGGGCAGAAGCCGACGACTCGCCATCTCTCAGAATTGATAAACAGCCGCACAGAAGGTAATATTTTAAATTCCAACAGCATTGCTTAGCGCATATAAACAAGTTTTCAGCGCACAGGACAAAACGAGCAAGTTTCACTCAAAAATTACATCCCTAGAACATTCATCCGCCACAAGGCATGCACCCTTCAGAACATCCTTATAGTAATTCTCAGGCTTGCGATGCTCTTTCCCTGGCGGTGGCCCGTCCTTCACCAGCTTCTCAGCATCCAGCTTGCCCCAGTGCACCTTAGCACGGGCACCTTCAATGCAGACGGAGCGCTTGATGACTTCGAGCCTTGGACAGGCCTCCACCAACCGCCGCACCAGCCCGAAATAGCTCCCAGGCAGAGCCCCCTCCAGGCCATAGCCGAACAATGAGGCCCTTCATGGCCTGTTCGGCCGCCTTGTGGAGCTCGACCAGTTGCTTTAGCTGGTCGCTCAGGGGCACGGGGTGTCCGGCCTTAGCATACTGAGACCAGAACACCTTCTCTGTCGAGCTGCCCTCCTCGGCTCGATAGAATGCGGCGGCATCGGACACACTCCGGGGAAGATCTGCGAACGCTCCTGGAGAGCTCCGGATTCAGGTAAGTAACAAGTAACTCACGTTTATGTGTTTGCTTTGCATAAAGAATGCCTTACCCGCCGCTATCTTCTTCACCTCATCCAACTCCTGGAGGGTCTTCTGGGATTCGGCCTTGGCAAACTTGGCATTTTCAATAGCCACCGCGAGCTCGGACGCTCGCGTCTTTGAGTCAAGCTCCAAACTTTCATGTTTTTCCATGAGAGCCTGGAGCTCTTGCCACACCTTGCCAACCTCGGCCTCATACTTCTCCCGTTCAGTGCGCTCCGAGGCCGCCCTCTTCTCGGCCTCGACCAGCGCTTGCTTATGGGTCGCCACTTCAGACGTGGCCCCTAAAGTAGCCACGATAATAATGTAATTCTTTGGAATTGCACCTTTTTATATATATTTAAAAACAAGGTATTTCTTACCTTCATTGTCCTCGAGCTGCTTCTTGGCATGCCCGAGCTCTTGCTCGGACCGCTCGAGGTTCTGCTTTAGCGTGTCCACTTCCGCAGTCAGTGCGGCGGACGCAAGCAAGGAAGCTTGCATATGCATATTAACTCATTTTTGTTAGACTCCTGCGAATTCTATTTGATCCTCTATTCGGCTTTTCTTCCCGAATGCCAAACAGAGCATCGGGGGCTACTGTCTATGCGGTACTATTATTTACACATTCTTTACTTACCTCAAAGCCTATCAAAAGGCTAGTACAAGCTTCAGTCAGTCCGCTCTTGGCGGATTGAACCTTCTGGACCACCGCACTCATAATAGCGCGGTGCTCCTCATCGATGGAGGCGCCTTGGAGCGCCTCCAACATATTGTCCGGTGCCTCCGGTTGGACGGGGGCCGCCGGCACGGTGGACTTGCTCCTCTTGGAAGGAGGTCCCCCGCCGGACTCTGGAACCTTTGAAGGTTCTGGAGCGGTGTCTGGCCTAGAGCCGGACTTGGAGCCTTGAGGGGTTTCATCCCCTTTACTCCTGGAGTCCGGGAGGTCGCCTTGCGACGCGTCCAGGACCACCTCCTCCCAGCTTGGAACCTGTTGGGACAACACTTCGGTGTTGTCCGTAGGGCGGGGGGAGGAAGCCGTCGGAAGCGAGTTCACATCCGACGAGTCCAGTGAGCCGCTCCACGACGCGTCGTGCCGGTCTTTGGGTGGGCTGCATAAACATATTCGACGTAAGGGAAAGCTGTGCAATAAACGAATACTATGAATTACTCTGGTATCCGGATACTTACAATTTTGCCAGGGGCTTGGCCCTGGGCTGCCACTTCTCTCCGCCGTCGGCGTCGGTGGAGTAGTCCGGAGGAAGGGTTTTCCCCTTCTTGGACCCTCCGGCCTCCCCAGAGAGGGCGGCCTTCCTTTTCTTCTCTCCTCCCGCTGGAGGGGGAGAGTTCTCCTCTTCTTCCTCCTCGTCTTCACGGGAGGAATGCGCCTCGGAACCATCGGATGATGGATCCGACACCTCCTGGCGCCGAGCACTCTTTCGAGTCTCCGCGGCCTTTTTCGCGGCCTTCTTCTCCGGCACCACATAGGGTGCCGGAACCAGCAGCTTCGCCAAGCGAGCGTCCGCTGGGCCTTCGGGCAAAGGAGCCGGACAGTTGATCTGTCCGGACGTCACCTGCCAATCCTGTCAAAGGTAAGGAAGCTTAGATCCCGCATGGAGTCAAACTATGAAAAACTGATACCCTGTAAAAGGAAAAAACAGCTTATCGCGAGAGCGTGACGCTGCGCACTGAATCCGCGATCCTCAGTAGCGGATGTGGGAGCCTCGGCGCCTTTGAAAAGCACCTTCCAGGCATCTTCGTACGTCGTGTCAAAGAGCCTGCTCAGAGTTTGGTGCCGCGCCGGGTCGAACTCCCACAGGTTGAAAGCCCGTTGTTGACATGGGAGGATCAGGCGGATGAGCATAACCTGGACTACGTTGACAAGTTTGAGCTTCTTGTCCGCCAAGGTTTGGATGCATGTTTGGAGTCCAGTCAGCTCTCCTTTTTTACCCCAAGACAGGCCCGTCTCCTTCCAGGAGGTGAGCCGCGTAGGGGTCCGGATCGGAACTCGGGGGGTGCGACCCATTCGGCGTCGCGCGGCTCGGTGATGTAAAACCACCCCGGTTGCCACCCCTTCAGGGTCTCCACAAAGGAGCCCTCGAGCCATAGGACGTTGGCCATCTTGCCCACCATGGTGCCTCCACACTCCGCCTGGTTGCCGCGCACCACCTTCGGCTTGACGTTGAAAGTCTTGAGCCATAGGCCGAAATGGGGGCGGATGCGGAGGAAGGCCTCGCACACGATGATAAACGCCGAGATGTTGAGGACAAAGTTCGGGGCTAGATCGTGGAAATCCAGGCCGTAGTAGAACATGAGCCCCCGGACAAATGGGTGGAGACGGAAGCCCAGTCCGCGGAGGAAATGGGGGAGGAACACCACCCTCTCATAGGGCCTAGGGGTGGGGATGAGCTGCCCCTTTTCGGGGAGCCGGTACACGATGTCGTTAGACAGGTATCCGGCCTTCCTCAGCTTTTTGATATGTCCCTCCGTGACGGAGGAGACCATCCACTTGCCTCCCGCTCCGGACATGGCTGGAGAAGGTTGAGGTGGGGAGTGCAGACTTGGGCGCTGGAGCTCGAGTACGCAAGAATGGATAGGCGAAGGAGGAAGAAGGCGTAGGTGAAAAGGTGGATCTTTATCCCCTTATATGGGTGGACGCAACTACATGTCCCCACCAGCCTGGTAAAACTCGCTTATCTCCAAGCGCCGTAATCAATGGCGCGGTTAGGTTACCCACGCCCGTATTGATGAGAATCCGGGATAAGGGGACACGATCTCTGCTTTAACAAGACGTGCCAAGGAAACCGCCTCACATAACGCGCTGAGGTGGGATAATGAAACGACTCAGATAAAGGCTTGGCCGTGGTGTGTCACGCTACGGAATACGTCAGCAGATTAGATTGGTGTAAATATTATTCTCTCTATGGCAGTATGTGGAAACTTATTTTGCAGAGCCGGACACTATCTTTGTGTTAAAAATCTTCTACGAAGTACTTGGAGGAGGAACCCGCCTTGCAATGCCGAAGACAATCTGCGCGCCGGACTCATCGTCATTGAAGGCTGGTTCAGGGGCTACTGAGGGAGTCCTGGATTAGGGGGTGTTCGGATAGCCGGACTATACCTTCAGCCGGACTCCTGGACTATGAAGATTCAATATTGAAGACTTCGTCCCGTGTCCGGGAGGGACTTTCCTTAGCGTGGAAGGCAAGCTTGGCGATACGGATATGTAGATCTCCTACCATTGTAACCGACTCTATGTAACCCTAACCCTATCCGGTGTCTATATAAACCGGAGGGTTTTAGTCCGTAGGACAACGTACACATCAACAGTCATACCATAGGCTAGCTTCTAGGGTTTAGCCTCTTCGATCTCGTGGTAGATCTACTCTTGTACTACCCATATCATCCATATTAATCAAGCAGGACGTAGGGTTTTACCTCCATCGATAGGGCCCGAACCTGGGTAAAACTTCGTGTCCCTTGCCTCCTGTTACCATCCGGCCTAGACGCACAGTTCGGGACCCCCTACTCGAGATCCGACGGTTTTGACACCGACAGTGGTGGTGATCGACGATCCGCTCCCACACACAGAGAGCGGCGGAAGCACCGTCACGGAGGTGCTTGTTATCAGCCACAATGGGGGCTCCGGAAGAGTCGGCCAGGACCCATTGCAGACGCCAATGCGGGATCTGTCCACACCCATTGCTGCGGATGCGGACGCCGAGACGCTGGAAGCCTGCCGCATTTCGCTTGTGGAGAACGCCAAGAAATTGGCTACCATGAGACGCCTCTCCGAAGCCTTCCAGCACGAAGTGATCGCTCTATCGGCGGCACGCCGACTGCTGCCGGGCCCAGCCGAGCTGGCACGGTCAGGCAGCTAGGCGGAGCTGTCGCCGGCATGTTTGGAGTAGACCGCCCGGTCTACGCCACGCCCATGGAGAACATACGCGCCGCCCAGGTGGCAGCAGATGAGCTGGACCACCTGGAGGGTGACGAGCGTCGCTATATGATGGAGCGCGTTCAGCAGCTTATTGATGCGGCTGCTGCCCAGCAAGAAGTTGGCTGTCGCGCTGAAGACCTTCACCAGTGGGTTGAGAACCCACCCTCTCGCCAAGAGCATGGCGCGACCTCCCAGACGCCGCCTGGCGGCGCCCGCGACAGACGAGACAAAGAGTCGGCTGCCAGTCAAAGCCGGACTCGCATCACCATCGAGCGCGACCAAGACGGCCGCCCTCGAGCAGTCGAACGACGGGACGATGATCCATTACCGATGCCTCCTCGAAGGGAGAGGCGCACCTCCCCGCTGCCTGTTGATCATCCGACTCTTGGCGATCGGCTAGGCCGCCGAGAAGGAGTCGTCGAGAACGATGCACGCCACCGGATCGACCGGCTGGCTCGATTCCTGGCACTAGAAGAAGAAGATGCGATGGGTCTGCCTTGTTTTGCCCCCCGCATCCGTGAAGAGCCTTTTCCCAAGTGGTTGTCACTCCTAAGGGACATGCCCAAGTACAACGGCTCCGTGAAGCCGGAGGATTGGCTGGTGGATTATTCCACGGCAGTCAGCATAGCAAACGGCAACAAGCGCATTGCCGTGAAGTACGTCCCACTCATGCTCCAGGGACAGCCTGGACATGGCTGAATAGCCTCAAGCCCTACAGTGTCAACAACTGGGTAGACTTCATCGAGGTGTTTATCTGGAACTTCACCAGCACCTACGAGCGGCCTCCCAAGCCTCGCCAACTCTCGATGTGCGTCCAAGGCCCCAATGAGTCCACCCGCGATTACCTGACGCGGTGGGCGGAACTGCGCAGCTCCTGCGAAGGAGTGCATGATGTCCAAACTATCGAGTACTTCACCGTCGGGTGCCGAGAGGGCACCTTACTCAAGCATCGGCTTCTCTGCGACGAGCCGGCGACCCTCGACAAGCTGCTGATCATAGCAAATAAATACGCCACGGCCGACTCCTCCATGAAGTCGGAGCTCCGGGTGGACACTTCTGGGAAGGTGCTCCCCCGGGCTCCTCGAACACCGGCCGAAGACAACAGTCGGCGTCAGCAGTCGAAGGACAACAAGCGCAAAGTCCCCCTGCCTGTCTCTACCAGCCGGTAGGTGGCAACTGTTGAAGACCAACAACCCGAGGGGTAGCCACCTCCCAATCATCAGAAAGGCGGCAAGTCTACTTGGTTGCCCGCCTTCTCCTTCGAGCAGACTCTCAATGCCCCCTGCAAGTTCCACAGCGGTGCGAAGCCATCCAACCACATAACCCGGAAGTGTCACTAGCTTGTCCGTATCACCAAGGGAGAAGGACTGCCTCCTCCGACTGCTGGCCCGCCGGCTCTGCCTCCTCAGTAGCCGGCCGCCCGTCCAGCAGTCGGACAAGTCCAAGATGATTACCCTGAAGAGCATGGCGCTTATGTCGTTTTCACCAGTATGGCCAGCGATAAACACAGCCGGCGCCAGCAACACCGCGAAGTAAATGCGGTTGCTTCCACTACTCCAGAGTTCATGCATTGGTCTGAAAAGCCCATCAGCTAGAGCCAGGCCGACCACCCAGAAGTAATGCCCTCTCTGGGTTCCTATGCCCTGGTTTTGGATGCCACCCTTGCAACAGAGAGGCGAGCTGCTCGTTTCTCCCGAGTCCTGATAGATGGCGGTAGCAACATCAACATCCTTTACCGAGACACCATGGAGAAGCTGAAGATCAAAGAGAAGCAGCTGCTGCCCAGTCTGACTGTGTTTCATGGCATTGTGCCCGGCTTGTCCTGCTCACCAATCGACAAGATCAAGATAGATGTCCTCTTCGGAGACAAGGATCATTTCCATCATGAAGCCATTTGGTTCGAGGTGGTTGACCTAGAGAGCCCGTACCATGTGCTCCTAAGCCGACCGGCTCTAGCCAAATTCATGGCGGTGCCGCATTATGCCAACCTCAAGATGAAGATTCTAGGAACTAAGAGCATTGTCACAATCAGTGGTGACTATGAAAAGTCGGCCGCCTTCACTGTGGCCAGCAGCTGGCTAGCCGAGTCCCTCGTTATTGCGGTAGAGAAAAAGCTCCTGGACCAGGTGGTGGTCATGGCCGGCAAGCAGTCGGACATGTCCCAGAAGCCCAAGAGTCGGAAGCCCTGGGATCCTTCAAGCCGGCCAAAGAAACAAAGAAGATCCCATTGGACCCTGAGCACCTGGAGAGGTACGCAGTCATAGGTACAAACCTTGACAGCAAATAGGAAAGCGAGCTTGTCGATTTCCTCTGTGAGAATTAGGACATCTTTGCATGGTCCCTTAAAGACATGCCGGGTGTTCTGACAGATTTCGCCGAGCACAAGCTACATGTAAGAGCAGATGCCAAACCAGTCAGACAACCCCTTTGCTGACTGTCAGAGGAGAAGAGGAGAATTGTTGGAGAAGAGATCGCCTGCCTGTTGGCAGCCGGCTTCATCATGGAAGTTTTCTTCTCAGAATGGCTTGCCAACCCAGTCCTTGTGCTGAAGAAGAACAACAAGTGACGTATGTGTATTGATTACACCAGTCTCAACAAAGCCTGCCCCAAGGATCCGTTTGCCTTACCACAGATTGATCAAGTGATAGACTCCACAGCCGGATGCAAGTTGTTGAGCTTCTTGGATGCCTACTCAGGTTATCATCAAATCAAGCTGAACCCGGCAGACCACCTTCATCACACCATTCGGAGCCTTCTGTTACCTGACGATGACGTTCGGCTTGAGGAATGCCAACGCCACCTTTCATCGTTGCATGCAGAAGTGCCTCCTCAAGCAACTCGGAAGGAACGCCCACGTCTATGTGGACGACATTGTGGTGAAGACGGCGAAGCGCGGTACCCTATTGGAAGATCTCAAGGAGACCTTTGAAAATCTGTGTCGGTTTCAGATCAAGCTCAACCCAGAGAAATGCGTGTTTGGAGTACCAGCCGGCCAGCTCCTTGGCTTCCTGGTCTCAGAACGCGGCATTGAGTGCAACCCTGCTAAGATCAAGGCCATCGAGAGGATGGAAGTACCCACCCGACTGCGAGATGTCCAAAAATTCACCAGCTGCCTGGCATCCATCAGCCGCTTCATCCGTCCGCTAGGCGAGAAAGCCCTTCCCCTGTACCAGCTCCTGAAGAAAACCACTCATTTTGAGTGGAATGACAAAGCGGATGAGGCCTTTCTCCAGCTCAAGAAGATGCTGACCACGCCGCCTGTCCTAGCCGCGCCGACTGCTAAGGAGCCCATGCTCCTGTACATCGCCGCCACCAGTCGGGTGGTCAGCACGGTCATGGTAGTCGAACGCAAGGAAGACGGTAAGGTTATGTCGGTCCAGAGACCGGTATATTATTTGAGTGAAGTACTGTCGTCTTCCAAGCAGAACTACCCCCACTAGCAGAAGATGTGCTACGGCATACACTTTACCGCCAAAAAATTAAAGCCATATTTTCAAGAGCAACCTATCACGGTTGTCTGCACTGCTCCACTTGCCGAGATCTTAGGCAACCAAGATGCTTCAGGCCGAGTGGCAAAATGGGCCATAGAGTTGCCCCCCCACACCATCTTCTACCAGCCTCGCACCACCATCAAGTCCCAAGAACTGGCCGATTTCCTTGTCGACTGGGCCGAGACCCAGTACCTGCCGCCAGCGTCGGACTCCACCCATTGGCGGATGCACTTTGACGGTTCGAAGATGTGCACTGGTTTGGGAGCAGGCATCGTCCTCACCTCTCCCAAAGGCGACAAGCTCAGATACACATTGCAAATCCACTTTGTCGCCTCCAACAATGTGGCCGAGTATGAGGCACTAATACACGGACTCCGGCTTGCCAAAGAACTCGGCATTTGCCGGATTCTGTGTTACGGTGACTCCGACTTGGTGGTCCAGCCATCGTCTGGCGACTAGGACGCCAAGGATGCAAACATGGCAAGCTACCGCTTCCTCGTCCAGCAACTCAGCGGATATTTTAAAGGGTGCGAATTCCTCCATGTGCCACGAAGCGATCACGAGCAAGCAGATGCTCTGGCGCGGATCGGCTCCAGCCGGCAGGCCATACCAGCCGGCGTATCCCTCCAGCGACTCCTCAAGCTGTCCATGAAGCCCTCGCCAGAATCAGATTCTATCTTCGTGTCGGCTGCTCCTGAAATAGTCGAATTCGGTTCTAAAATTTCAACAGTCAACCCGGTGACTTCGGCAAGCGGCTGTCGGCGTTCTGGGAACGGGGGTCCCCAGACTTGCCTGCCTGCGGCCCACAACGTGGCTCCTCCAGCGGCCACGTACGACCCATCTTCACCAGCAAACACCCAATACCCTCGCGAGGGGCCAAGCCTCGCGAGGCGAATGATGCAATACCTCCTCAAGGGCGGCCTCACCAGGCTCGTTCGCGAGGGCGGAGAGATCAAGGCAAAGCGAACCTCGCGAGGTTCCAATGACGTAAGTCATGACGATAAAGACCAGGCGGGCGCCAGCGAGCATAGTGTCATCGTTCCATCTTTGGTGTTAAGGAGGCAAACACAGGCAAGGAGTTCCGAGTCATCAGGCAAAGGTTTCCATATCGGTGCAACAAGACCAAGACCAGCAGGACGGCAGGACGGAGGTCACCGTGGAGCCCAAGACGGCGTCACTACCAGAGCATTTGGCAGGCGAAGACCACTTTTTTCAGGATAGCTTGTACTAGCTGTCCCCCTACAAATTGGCCATTGTGGGATCCCTTCCCGCTCAACATTTGGGAAGAGGACCAGAACCTCTATAAATAGGACTAGCCACCACCATAGCTAGGGATCTCATCTTGGACCTGATCTTGGATCGGGGCATCTCATCTTGGATCGGAGCCATTCCATCCTTAGCCTCACACAAGTTCACCAAGCACAAGAACACCTCTCCTTAGGATGCTATTCTTCGCTTGTAACTGTTCATCCTCAGCCCAAGAGGCAATCCACCACACCACACTGGAGTATGGTATTACACCACAACGGTGGCCCGAACCAGTATAAATCTTGTGTCTCATGTTCTTTGGGTCCATGGAGCTAGGCCGTGAGATCGTTGAGTGTGCGAGGTAGAGAGGGGGGAGATCTTCGTGCGCACCCTAGTGTTCGAACCTTAAGGATTTTGCCGGAACCCGAAATCCGACATTTGGCGCGCCAAGTAGGGGTGCACCAAAGCTTCGCCCCTCAACGGCTTCGCCTCTCCGACCGACTCTCATGGACGCTGCCTCTTCCCCGACTGGATTGACAGGCGCCCTCTGCGGCGCCGGGCAGCTCCGGGCCTTCACCTCCACCTTGCGGCGGGTCTAGTGGCCGCACAAGTTCAAGCCGGAGATGCCGCCCCGTTACGATGGTGCGACGAATCCGGCGGCCTTTCTGCTGGCATACGAGGAGGCTGTCCTGGAGGCTAGGGGTGACGACAAGATCATGGCCAACTGGTTCCCGATGGGCCTCGCTGGCGTGTCGCGCGCTTGGCTCGTCCATCTGCCAGAATCTTCTGTGGCCTCTTGGGAGGAGCTACGCGACCTCTTCATCGCGCGCTTCGGGGGACCAACACCCTCGGTCATCACAGCTCTCCTCGGTGGCTCGCAGCCGCCAACCTCGGACCGTCGCATCAAGTCGTTCTTTCGCCAGATCAGTGCCGCCTCCACGCGGCAGGGGGCTCCCCCGGGGTGGGCGGCACCCCAGGCCGACCTGATCTTCGACTTAGAAGATCACCCAGTCAACACCGTCGGTTCGGGTGCGCTTCCGATGCTTTGCACGCCGACCATCTGTAGTGTGTCCGTCACCAAGACCCTCATCAACGGTGGCGCCGGCCTCAATGTGCTCTCTGTGGAGGCCTTTAGCCTCCTTCACGTACCGCTCGAGCGGCTCCGCCCCAGCCAGTCCTTCTCCGGAGTCGGCGGCGACTCCTCCAACCCCCTGGGGCAGATCCGTCTCCCGTGACTTTCGGCACGCGCGACAACTACCGCACCGAAATAAACGACTTCGACATCGCCCGCATCAGTTAGCCGTATAACGCCATCCTCAGGTACCCGGCGCTGGCCCAGTTCATGGCGGCGACCCATCCTGCCTACAACCTCATGAAGATGCCAAGAAGCAATGGCGTCCTTACCGTGGCCGGGGACACCAAGGAAGTTGTGGTGGCCCTCAATCTATCCTCAGGGCCATGGCGGCAGCTTGCCCGGCCGACAAGGCCATGCCCAGGGCCAAGGGGGCTGCGCCGACCAAGAAGAAGCAGCTGTTCACCCAAGGTCAAGCCAAGACAAAGAAGATGCCGGTCGACGTGGACGGGGCCTCTGGCGCTACCTTTATCATAGGCGCCGACCTTGCCCCATCTCAAGAGGAGTTGGTGGACTTCCTGCGAGCGAACAAGGAAGTATTCGCCTGGGAGCCCAAGCAGCTAGTTGGGGTCCCGAGAGGAGTAATTGAGCATCATCTAAGGGTGTGCCCCAATGTGCACCCTGTGAAGCAGAAGGCGAGGCGACAATCCACGGAGAAGCGGTCCTTCATCGTTTAGGAAACCCGCAAGCTGGAGGCAGCAGGTGTCATTCACGAGGTCTGGTACCCGGAGTGGCTGGCAAATTCAGTCGTTGTGCCGAAGAAAGGAGGAAAGGAACGCATGTGTGTCGACTTCACCAACCTCAACAAGGCCTGCCCTCAAGACTCGTTTCCACCGCCGCGCATCGAATAGATTGTCGACTCCACTGTGGAGTGTGACCTACTGTGCTTCATGGATGCGTTCTCAGGATACCACCAGATCAAGATGGCAGTGGAAGATGTGGAAAAGACAGCTTTTAACCCCATGCGGGGTATACTGCTACACTTCCATGCCATTCGGACTGTGCAATGCAGGAGCAACCTTCCAGCGACTTATGCACATCGCCTTGGGAAGGCAGCTCGAGAGGAACACTGAGGCCTACGTCAACAACATTGTGGTGAAGTCTTGGGAGGCGAGAACTTTGATTCAGGACCTAGAGGAGACCTTCGCGAGCCTGCGCCAGGTGGAACTGCGGCTCAATCCGAAAAAGTGTGTGTTTGGTGTCCCTTCGGGCAAGCTGTCGGGCTTCCTCGTGTCTCATAGGGGGATCGAGGCCAACCCGTAGAAGGTCAAGGCGATCGAAGATATGAGCCCGCCGCAAACCCACAAGGAGATGCAGAAGCTTGCAGGATGCGTGACTTCGCTAGGGCACTTCATCTCCAAGTTGGGGGAGCGCGCCTTGCCATTCTTCAAGCTGATGAAGAAGAAGGGTCCGTTCGAGTGGACCCCCGAGGCCGACCAATCATTTCAAGACCTCAAGAGATACTTGACCAGCCCGCCGGTGATGGTGGCGCCTCGTCCTCGTGAGCCCTTGGTACTATACTTGTCTGCCACACCCCATTCCGCTAGCGCGGCGCTGGTGGCCCTTGATAAGCCACAAGTATAGGGGATCGCAATAGTTTTCGAGGGTAGAGCGTTCAACCCAAATTTATTGATTCGACACAAGGGGAGCCAAATAATATTCTCAAGTATTAGCAGCTGAGTTGTCAATTCAACCACACCTGGAAACTTAATATCTGCAGCAAAGTGTTTAGTAGAAAAGTAATATGATAGTAGTGGTAACAGTGATAAAAGTAATATTTTTAGTTTTATAGTGATTGTAACAATAGCAACGGAAAAGTAAATAAGCGAAGAACAATATATGAAAAGCTCGTAGGCATTGGATCAGTGATGGATAATTATGTCGGATGCGATCAATCATGCAACAGTTATAACATAGGGTGACACAGAACTAGCTCCAGTTCATCAATGTAATGTAGGCATGTATTCCGAATATAGTCATACGTGCTTATGGAAAAGAACTTGCATGACATCTTTTGTCCTACCCTCCCGTGGCAGCGGGGTCCTATTGGAAACTAAGGGATATTAAGGCCTCCTTTTAATAGAGTACCAGACCAAAGCATTAACACATAGTGAATACATGAACTCCTCAAACTACGGTCATCACCGGTAAGTATCCCGATTATTGTCACTTCGGGGTTAACGGATCATAACACATAATAGGTGACTATAGACTTGCAAGATAGGATCAAGAACTCACATATATTCATGAAAACATAATAGGTTCAGATCTAAAATCATGGCAATGGGGCCCTAGTGACAAGCATTAAGCATAGCAAAGTCATAGCAACATCAATCTCAGAACATAGTGGATACTAGGGATCAAACCCTAACAAAACTAACTCGATTACATGATAAATCTCATCCAACCCATCACCGTCCAGCAAGCCTGCGATGGAATTACTCACACACGGCGGTGAGCATCATGAAATTGGTGATGGAGGAAGGATGATGATGACGATGGCAACGGATTCCCCTCTCCGGAGCCCCGAACGGACTCCAGATCAGCCCTCCCGAGAGAGCTTAGGGCTTGGTGGCGCCTCCATATCGTAAACGTGATGAATCCTTCTCCCTGATTTTGTTTCTCCCTGAAAGTGAATATATGGAGTCAAGGTGGACGTCAGTGGAGCATCAGGGGCCCCACGAGGTAGGGGCATGCCCAGGGGGTAGGCGCGCCCCCCACCTTCGTGGATAGGGTGTGGGCCCCCTGACGTGGATTCTTCTTCCAGTATTTTTTATATATTCCAAAAATAATCTCCGTTGATTTTCAGGTCATTCCAAGAACTTTTTTTCTGCATAAAAATAACACCATGGCAATTCTGCTGAAAACGGCGTCAGTTCGGGTTAGTTCCATTCAAATCATGCAAGTTAGAGTCCAAAACAGGGGCAAAAGTGTTTGGAAAAGTAGATACATTGGAGACGTATCGGCCCTCAGAGAGGAGCCCCAAGCCAAGGGCTCACCAAGTGAAGCCGCCAAGCCGGACAAGGCTGCACAACGCCAAGACGATGTTCCTGAGGCAGTGGATGGTCCGGCTAGTCGTCAAGCTACAGGAGCTGGAGATTCACAGGAAACACCTCAGTCCCCGGGAGCCAAAAACTACGTCAGCTCTCCCACCCTTGTCGAGCACCCAGTATACTTCGTCAACATAGTGCTACGAGATGCGAGAGTGCGATACCCCATGCCTCAGAAGCTCTTGCTCGCGCTCCTGGTGGCCTCACGTAAGCTGCGCCACTACTTACAGGGTCACCCCATCAAGGTCGTCTCAGCCTACCCGTTGGAGAGAGTGCTCAGGAGCCCCAATGCTGTGGGGAGAGTCGCCGAGTGGAATATCGAGCTGCAAGCATTTGACTTGGAGTTCAGCACAACCAGGGTCATCAAGGGGGCTGCGCTCGCTGATTTTGTGGCAGAATGGAGCGATACACCGGAGCTCGAAGCAGGCAAAGACCGATCCCTCTCACCAGGGAATGAAGCGCCAGACGGCTGGGTCATGTACTTCGATAGCCCGTTCGCGTGCTAGGGCGCGGGCGCTGGAGCCGTACTCATCTCGTCCACTCAGGACAAACTTTACTACGCCATGCAGCTCTGCTTCTAGCGGGGCGAGAAGGTATCCAACAACATCACAGAGTACGAGGGCCTCATCGCCGGCCTCAAGGCGGCGGCGGCCCTGGGGGTGAAATGCCTCACCATCAAAGGAGACTCGCAGCTCCTCGTCAACTTCTCCAACAAGGTGTACGAGCCAAGGGACAAGCACATGGAAGCATATCTCGCGGAGGTACGCAAAATGGAGAAGCAGTTCCTGGGCCTGGAGCTGCAGCATGTGCCGCGTGGCACCAACCAAGAGGCCGATGACATCGCCAAAAGAGCATCCAAGCGGCTGCTCCAGGAGCCTGGCGTCCGAGGAACGGCTCTTCAAGCCTTCAGCAGCACCTCAGCCTGCGGAGCTAGTTCCACCTTACGAGGAGCTCCCTCAGTCGCCAGTCTCGGGAGCCCCTGCCTGCGGCCTGACCTCAGGAGCGCGCCTCCTCTTAGCACTCGAGCCTCAGGAGGGGTGCTGGATCGAGGAGTTCAAAGCATACCTGACGCAAGGCACGTTGCCGGAGACGGAGGAAGACGCGGAGCACGTGGCCCGGCAGGCTACGGCGTACTGCATTCAGGATGGTGAGTTATACAGGAAGCGGCCAAGTGATGTTTCTCTGCGGTGCATTTCCAGGGAACAGGGGAACGAGCTACTGGCTGACATACATGGCGGAGACTGCGGGCACCACTCGTCGTCGCGCACCCTGGTCGGAAAGGCTTTCTGCAGCGGGTTCTATTGGCCCACAGCACTCAATGATGCAGCCGAGTTGGTGAAGTCCTGCGAGGTTTGCCAATTCCATGCCAAGAAGATCCACCAGTCGGCTCAGGGCCTCCAGACTATCCCGCTCTCATGGCCGTTCGCGGTCTAGGGGCTGGATATCCTGGGTCCATTCCCTTGAGCATCTGGAGGTTACCGCTACCTCTACGTCGCCATCGACAAGTTCACCAAGTGGGTGGAAGTGGAAGTCGTCCGCACCATCCCAGCCGGGTCAGCAGTCAAGTTCATCAAGGGAATTGTGAGCCGATTTGGGGTCCCTAATCGCATCATCATCGACAACGGTTCACAGTTCACTAGCAATGTCTTCAAAACATATTGTGCTAACCTTGGACGCAGATCTGCTACGCCTCCGTGGCACACCCCAGGAGGAACGGCCAAGCCGAATGCGCCAACCCGGAAGTCCTGAGGGGTCTCAAGACTAGGACCTTCAAGAAGAAGCTCGAGGCGTGCAGCAGGGGCTGGCACGATGAGCTCCAGTACGTGCTGTGGTCCATCCGCACCACCGCCACCAGGCCGACAGGCGAGACCCCGTTCTTCCTCGTCTACGGAGCAGAAGCGGTTCTCCCACACGAGGTCAGGCATCGCTCTGCGCGGGTCCTGGCGTTTGATGAAACGCGGCAGGACGCCATGCGGGGGATGATCTCGTGCTGGGGGAGGAACGCCGCCGCGAAGCCTCACTCCAAACTGCGAGGTACCAGCAGGCGTTGCGGCGGTACCACTCTCGCATCGTCCGCTCCAGGACGCTTGAGGTGGGTGACCTTGTCCTGAGGCGGGTGCTCTCAGGGAAGGGTTGCACAAGCTCTCGGCCATGTGGGAGGGCCCGTTTCGGGTCGCCCACGTCTCCAGGCCTGGCGCCGCATGCTTGGAGATGCAGGATGGGGTCCCCATCCAGAACGCCTGGAACATCCAGCACCTCAGGAAGTTCTACCCATGAAGCAAGGCCCAATGCCTCAGAAGCAAGGCCCAGTGCGTGTGAAGAATCTCCGCTCGTGAAACCCTCACGTAATAATGAGTGGGGCTGTACACGCCCCGGAGTCTCAGGAGTGCCGACCTCGAGCCTCGGGGGCTCCCTCCCACGACTAGTGGAAGCAGTTAGCTCCGCGATGGTGAGAAGACAAGAAGACTAGACTAGGTGCCGGACGCGGATTTTCATTTGCTTTCCGCAGTTGGCTTGCCCCTCTTTATTCGAACTTTGATTTCCGGTGTCACTTGCCGATCTTGTTCCTCCAATTTCTGCCCCTATTTCTGCCTTCGGTTCTTTGTTTGACTTGTACCCTCTCTCGCGTCCCTCACGAGGGGGCTGGACAGGTGCCCTCGTGTAACACCCACGATGCGGCTATATCTCCCACGTGTCGGAGCACGACTTAGAGGCATAACCGCATAGTAGGCATGTCGCAAGAGGGGTAATCTTTACACATTCCATGTACTGAACAAGAGAGGGATAAAGAGTTGGCTTACAATCGCCACTTCACACAATACATAAATATAGCATTACATCATCCAGAATACAATCAAGGTCGAACTACTGAACCAAAATAAAAGAAGACCACCCCTAATGCTAGATCCCCGATCGCCCCAACTGGGCTCCACTACTGATCAAAAGGAAACGAAACACAACAACGAAAAGGTCTTCATCGAGCTCCCACTTGAGCTGGGTTGCGTCATCTGCACCGGTATCATCGGCACCTGCAAGCTGGTTTTGGAAGTAAACTGTGAGCCACGAGGACTCGGCAATCTCACACTCGCGAGATCAAGACTATTTAAGCTTATGGGTAGGAAAGGGGTAATGAGGTGGAGCTGCAGTAAGCACTAGCATATATGGTGGCTAACATACGCACAGGAGAGCGAGAAGAGAAGCAAAGCACGGTCGTGAACTAGAAGTGATCAAGAAGTGATCCTGAAACTACTTACATTCAAGCATAACACAAGAACCGTGTTCACTTCCCGGACTCCGCCGAAAAGAGACCATCACGGCTACACACGCGGTTGATGCATTTTAATTAAGTTAAGTGTCAAGTTCTCTACAACCGGACATTAACAAATTCCCATCTGCCCATAACCGTGGGCATGGCTTTTGAAAGTTCAAAACCCTGCAGGGGTGTCCCAACTTATCCCATCACAAACTCTCACGATCAATGAAGGATATTCCTTCTCCCAGGAAGACCCGATCAGACTCGGTATCCTGGTTACAAGACATTTCGACAATGGTAAAACAAGACCAGCAAGACCACCCGATGTGCCGACAATCCCGATAGGAGTCGCACGTATCTCGTTCTCAGGGCAACACCGGATGAGACTAGCTACGAGTAAAACCAAACCTCAAGTTTCCCCGAGGTGGCCCCGCAGGCAGCTCGGTTCGGACCAACACTTAGACAAGCACTGGCCCCGGGGGGCTTAAAATAAAGATGGCCCTCGGGTTGGCCGACCCGACGGAAGGGTAGGTGGTGGTGAGGCAAATGGTAAAACCAAGGTTGGGCCTTGCTGGAGGAGTTTTATTCAAAGCAAAGTGTCAAGGGGTCCCCATAACACCCAACCGTGTAAGGAACGCAAAATCAAGGAACATAACACCGGTATGACGAAAACTAGGGCGTCAAGAGTGGAACAAAACACCAGGCATAAGGCCGAGCCTTCCACCCTTTACCAAGTATATAGATGCATTAATATAAATAAGAGATATTGTGATACCCCAACATGTCCATGTTCCAACATGGAACAAACTTCATCTGCACCTGCAACTAGCAACGCTATAAGAGGGGCTGAGCAAAGCGGTAACATAGCCAAACAACGTTTGCTAGGAAAAGGTGGGTTAGAGGCTTGACATGGCAATATGGGAGGCATGATAAAGCAAGTGGTAGGTATCGCGGCATAGCAATAGATCGAGCAACTAGCAAGCAAAGATAGAAGTGATTTCGAGGGTATGGTCATCTTGCCTGAAATCCCGCAAGAAAGAAGAACGAGTCCATGAAGAAGACAAATGGACGTAGTCGAACAGATCCTCACAAACGCGTAGTTATCGGAACTAACCCGAAGAAGCAACACCGGAAAAAAGCAAACAACATGGTAAACGACCATCACATAAACATGGCATGATGCACAACCAAGTATGATGCATGTCCGGTTTAACGAGGCATGGCATGGCAAAGTGCACAAACAATACTACAAATTAAGTGGAGCTCGGAACACCACATGACTTATTTAGTTCACTCTAGTTTATGTACCCAACAATATTAAATGTTCTAAACATGGCAAGTGGTGAAGCAAATGAAAACTACCTATCTAGGCAAGTTTAAATGAGGCCGGAACAACAAACAACAAGTCCGAAGAAATCCTCATGAGAATATTTTAGAGTTAGTACTGTTATGCCCTAAACCATATTTTAGAGTTGTTAAACATGCAAAGTAAAGTCACCATGTTAAACTAGGCATTTTTCTACCCCATTTACATATAAAGTTTGTTAGGTTTGGAGCTACGGTTATTTAGTTATGAATTAAAGCATTTAACATGGCATTTGAACAAATTTAAACAAACAGCTATTTAAACATTTTTAACATGCATGATAGTTGAATATTGTGAAACTAGATCAAAATCTAGTCATGTTACATATATGACATGTTTTATTTGGATGCATGGTTCAAAAGTTATTAGCAATTTAACAAAGGGGCTGTAAATGTGCAATGCTCTGAGAAATTAAAAAAATTCGCTGACAACAGAAAAAACGAGCAGGCCGAATCTGGCCGGCCCAAAAGTGCAGGGGGGGGCTCGGGTGCTGCCTCACCCATGGGCCTTGGCCCGATTGGAAGGGAGGCTGCAGGAGGGGCGCGCTGGGCCTTGGCATGCTGGACGCGACCCAGGCGCGGGTCAACGCGCGGCGGCAGCGTTCGTCGTCTCGGTCCTGAAGCAGGGGATCGAGCAGTGGGGTCGAAGGCAGGCAGCGGCGCAGCTGCACAGACAAGGCAAGGATGCGGGAGGAGCTCGGGACGACAGCGCCACGGCGGATTCGGGGCACCGGTGCTCCGGCGAACAGCAACGACGGCAGAGCACTTCCTGTGCACTTGAAGAAAGAGAGGGAGAGGGATTTATCAGGGAGGAAGGAGCATAACAGAAAAGCAGGAAGAAGAGTGCGATGGCCACGCGACCTGGGGCCTGATGAAGCTCGCCGGCAGCGCGGGGACCGAAGGGCGCCTGCGCAACGGTGATCTGGGGAGGCAGGAGCAGGGCAAGCCGGCTGCTTGGCCTTGGGACAGCGGATCGGCACAGTCCTGCTGGCGCTGCAGGTGCGCACGAGCGAGGCCGTCGTTCTCCTGCATCGAAGCAGAGGAGGCAACGCTCTCGGGTCGCAGGGGAAGCAACAGCGGAGTGCAGCGCGGGGACGACGGAGGAGGCACGATTCCGATCGGCGACGAGGTGCGGGAGAGTCCTGCGCTCCGGCGGCTTGGCTTGGCGACTGGCGCGGCGGCGGCTTGATGCAGGCGATGCAGGGGTTGATGAAGAGCCCAGTGCACAAGGGCACCATGTGAGGGAGCTCGTGTTGCACGGGGTCGGTGGAATCCAGAAGCGCGGTAATCGGGCGTGAACGCAGCTGAGCTCGGGAACGAGCTCCTGCGCGGGATGGAGGAATGAGGAGGCTTGCGCGATCGGGACAGGAGGCTCGCGGCAGCGAGTCTGCGGGTGTGGTGGCTCGGCAAGAGGAGAAGGAGGCTGTGATCTGGTTGGGCGGCGCTAAAAGCAAGGTGGAGGCGCTCGGCTGTGGTGGTTGGTGGGATGGGGATCCCGATGAAGGAGGGAATCAGCGGTGATGGGACAAGCTCCCGAGAAAACAAGGGAGAGTGAGTGGCGGCGGCTGGGAGGCTTAGACGAATGGATGGGATAGCTAGGGTTTCATCTGTGTATATATATATCAGGTGGGTTAAATTAGGGGCTATCTGGTCCGTCTGATCTAAAACGGATGGTCGAGAGAAAAAAATAGGTAGGGAGTTCAAAAACGAAAACGGAGATGTTTTACAGACGTTTGGGGATGATCCGGATCCAACGGTGACGACTGTCCGGGTCGGGTCCGGGACAACTTTCGGACGCGCACGAGGGGGTCGAGAACTGTGCAAAGAGGGATTAGGTGGTATGACAAGAGGGAATCGAAAAACCCGGTTGGTCTCGGAACGATCAACGAAGGTGAGGGGTTTGATGGGCTCAGAAAAGAGAGAGAAGAGAGATGCCTGGCAGCAGTTTCGGAGACCGAAACGTCTGACGTTTGACCGGCTATATTGCCGCTATAGTTTAACGGTTGGGCTATCAAACGGGCTCTGAATGCGATGAAAACTTGGCAGGCGGACTACCTACACTATAACAAGACCGCACGCCAACTCTCATCCCATTCCGAGAACCTTTTTCGGCCACTTATGAAATAATATTTCGGACGTGCCGCGGGCGCGTGCAAGTGTGGCTGGGCTCAGAATGGACAACGGAAGGAACGAGGAGGCCGGTACGGATGCAAGTTTTGAAAACATGAAGATGCAATGCACATGATGACATGACAAGATGCAACACGCAAGCGAATGACAAGGCAACCACAACGAACAACTGGGAGACACCTGGCGCGTCGGTCTCGGTGCGTTACACCTCGTGAGCGTTTTGTTTGTTTTTCGCGGGGCACCCTCGTTTGAGCCGCAAGCTGGCGCACCCCTCAATCCGTACCCCTCAGGTACCACGACGTGAGGCGCTGGGTTGTGGCCATGCATAAGTGGTGCGCGCTAGCCAACAGGCTACAACGATGTGGAGCAGGTACGGATCTCCTAGCAAAATTTTGTAGTTCCTCCTCGTTAGGTACGAAGAAACGCGCATCTTACGAAGCGGGATCTACCTTAGGTGCATCGAGCTAAGTCATTCTACCTCCATCGTGACCCACGAAGCCCTGCTGCAGCAACCGTCCGCCTGTATCCAAAGACCGCCTGGATCTGTGGACGGCAGATCGCCGATGAAGAACCGCGGGAGCTGAAGTCAGGTGCCAGCCGGGTTGTCCGACCACACGATGAACTCCGGCATCACCTCTACTGAGTGGAAGCGTGGCAGGGGAGGTCGTGCGACCACGGCACGCCTCACCTCCTCAACAGGGCTGCCATGACCTAGGCGGCCGCCACCACACGAAGAGGTGCCACCGCGGCTGCGAGGGGCCGTGGCGGGGGTCGCAGTGTGCTTGCGGGGCGACCGCGCCCCCTCTTGGGCGGCGGTGAGCCAGGCCCCTCCTGGCAAGGTTTCCCCGTCTCCGCGGCTGAGAGCCTCTTCACAGGCGCCATGGGCGTCGCTGCCGGCGGTGGAGCAAGGAAGAAGAAGAAGCGGGAGAAGCAAAGAAGAGACGGGTGATGGGGGCTCTGCCCCACTTCCCATTTATAGCCAAGGGGAGGCCAACAGCCAGCCTCCACGATCTAAGGTAATAATGATCTTTTTCCTGCATGCAGCAAGGACCTATCAAGTCGGGCAGTTGCCGGGGCAGCGTGGGGAAGCGGAGACGCCCACATCCAATCAGTCGCCACGCGTCGACCAAGGTCGTAGGCTGTTGGGGCCCGCGGCGCTCCGCACTTGCACTTTGGCTTCGCCTCAAAGCCAAGCCCGAGCATGCCTTGGGCCCGGGGGCTACTGTCGGTGTTCTGGGAACGGGGGTCCCCAGACTTGCCTGCCTGCGGCCCGCAGTGTGGCTCCTACGGCGGCCCCGTAGGGCCCATCTTCACCAGCAAACACCCAAGACCCTCGCGAGGGGCCAGGCCTCGTGAGGCGGACGATGCAAGACCTCCTTAGGGGTGGCCTCACCAGGCTGGCTCACAAGGGGCGGAGAGATCAAGGCAAAGCAAACCTCACGAGGTTCCAATGACGTAAGCCATGACGATCAAGACCAGGCGGGCGCCAAGAGGGCGCCAGCGAGCACAGTGTCGTCGTTCCCTCTTTGGTGTTAAGGTGGCAAGCGCAAGCGAGGAGTTCCGAGGCATCAGGCAAAGGTTTCCATATCGGTGCAACAAGACCAAGACTAGCAGGATGGCAGGACGGAGGTCACCGTGGAGCCCAAGACGGCGTCACCACCAGAGCCTTTGGCAGGCGAAGACCACTTTTGTCAGGATAGCTTGTACTAGTTGTCCTCCTTCAAATTAGCCGTTGTGGGATCCCTTCCCGCTCAATATTTGGAAAGAGGACCAGGGCCTCTATAAATAGGACTAGCCACCACCATAGCTAGGGATCTCATCTCGGATCGGGGCATCTCATCTTGGATCGGAGCCATTCCATCCTTAGCCTCACAAGTTCACCAAGCACAAGAACACCTCTCCTCAGGAGGCTGTTCTTCCCTTGTAACTGTTCATCCTCAGCCCAAGAGGCAATCCACCACACCACACCGGAGTAGGGTATTACACCACAACGATGGCCCGAACTAGTATAAATCTTGTGTCTCGTGTTCTTTCGGTCCGTGGAGCTAGGTCGTGAGATCGTTGAGTGCGCGAGCTAGAGAGGGGGAAGATCTTCGTGCGCACCCCAGTGTTCGAACCTCAAGGTTTTTGCCGGAACCCGAAATCCGACAGCGGCCTGGGTACTGCAGTAGTCGCACCCTTCCCGGGGACTTCAGATCTCGGTCCAGGGACTTCGGCAGTCGGCCCGGGGACTTCAGCAGTCGGCTCGAGGACTTCAGCAGCACAGCAAGCCGCGGCCGATTCCAGCCCGCCACCTCCCAACCCAGCCGCCTCAGTGCAAGTGGCAGCATTCACAGTGGAGGAAGTCTCAGCACCATCGTGGGCTCATCCCATCCTCAACTTTCTGGTGAACAAGGAGCTGCCAACTCATGAGATCTCGGCCCAACAGGTGCAACGTCGGGTGGCAGCATACACCATCATCAATAGGGAACTCGTAAGGCACAACGTCACTGGTGTATACCAGCGCTGCGTAGAGCCAGAAGAGGGCCAAGCAATCCTCAAAGATATCCACCAAGGCGAGTGCGGCCACCACGCGGCCTCAAGATCACTTATGGCCAAAGCCTTTCGCCATGGTTTTTTCTCGCCAACTGCTTTAGAAGATGCCAAAGACTTGGTCAAGAAATGTAAGGGATGCCAGAAGTTCAGTTCCAAGCAACATTTGCCGGCTTCTGCACTCAAGACTATTCCCCTTGCTTGGCCCCTTGCCGTTTGGGGACTGGACATGGTGGGACCATTCAGGACAGCACGCGACGACATGACTCATTTGCTTGTTGCCGTGGATAAATTCACCAAGTGAATAGAGGCAAAGCCAATCAAGAAGTTGAATGGTCCGACTGTTGTGACTTTCATCACAGACATCACCACTCGGTACGGCATACCTCACAACATCATCGCCGACAATGGCACAAATTTTGCCAAGGGCGCCTTGGCTCGTTTCTGTGCGACACAGGGCATCCGACTGAACTTAGCGTCCTTGCCCACCCACAGTCAAACGTCCAAGTCGAACGAGCAAACGGCCTCATCTTGACCGGAATCATGCCTCGACTGGTCAAGCCTTTGGAGCGTTCGGCCGACTGCTGGACCGATGAGCTGCCGGCCGTCCTCTGGAGTCAGCGCACCACTCCGAACAAGTCAACCGGCTTCACCCCCTTCTTCCTCATGTATGGTGCCGAGGCGGTCATCCCAACCGACATCGAGTTCGACTCACCTCGCCTCACCATGTACACCGAGGCGGAGGCCAAAGAAGCATGAGAAGACGGCGTCAACCTACTGGAAGAGGGCCGGCTGTTGGCACTCAGCTGGTCCGCCATCTACCAGCAAGGTTTAAGCCGCTACCACCGTCGGAAGGTCAAGTCCGAGATCCTTCCAAGAGGAAGACCTTATGCTCCGGCTGATCCAGCGAACAGTCGGCCAGCACAAGCCTTCGGCTCCTTGGGTGGGCCCTTTCATCATTAACAAAGCCTTGGGCAATGACTCCTACTACCTGATCGATGCCCAGAAGCCCAGGGCGCGCAAGAGGGACGATTCCGGCAAGGAAACAGAGCGCCCATGGAATGCAAACCTCCTTCGAAGATTTTACAGTTGAATGCAGTATGTGCCACACTATCTTTTGTATTAAGTATGAAGACTTCGGGTCCCTCGAGGAGAACTCGGGAACTACCCTTTCCTTTATCTATATGATAAGTATTATGCCTACAAAATGTGTTATTCCATTTTTCCGCCTGAAACCGGGTTCGATCAGTCAGCCCGGGGGGCTTGCCGCCTTGTACTATGTCGGTGCTTCCTGCAGTCGGACAAGTAGTGTGTCGGCACCTACGCCCCCTCTTGCCATAAGGCACAGCTCGTAGAACGGTTGTTTGCTTGGAAAGAGGTAAAGGCAAGAAATGGTGCCCACATGAAAAATGGCTAAGGACCAAAACATTGACATAGGACAAGCCGGCCCTTCGCCTCACCAACCGGCTAAATAGCCGGCCGGCCGGCTTCTTACTTAGCTTGCAACGTTTCAATCGGTCAAAGTACTTGTCCTCCCACAATGGTGAAATACTTGACCAGGCTGCAGTCCGCAGAGCGGCTGACCGGCTAGCAAGTAGGTACCAAGAGAGGGCGACAAAGGAAACAAATCAAGGAACGGAGAAGCAAGAAAAGTTGGAACTCGGCCAACGCACAGCTTGTGCGGAAAATAATTTACATATCAAAAGGCCCTCGGCCAACATTCAACATAGTTTGAATACACCCAGTGGGTGGAATTGTGCAAATTTAACAAAAGTTTGTGGAAGAGACTACTAAGCAGGAAAAGCTAGGATAAATTGGCGGCCTAGACCAAGGGAGCAGCACGCGAGTCTGGCGGGTTGGTGGAGTCGGGGGCGCTGGCTAGTGGAGTGGCCGGCTGGCGGGTCTCGGCTTCTCCGCTTTCAGCAACAGTCGGCGTTCGGGCACGCGGCTCTGTGCTGGAGGCACGGTCGACTTGAGGCTGGCCGTCCGCTCCGACCTCCGGCGCGTCGTCTTCATCATCCTCGCCCTCCTCGTCTTCCCCCTCGTCGCTGGAGGCGATTTCCTCCACCGAGTCTTCGCCATCATCCAGGTTCAGACCGAACCATTCTGGCGGCGCTTCAGCGCCGTTCTCATTCAGCTCAGGGATGAAGTCACCGGTGTTGGTGTACTCAACGATCGCCGACGCACGAATGGTGAGGTCACGCTCCACCACCGCCAGCTCGGGGGCGGCTTCCAGTCGAAACGTGGCCAACTGGGTTAGATCTAGCCCAGGATACCATGCGTTGACGAAATCCAAGGCCCGCCGCACTCCTGCTCGGGCCGCGGAGCCCTTCCATGCCTCAAGACGGCCGGTGGCCACTTCCAGCCAGTCAGCAGTCCGACTGGGGTGCGTGGGGCTTGCCTATCTGTCTAGAGGGCGGCGATCGCCTGAGCCCCAGCGTGTTGCAACCGGCGGAGCATCCGGTGGGCCAGCTGGAGGCGAGCCTGAATGCTGAGGAGCTGCTCGGCAAGGGTCTGAGGGGCATCGGCGGCAATCTCCGTGCCACCCGCCCGTCGCTCCTCGTGGCGGGCCTCAATGGCCTCGTTGGCAACGATGGAATGGCCGGGGAAGAAGTCTGCACAAGCAAAAAAAATAAGTCAGGAGTCAGAAGCAAGAGGCCGGCTCGCCTGGCCGTCAACAGTCAAAAGAAGAGAAGAAAGCTCACCGTCGACTATGTCTTCAATCTGGCCATAACCAGCAGTCAGCGCCGCCTCCGTCTCGGCCCAACCCGAGCGCTAGGTATCAAACTCAGCCAGGAGACGTGCCTCGTTGTCCTCCGCCTGCTTTAGGGCCGCCTTGTGAAGTTTCGCTTGGTCCGCCAGCTACTTGATCAGGCGGTCGCGCTCCTGGGCCGCCCTGTTGCATTCGTTCTCCTTGGCGCGCAGTGCGGTGTTGGCTTTGCCCAGTTGCTGCTGCAAGGCGGCGTTGGTTTTTGAAAAAAACAAGAGAGGAAAAATATCAACAATCAAGAAAAAAAAGTAGTTGCCGGGAAGATCCGACCCGACTGCTCAGCAGTCGGCCCGCATCTCGGGGACTACAGCCTGTGGGTGAGCTGACGCGCCCCCACGGAGAAAAGAAGATGGAGTTCTTACTCCGGCTCTCCGCCAAGTCGGCGATCCGTCGGTCCAACTCTCGGACATGAGCATTGAAGCTGGCCGCGTGGATGTTATGATAGTCCTGCAATAAGGCAACAAAAAGGGAAGTCAGTCAGAAGCTCAGAACCCACTATGAAGTTCCAGGCCGCCTGCTCAGTAGCTGGCCTAGAACTCGGCGACTACACCCAGTGGGTGCGTTGGCGCGCCTCCACCGAAGACTACAGAAAACAAAAACAGGTAGCAAGTCCCGTACCCGAACAGTGGCCTGCGTCTTCACAAACACCTTCACGCATTGCGAGAGGGCGGCAGCTTCGGCCCTGAAGTCGGCCTAGATGTCCTGCGCCGCCTTGATCAAGGCACTCATCCCGCCTCCGCGCACCCACTCTGTCGACGCGGCGCTGGTGGCTTCGGCGTCGGGAGCCGATGAGATGGCGCTCCCAATCTCCATCGGCCTCGGCGCCGATGCCGCTTTCTCCACACGGCGGCACACTAGAGTATGCACCATGGGAGCCGACCCCACCACCAACTCGCCTCTGGCTGGTGGTTCCAATGGGGCAGCCGGCTGGGCGCCCTGCGCGTCTGCAGTCGGCGGTTGTGGAGGCGCCTCTATCTCCGGTAAGACTGCGTCGCCGCCATCCCTCTCCATGGCCGGCTGGTCATCGCCAGCTCCTCCATCCGGTGCCGGGATCTCTGATGCTGGCGGCGCGGAGCGTAGGGGGTGATAAGTTGGGGGGGCCGGATGACGCGCGGCATCCGTTGCCCGCTTCTTCGCCGCGGCGTCGGCTTGGGTCTTGGCCACCGCATCTGCGTTCGCCTGCGCCACCCTGGTGGCGGCTACCTTGTCAGCCTCCACCTTCTTGGTGCCGGCTTCCTTATCCTCCCGCACCTCCCGTGTGTTCCGTTCCCGCGCCTCCCGGAGGCCGGCGGACAGGTCTATACGGCGGGTATTGGTAGAGACCTCCGCCGTCCTAACGACGGAGGCTGAGGTCGACCGCTCAAGAGAGAGTGGGGCCCTGCTCAAAAGAAAAAATAAAAAGGAGATTCAGAAGGAATCGGCAAAGATAAAGAATAAAAGAAGACATAAGGAAGGTTAACGACTTACGCCGACACCATTGGAGGCTGCTTGGGGGCCTTCTGGAACTTGGCCGCTTTCGTGGCGGCCTCGCGCCGCTTGGTCGTAGCGGCCGTGTTCTTGGCTGCGGCGGCCGTATGCTTGGGCTTCTTCGGGTGACTGCCGAAAAGCAGCTCGCCTCAGCATTTAGGCCCGCCGCCCGGTGCTGTTGGTGCGGCTGAGGAACTTGGCCCCGCCTTGTGGGAAGGCAGCAGAGAGCGAGGCACCTCCTCCTCATCATCATCCTCCTCATCATCATCATCGTCTGGCCAATCCTCCACGCCGCCTCTTCCTATGGAGCCGCCTGCCCCTCCACCGCCTGCGTCGTCGTCTTTCAGGGCGGCCGCCCCCAAGTCGGGGTCCGCGACATTGCTCACGTCCCGGTCCGGCTGGTGGACGATGTCGGCATCCGGCTGGGAAGGGAGGACCTGCATCACAGTCGGTCCGGTCAGTCGGCAAACCTAGACCCCGGTAGAAGGAAAAAGGAGAGTCAAGAGCTTACCATAGGCAGTGGGTTGGCGCGGGAGTATGGCCGCTTGCCGAATTGCCACCTCTCCTCGTCGAGCTTGAAGTCCACGATCTCATTCACCACGAGGGCGTGAAGTGGTGATTGTAAGCCAACTATGTAACTCTTTCCCTTATGTATTACATGGGTTGTGTGAAGATTACCTCACTTGCGACATTGCTTACAATGCGGTTATGCCTCTAAGTCATGCTTCGACACGTGGGAGATATAGCCGCATCGTGGGAGTTACACACGTCCCCCGACGTGCGCCTCACCCCTCTCAACCGCATCGCCCCTCTGCCTTTGTGTGCATGACATGTGGGCCACCTTAAATGCAGCAAGCATCCAGTTTCTACCACAGCCACACGTGATTCCCACGACGCCGCACGAGCCCATGACACCACACGTCCCCCGACCTGCGGATCACCCCTCTCGGCCCCACTGCCCCTCTAAATTTGAATTTGAAACTTATAAAACGAAAAGATTCAAAACAAATAAACTAGGAGAGAGGGAGTATATCGTAGGATGTGTCCCGTACGAAACAAGTCCCCTGATTTGTCACCACGGAACATCAAGATGCATTTGTATGAGTAGTTTATCTTGCGAGAGAAAAGGATGAACGAGGGAAGGCCTCTAGAGATAGAGATAGACACTACTACTACCAATGTGCTGGCCCGTGCGTTGCAATGGATCCAAAGTAGTATAATAATACTTTTTCACATGCTTGAAATATAAACACTCTAGTTTTGATATACATGTGTCAGCAGACATGACAACTTGTCCATGGAAGTTGAACCACGACGACCATCACGTTTCTTGTTTCTACCACTGCCACACCCGCACGTGATTCCCACGACGCCACTCCAACCCTACCTGTAAGCATGACGTCCCCCGGCGTGGACATGGATCCCCTGACGTGGCTATCACTGCCTTACCCTGCCTTTCCTTCATTGACTGGTGGGACCTACACTTGTGGGTCCCACATGTTAGTGATAGAATGGTAGGATTGTTCACGTCAAGGGATCCTCATCTCCCCGATGTGCACCTCATCCCTCTCGGCCCCATCGCTCCTCTGCCTTTGTGTGCATGACATGCGGGCCAGCTAAACTGCGGTGACCATCAACTTTCTACCACAGCCACACCCGATTGGACGCGGTTTGCCTGCTCCGCTGCTGTGCTCCAATCCGTACTCCTGCACCATCGAATTTTCATCCAGCGGCTGTGACACATTTCGTCCCGGGCATCAATCCTCAGCTGGAGTACTTCTGTACTACAGGTAGTACCCGCTGGTGTGGCCATCTACGCCTCGTAACGCCCCGACGCCCAGCTGTGGCACCCTCGCCACGGACACGCCACCACCGGTCGGTTCATCTCGAACTAGTGAGTCGCGAACCACACCACCACCATGAGAATGACATGTGGGTCAGCCGCATTTAAGGTCCGCATGTCATTGACTCATAGGCCAGGCACTAAGCCACTGAAGTTCAGTCCCGTGGGCCCTGAGAGGGAAATGTAACTCCTGCGGCAGGCCTTGAGGTGCTCCCATAGTATGAGCTCGTGCCAAACCCGATATTTGTTTCTTACTACTACCAACTACTAGTAAGGTACACGTGCATTGCACGCATGAGATTCTGGTGGTTTGTGCATTATGCTTCTACATGTGGAGTCTTCTAGATTCTACATGTGGCAAAATCTGGTGGAATGTAGATGATATCCAACAGCCAGTAGTGCTCGGATTTGCCATCTTTGTACCGTCGGATTGGCTTCATCCAACGACCAACTTTCAAAGTTATGGTTTTGTTTGCAACCTAAGGTTGCCACGCCTAAGCTTAGACGTGCCACAAGTGTGTTTGGTTGCGGTCTCATCTCAGCATAGTTGTTCCCTCTTCATGCATGCTCAACTCAACACCCCTCTTGATGTATGCTCTCTTAATGCATGCTTCTAGTGTATTTGTGCTAATCTAGTGTGGACTCATGCACCCTCCATACACTCTACCAAACACCCAAAAGTGGGTCAAGAAGGGAACTCTTGGGATCATGCACCCTTCATACACCCTACCAAACACACCAGGCATGTGTTTGGTTCATTGCTACACTTGTGGCTTGCCACACTTTTCTAGCTACATGGTCCACATGTCATAGACTCAACTTCTTGCCAAATCTTGCCACACTTGTGGTGGCCATTTTGTTAGCCACGTTTTTTGTGGCAGACACACTTTGCCTAAGCTTAGTTGTGGCAAAGTTAGTCATGAATGAAGTTCAACCATGGAGTCTTCTAGATTCTACATGTGGCAGAATCTGGTGGAATGTAGATGATAGCCAACAGCCAGTAGTGGTCGGATTTGCCATCTTTGTACCGTCAGATTGGCTTCATCCAACGACCAACTTTCAAAGTTATTCACACACTATATAGGGGGTATAGATATAGATGTGCCGGCCCGTTGCAATGGATCCAAAGTATATATGTTTAGTGGAGTGCACTCTAAACACATTATCTATTTATTTTTCTCTAACCTTTCGTAGCCATGCAACCAAGCCACATAAGCTTCATGGGTTCCCCCCACATCAAATTATTCATACTCCCTCCATTCCATAATGTAGTGCCTATAGATTTTTTTAAAAGTCAAACCTCACAAACTTTGACCAAGTTTGTGGAGAAAAATATTTACATCTAGAGTGCGAAACATATATCACTAGATTCATCATAAGATGTAGTTTCACATTATATATTTTTGGTATTGTAAATATAAATATTTTTCTCTACAAACTTGGTCAAAGTTTGTAAAGTTTAACTTCTCAAAAAATCTATAGGCACTACATTATGGAACGGAGGGAGTACTACGTTGACTGAAAAAAAGATAAATCACCCAAAACAAGATCTTCCCGTTTTTTTGTTCCTACGATGATGTGTCGTGCATGTACCTACTAGTTGTATAGGGGTAGTACTAGTTGTATAGTACTACAAACTTGGTACTAATAGGAGTAGAGTAGTACGGAATGCCCCTACTCTATCAACGAGCCCCATCTGACACCACATTTCTTGGCTTCCGTGCTACAACTAGATCTTCCCTTCATTTCTGTTTTCCAACCTGGCGGCGGGCGGGGTGTGGTTTGCTAATAGTTGGTTTGCTCAACGACGGTCCCACATGAAAGTGAAAATGCTAGGCAACACGCCTTCCCTAAGCTATGTGTCGTGCCGGACGGGCCGTGGAGTACTCTCGATTCCCAGGCGTGTGTGGGGGGAGTGCGACGCGAACACGACAGTCCTTTTCCTTTTACTAGCAATATGCCCGTGCGTTGCGACGGATCCAAAGTAGTAGAATAGTAGTACTTGTTCACAGACTTGAAAGAAATCACTCTTGTTTTGATACACTCCTAATATATTACTCCCTCTGTTCCTAAATATTTGTCTTTTTAGAGATTTCAAATGGACTATCACATACGGATTATATAGACAAATTTTGAAGTGTAGATTCATTCATTTTGCTCCGTATGTAGTTACTTATTGAAATCTCTAGAAAGACAAATATTTAGGAACGGAGGGAGTACTTTTCACTCAAAATATATTTCTCAGGTTGTTTTGATGAGGTGAGGGAGGGATGTGGTTGCTTTCAAGATAATAAGGGGTTTTCTGCAAATTGGAGCAGAGAAGTGGGCTATTGTTGCAAAAATGCCACAACTTACCTCATAGCTGTTAGATGCAGATCTAATGGTCAGAAACGATGGATGGCAAACACACCACCATCACCAACTGAGTCTTTTATAGGATTATATATTTCTCAGGCTGTTTCGATGAGGTGAGGGAGGGATGTGGTTGCTTTCAAGAAAATAAGGGGTTTTCTGCAAATTGGAGTAGATAAGTGGGCTATTGTTGCAAAAATGCCACAACTTACCTCACAGCCGTTAGATGTAGATCTAATGGTCAGAAATGACGGATGGCAGACACACCACCATCACCAATTGAGTCTTCTACAGGAGTAGGAGTAGAGAAACATGTATAAATTGTAACATTTTAGTTCTACTCCTTGGCATGATCGATAGATAGAAATAACGATTGGAAACGCTAGGGCGGGGCTATTTCCGCCAGATAAGCAGGGTACATAGTAGCTAGGTTGGCACATCATCGGTTTGGTCACACGCGGTCCGACATGTTCTAGTGTTTCTAGCAAGATGCCTGCGCGTTGCACGAAGTTGATGGAAAAGGTAAGCACAACTTATAAATTAATGGATGGAGTACTAGTTATAGTGATGCATATAATTAAGCAAAGGGATCGCACATGTCGGTATTGACTGGAATGAGAATGCAACAGCACAATAAGAATTAAGGCCATGATGATGATGCGATCGCAGTGGTGGTTACAGAAGGCAAGAAGAAAGATGCATCCATCAATGTACGACCTCCTCCTCCTCCTCAACTTAGTGCGCCGGGCCACCGACCGGCGGCTAAGGAGCGGTGGCTTTTGTGGCGAGGTCGAAGTGCTTCTCAGCAAAGGCATCCAAGGCTTCCAGCCGGTTGAGGAAGGCCAATGTCGTAACGTCCTCACTGGCCTTGTAGATACCTATGTACATGATTTTCTCGTACACGTGGATGTGTAGGTCGACGAATTCTTGCGGGGCGAGGCGGCGAGCGCGACCTCCAGGTGGACATTCTTCGTGGCGTCGGCGGGCAGTCGCAGGGCCACCAGTGCTTGAAAGAGGTTCCGGCCATGGAGGCCAATTAGGGTGGCAGGCAATGAGGAGCCCAGGCGCGCGGGCTGGAGGAGTACGGCGATGTCGTCCGCGAGCTTCTTGAGGACGGTGAACTTGTTGGTGGTGTCAACGATCATCTGGTCCAACTGAGAGTCGTAGTTGGCGTCGACGGCGGCCATCCACCAGCCGGTCTCCAACACCGTCTGGAGACGATCCTCGGCGCCATGCCGCAGGCCGACGTCATGGACCATCTGGCACAGCCACTGGCCGCTCGCGCGCATCGCCGCCATTGGTCTGGAGTGAGCTATTTTGCGCTTAGTGTAGGTGCTTAGGCAAATGCTTAGGTGCGTACGATGTGGTAGATGCATTGGAATGGAGGGGCGCCTTTATATGAGGTCAAACTGCGTTGCATTCACATCGTGCAGCCTCTTTTCCCGGTGCTCCTCCCATTACTTCCCTCATGCATTAATTGAAGGAGGATGCATTGGATGTTCAACATTTCGGGAACCGCTACTCCCTCCCTCGTCTGCATTAAAGCCGTATCGGGAACTGCGCCGCCCGCTGTCAAATCGAATAGTACTGCACTGCCCGTTGCACACCCGGCTGAACACGCCTCCTCGCCTCCATCAAACCCCTCCGTTAAACCCGCATGCAAACCGAGAAACCTACTCCGGCCACACATCCGTTCATGAGCGGGCCGGAATTAAACGCAACACCGGCCGAGCTCCTCCCGTCCGCCCTCAGTTTAAACAAGGTCAAATGCTGGCCAAGCTCCTACCGTCTGCCCTCTATTTACACGAGGCCAGATAGACAGCGGGAAAGAATCGCACCCCTCCGCCGCTCCCCCGTCTCCTCCTTCACCATTTTCTCCACTCTTCCGATGGCTTCCGAGGAGCCGTTCTTCGGCATATTACCTGGCTGGGTGGCCCGCCGAGCCCTCCGGATACGGGCGAGGCCACTTGGTGCTTCACCAACCTCGCTTGGCCCGACGGAGCTAGTTGCCGCCCCAAGAAGGCGCGTGGTTCAGCAACTCGCCGCTCCAGTTCAGCTCGATGAGGAGTGGCGAGTTGCTCCACGCCGGCACGGCGGCGAGCACACCGGTAGGGCGTCGTCGCTGCCGCGTCATACCACGCCACCAGTGTCTGCGGTGCCGCGCCTCCCGTGTCTATGGGCGCGCCTCCCGTGCCTGCGGCAGCGCCATGCAGGCAGAGAAAGAAGCCGGGTGCGTGGAGAGCAACGAGTCGGTGGCCAGCTTCTCCGTGTCCGCCACCATCATCGAGGAGAAGTAGAACACAGGAGGCCACCACCCCTTGGGTCCCATGAAGGCCACCATCGAGGCAACGACTGCACATTCAGGTGGTTTCTTTTCTTCTTCGTCTCTTCCGAGGACCTTCGCCGACCCCGCAAAGTGTCTGCTGGACATGAGGAAGACAAAGGGATCCGTGGGCGGCCATTTAGATTATGTACTCCCTCTCCAGCTGGCGGGAAATTTTTGTTCTAAGAATGGATAAATTGTATGTATCTATAAAGAAAATAAGTCTAGATACATCCATTTCTAGGACAAGTATTTCCGGACGGAGGGAGTATTAATTATACCAAGAGAGCCGGATTGGCACTGCTTAGTTCATGTAAATGTAATGAAATCCATCATGTTTATATGAAGATCCGCCTTTTTTATACGAAATCCTTCATTCTTATATGAAATAAGTCCGTGTTTGCACGAATTTCATCTGGTTGGTTAGAGTTGTGAAAATGTATGCCGCTGGCGTTTGATGTCGTCATCTGTGGAAGGAAGCGGGAGGAAATTTGCCGGCTGTCGTTGGAGATGCTCTTATGCTGGAAATAATAGAGTGACATCCAATCCATTTGAGTTAATTGCGTGTATGATCGTCCCTCTATAAAAAGTCAATTGCATGTACAGTGTATACGTGACTTGCAGGGTGGCTACAGCTTCGTACAGAAAGTTAAAAAGAAACCAGTCCATCCTTAATCTTGTATTCTAAGTACTCTGTGGGTTCCACTATTAGTACAGTAGCGAAAGAAGTATATATTAAATAAGTAATATATAATATAAAAATCTAAAGTTAAAGATAGAATTCAAACTCATGTCATCGCGTTGCGAGCATCCGACGCTAACCAGTCCAGCACATTTTTGTTGTAGACCATGCTGGAGATATATCTCCATGTCTACTCTTATACTCCATCCATTCGTAATATTTGTCTTTTTCAGATTTCAAATGGACTACCACATACGGATGTGTATGTAGACATATTTTAGAGTGCAGATTCACTCATTTTGCTCCATATGTAGTCACTTGTTGAAATCTCTAAAAAGACAAATATTTAGGAAAGGAGGGAGTAGAAAACAGAGTTGGTGATGATAGTGTGCGTGCCATCCTGCAATATAGGCCGTCGGATTTATATCTAACGGATAAGAAGAAACCTATGGCAATTTTGCAAAAATATACCCACACCCCTCTCCATGTTCGCAAATAGGGCCTTCCCTCGTTCACCCTTTTCTCTCACAAGATAAACTACTCATACAAATGCATCTTGATGTTCCATGCAACGCACGGGCATCTAGCTAGTTTCTTTTAAAATAGTTACTGCGATAATTGGGTTGAAGTGATATATTTTATGTCTGCCCCGAATGATTTCAGATTCACTAGTAGTAACAAAGAAAAGGTTTCCTTGTTAATTAACAAAAAACAGGGTGAAAACTATCACATGAGGCTGGTAAAAATGAGGCACACTGGGTTCAGCGTCATCGTCACTACAGCTGTGCGCACGTGAGAAGTCTACATATCGAGGGGGCTACTGAGTGAGGCACAGAGACACAATGTTCGAGAGAGAAACCAATTGACAGATTACGATTAGATCGAGTTGTCACCCTTCTGCTGTATTGTTGGGGTGGGGGAGGGGGAGGGAGAGAAAGACGTATCAAGAGTGTCCGCGTTAGGCACAGAGGCACAACTAGCGAGTGTGTGTATGTGTGTGTGTGTGTTTGAAAGAGGACTAGATAGATTACTATCAAGATTGAGGTGCCGCCCTACTCCTTCGGTGTTGGGTAGTGTGTTTGCGTGTCTGTGTGTTTGAGAGAGAAGCCAGTCAATAGATTAGTATCAAGATCGAGGTGTCACCCTACTCCTTCGGTGTTGGGAAGTGTGTGTGTGTGTGTGGTTGTGTGGGTGTGGGTGTGGGTGTGTGTGTCGAGGGGGCAGTGACACTTACATATCCCTACTCTTGTAAAAACAGAGTTGGTGATGATGGTGTTCCTGCCATCCTGCAATATAGGCCATCCAATCTATACCCGACGGATAGGAAGGAAACTGTGGCAATTTTGCAAAAAGATACCCACACCCCTCTCCGCATTTGCAAATAAGGCATTCCCTCATTCATCCTTTTCTCCCACAAGATAAACTACTCATACAAATGCATCTTGATGTTCGGTGCAACGCATGGGCATATTGCTAGTAGGGAGAAGGAGTTTGTGTGACACATATCTGGCTATATTAAGGGATAGGTAGATAGCATTTGTGCGAGGCATACTTAAAGCATCACGAAGATAAACAAGATTGTGTGCATGCAAGTGCCAGAAAAATGAAGCGAGAAACAATGTGTGTGTGCGCGCGCATGCGTGTGTGTGTGTGTGTGTGAGAGAGAGAGAGAGAGAGAGGGAGAGAGAGCGAAATCTCAAAAAAAGGTGCTCTACTGGAATCCCATTGTATGTATTCATATGGTTCCGGAACTCGAGTTAACCTTAGGCATATGTGTGAGAGAAATTATTATACTTTGAGACATTAGTGGCTGTGGGTGGGCAGAATTAAAGGGGTGGGCGTGTTCGACAGAGAGAGCGTGTGTGTTTCTGTGTGAGATACTTGTAGGACGGGGTAGAAAGACGAATTCTAACCTTGACGGAGGGAGAGAAATACATGAAGTGCGCGTGTGTGATTCCGATGCCCACAGGGAAATGAGATATGTATGCGTGTGAGAGAGATTGCACAGTTCATTCACGTATCACTATCTACGATCGTGGACGTGCATCGCTTGAACATAAATCAATATCTACTTCGTATCGTGGCCAAAGGTACAATATCGATTCAACGCTATAAAGATTGGACACTCACGTATCACATTTTTTCTATTTAAATAAACCTTTTCAGTTGTGCATGCCAAAGTTACAGTGATGTTTCTTCAAACAACCAATGTAGCTATCATGTACATGCAGCATTGTTACTCTTGCATTCAAAATCATTAGTCTTGGATGATTTAAGGTTCTATTATGAAGTAATATATGTAATATTCAAATATGAATTCAGCGGGTACGCAATTTATGAAATGGAGGCTATGTAATCATATGATGTAACACTTTTAAGTAGCGGACTACAATATCCATTTATTTTTGTGCGCCTCTACACTAACATGTCAATGCATTATGTTTAAAGTAAATAACCAATTGCACTAAATTATCTATTTACACGAGAAATACATAGGCTGAGCGTTTGATCCCTTTTTTGTGAACGCGCCACTACACCCGTACGATTGGCCGCGCCCATGTGAACGTCCAAGTTATCGGCGCATCATCCCGAGTTATTGTCTTTTTTTCTGGGGTGGACTTCACACCAGTTATTAACTGCTGACGCGTGCCCCGTGTACACAGTCTCGCATGACCTTCCCGCTAGCACGGTCCAAAATTAGTTGAAACTGGATACGAACGATCCCACGGGCGGCAAAATCTCCCGCCTCCTTCTAAAATTTCCGCCACCTTAGTCTTTAGCATGCGAAATTCCCCTTTTGTCCTTGGTGCACGGAAAGCAACAGTTACAATACCGCCCTCATCTACATTATAGGTCGGGGCTGCTCTGGTAACTTCCGGTTCCCCCGCTACACGGCACCCCCATTTCCTCTCCCCCTCCTGCAAAAACTACTAACTCCACAGCACCAGAGCATCTCACATCACGCCGTCCGTACTTCATCGGCCTTTCTCCCCTCCCCTCTCGAAACCCTAGACTGCTCATCCACCGGCGTACCAGAGCCCATTCACTGCCAGCGGCGTCCACCTCCCCGGATCTGCTTCTGCGGCCGCATCTAACCCTCCCACCTCCCCTAGAAACAAGTAGACTACTCATCCACCACTGTACCACAGCCCATTCAGTGTCGGCCTTGTCCACGGCGCCGGATCTGCTTCGCCGATACTCTCGTCAACCGCAGCACATCTACAACGGCTCATTCGTACTCCCCACCGGAGACACTTCGTCCACCCCCCCCCCCCGAAGCCGCCCCACCGATGCCCCCGTCGACGGCCTATGATCCTCTTCACCGACACCTTCCTCAACCCTACCGAAGCTGCTTCGCCGACACCATCGTCAACCCCACCGGAGTAGCTTCGCCTATACCATTTTCAATCCTACCGAGGCCGCTTTGCCAACTCACAAGTCCACGGCCTCAGATCCGCTTCCTTGCACCCTCATCCAACCTACCGGAGCAGCTTCTGACGCCCCGTCCACGGCCACAGATCCGCATCGTCGACACCATCCTTAACCCAACCACCGGAGCAGCTTCACCTACGCCCTTGTCCGTGGCCACAGACCCGCTTCGCCCACACCGTAGTCCACCCTACCGGAGCAACTTCACCTATGCCCTCGTCCACGGCCACAGATCCTCTTCGCCCACACCGTAGTCCACCCTACCGGAGCCGCTCCACAAACACCCTACTCCACGGTTCTAGATCTCCTTACCGAACTCCAATAGCCCGCGCAGCGTCATCACCCTTGGCATTTCTAACCTGATTCCCACCATCTGGCAAGATGCCAAGCACCCGCCACGGCCTAGGTACTTGTCACCTTTAAACCCGTCCAGCATCACCTGCCCGATGTACTTCAAATATACTAACAGGTCGCTGTTACCTGTTATGCAGCTGGCAAAAACTACAAGGACGATGTTTCTTCTGGATCTAACAGCTTGGCCAACCAAGATCCTGGACCGAGGCATTGCTATGATCTTGTAAGCGTGTCTCTCTCTCTCTTGTAGTCTTGTATTGTTCTGTGCCTGCCAGCGTGCTTTGCTAGGATTTTTGACCAATAATCCCTTTGTGCAGACAATGATTTCTACTATTGGCTGCTAAATTATATATGTAGATGTCATACATGATACTACCTCGTACCTCCGTTCCTAAATATAAGTCTTTCTAGAGATTCCACTATAGGCTACATACTGAGAAAAATGAGTGAATCTACACTCGAAAATGCATCTATATACATATGTATGTGGTCCATACTGGAATCTCTACATAGACATATATTTAGGAACAGAAGCAGTACATTACACAAAATCGTAGGTGGCATGTAGGAATTCCAGTACACTACATTAGGCTCCCTTAGAGTGCCTGCTAGTCTAGCACACAGAGTCATGGCTAGTTTATGCTATGCACACAATCATGAATTGGTGGTTTAAATATGCGCAAGGGGTATGCAATGTATTATCATGTAGAGATGTCTGAAATTAGCCGTGTCAACTTGCAGATAGGGTTACACAATGAAAAAGTACAAGATGTATGTGGCAATTTCATGGAACATCGCAAAAAAAAGGAGAGCCAGCGGTGAGCCTATACAGTGTGCTATGGTACGTCACTCCTCCATTGCAATCATCATGACATGTTATTTGTATGTCAGTTCTATTGGCCAAGTTTCTTAGGGACAGTTATTATGAGTTATCCTAAGAAAATAAGCACCTGTGAATATAAGCTCCATGTAATAAGCCAACCAGTTCTTTTCATTGTGTTTTCAGGTTATCTTTGGTATGATCAGTGAAAAGTCTAGATTGCATTATATTTTTTCATTTTGCTGCCCATATGAAAATTAATTTGACTTGCAAACATCACAAATTGAACCCAGTGCAGTAATTAATATGATGGGAAAACAGACCTTCACTATTTTCTCAAAATGCAAATACAAAGATACCATCTACTTGGCACAATCTACTTTGGTCAATGTTTTCCATAGAGATCCCATTGCCTAATTTAAACGAAAAATGCATGACCCACATTTAAATGAATAACAATTATTTATTGAAATTCGATGGTCCAAGTGGCTGGTTATTATCATATAGCAACACCACCTGAAAGCATCATATAGTAGCAGCAGCAGCTCATAGCAACTCATCCTATAGCAGCAGCAGGAGCAGCTCATAGCAATTCATCATATAGCAGCAGGAGGAGTAGCTCATAG
The DNA here is from genome assembly GCF_003073215.2 of Triticum urartu. Classification (NCBI taxonomy): domain Eukaryota; kingdom Viridiplantae; phylum Streptophyta; class Magnoliopsida; order Poales; family Poaceae; genus Triticum; species Triticum urartu. The sequence goes on along the minus strand of NC_053024.1, from coordinate 594,723,894 downwards.
CAATTCATCATATAGCATTAGGAGGAGCAGCTCATAGCAATTCATCATACAGCAGCAGCAGCTTATAGCAACTCATCATATAGCATCATCAGCAGCAGCAGCTCATAGCAATTCATCATATAACAGCAACAACAACTCATAGCAATTCATCATATAGCAGCAGTAGCTCATAGCAATTCATCATATAGCAGCAGGAGGAGCAGCTCATAGCAATGCATCATATAGTAGCAGCAGAAGCAGCTCATAGCAATTCATCGTATAGTGGATCAGAATGAAAATTTGGCAAAAAATCAGAGGAGATCCTTACCTTGTTGGATGAGCTCATCCTTCAACAGCACCTCAAGGCCACGACCTGGGAGGTGGGGAGGGGGAATAAGGTGCCTTCTGCCGTAGTGTGGCATCATCCATAGTTGTGTTGCGCCTGCCGGAGTAGTGCGTTGGATGAACCACAGTGGAGCAGCTGCTGGAGAGCATGAGAATGAGGGGCGGCACCAGAGGGAGGAGCAGCCAGGGAGATTTGCCCCTACCCGCTGGCCATGTAGCCTAGCTGGACAGAGCATCATCGAGGACCAGGCCAGATGGGACCAGTGGCGACGGCTTGCTAGAGGAACCCTAGTGCTGCAGGCAGGGTATCGAGGTAGAGGGAAAGGGGAGAGGAGATGCAAGTGGGCAGGGCAATGAACGCTTGCGTGTTTGTTTTTACTTTAGGGTGAGGTGTGACGCAGGCATCACCAGTTGCATTTTGAGTTTAATATAGGCAGACAACAGATTCATTTCACTATTCCCCTTCCCTTCAATTTTTAGTGAGGTTCTACCCGAAACATCCCCCTCCAAAGAGAAATTAGTTAAGCCCAAGCCCATAACTCAAAAATGACTTCTTTACATCTTTTATGGCTTATTTTGACAATAAGCCCTAAAAAGGCGGAATAGAACTGACCCTTAACCTGCAATTCAATTGTGCGTGGAATGATGAATCACTCCTGCCTGCTATAGTGTACATTTAGGCATCATCATACATGGCATAACCTAATACATATGCATTCCATCGTAGAATCTGGAATATGCAATGTTTATGTTATTTCATACGTTGCACATGATGTTTAAATGCCCCTTAAATCTGGTCAGTCAAGTGATGGTCTTTAAGCCTCCTTCTTTGCTTCTTTTCTTGATATGTAAGATTTGCTCACACATCTGTTCTATTGCTTGTTTGCATCAGCTAGCCATACTAGGATTGTTTGCTTTGATTACTTGCTGTTCTTGACCTAACACTCTAACAGAGCTTGTCAACGATTTAAACACTAAGGTCTGTTGTAGTGGGGACTTTTCTAACTCATAGGTGACATAAAGGTTTGGCTGTACACTAAAGTAGGCGGCTCTCCAAGAGTACCTATAGATCCAGTTCGAAGGTATGCGTAGTTTTTACATAGTGCAAACATAGTAAATGCTCATTTCATTGTGTGCAAGTGCAAGAGATGCAACATGTTTCATTATGTGGTGTTGTTTTGTTATAATCTCATCCTTTTGTGTTCACAGACTGGAAAGTATGCATATTTATCTTCCAAGGAGACGAGTAACTAGTTTGTGTCACCTTGCAGAGGGGGTGCAATGAAGATAAGATTGAGGATTTCCAAGTACAAGATGTTAGGAAGGAGCCTTGGAAGAGAAGTAGGAGCTACACTGAGCCTCTTCAACCTGTTAAGGTAAGTCACTGTATCCAACTCAACCGTTCAATTCCTTATTTGTTTCAAGCATAGTTAATTTGCTCTTTTCAATTGCTTTATTTGTCCTCAGTTAATGAGATGCTCAAAGAATGATGCCTCATGTTGGGTACTTGTATAACTTTTTTTTGAACAGAAACAGTAGGAGTAGTACTTGTATAACTATTAGTTGGCATAATTAGAGGCCTTACCATTTAATTACTCTGCCGAAGTGTGCCTGAAGCTTTGAAGTCTATTAACCAACTATTATTGAATGAGGCTCACAATCTAGTTTATACTAGGCTAATGATTGTATAGTTTTTCTTGCTGTAGTATGTTTGTATGAAATCCTCTGCTGTTCATTATGCTCCCTAAGACTTTAATTGAGCTACAGAATGGCCAACTGCTTGCTTACTTCTACGCAACATGTTGTCTAAATTTGTAGCTTGACTGTGTTTTGGATTGGGCCCCAACATCATGCTCCTCTGGTGAGCTAAGAGAGATTTCTGTATGCAGGCTGCACATACTACATTTTTATAATTTTTAAAATATCACCTGCTTATGCTTCATGACGTGTAACATTATTGTTAGTCCTGTTTTGCCATGTAGAAAATAGTATGTCTTGCTCGCTTCACTTCTGTAACTATATTTTTACCCTATTCATGTGTACTTACAGAAACATTTTAGGATGAAGTGACATCAACACAAAGATCTGTGAGCAGTGCGGCATGGCCGTTACCGAATGATTATGGATTGGAATTGGAATGTGTTGATGTTCTCGAGCATCAACTAGAGGTGGCAAGACAACGTGTACATGATTCTGAACGTACAATCAACAAGTTGAGACTGGACATGCAGGTATTAGATGCAGGAGTCAAAAAATGAAACAAGACACTGAGGTAACAACGAAGGAATTGGAGATTTTGCAGACTAAAATTTGTGCTATCTAAATCCGGCCAATCCTATTTTCTGAAGAGATTATAGTTCAAATGGTAAGTTATGTTGATGCGCGTCCATGATGTATGAGCTATATTTGCCCAGTGTATGTAATTTTTTGTTTGTGTATGCTTTATTATCACTGGTGCCGAACCATAATGCCCAGTGGGTATAATCGGCTGTAATTTCTTTATTGTATAGTGTAGGATTATTCTACGTTTCTATGCCGTCTCTTTATTGTATAGTGTATGTTTTTTAGAGGTGATAGTATAGAGTAGGATAATTCTTTGAATATGATATGTCGTTCAAACGGGGGCCAACTCACCCAAACGTTGTAGTGACCATGGCCGTCCACAGGCCGTACGATCCATGGGCCATCTACGTGACGGACGATCCATGGCCTTCTATGGGCTGTCGGATCCATGGGCCTTCTATGGGTCGTCGGATTAATGGGCCTTCTATGGACCGTCGGGTCAATGGGCCTTCTACGTCCCGTAGGATCCATGGGCCTTCTACGGGCCATCTCATCTATGGGCCTTGTACGGGCCGTATAAGGGGCCGTAAACGGGCTAGAGTTGAAATCGTCCGTTCATGGGCCGACCATAACGGGCCGTCATTAATCGGCCGTATTTGATGACGTTATGAAAATGGCCCAACGTATTAACGGGCCACAAACGGGCCGACTGTAACCATGGGCTGAATTTGGCCCACAAGCAGAAAATGACAGTAACGGGCCGAAAGTAAACGAATGCTGGAAATGAGCCCAAGAATAAATGGGCCCTGAGAAGGCCGAAAGTTAACATGGGCTAGAAACAGCCCAACGGAATAATGGGCCGTTAATGGGTATAAAGTGATACACTGTTCATTACGGGCCAGTTTTACCACGGGCCATTAATGGGCCGAGGGTTACTAAGGGCCTCATATGGGCCGAAAGACGTCATGGGCCATACATGGGCCGGAAATTAAAATGGGCTGGAATTATATTGGACGTCCCAGATGACGCTACTGGGCCTAATTCGGATAGGCCATAAACGGGCCCTGGGTTAGCGGGCTATAAATGGGCTACATGCGAACAGGCCGTTAATAGGCTTGTCGTGGGCCGGCCTGCCACCTTTTGACCAAGTCAAACGGGCTGGCCTTTTCACAGGAATGGGCCTCTGTTGGGCCGTGCCACGTGTCGACGTATCATAGGTGCTTTGGGTCCAATTAGTGGATAACATCTGTCCCAACGGCGAGCCGACATGTGTTCCCTCCAGCCAATGATGATTTTACACGTGGAAAATCCCCATTGGTCGGGGCTGTTAACGGGTTATCGGATCCAAAACCGTACCCGTTAGCTTAACGGTGTTCCGTTACGGTGGATGCCACGTGTCAATCACCCTTGACAAAAGCACTTCTATGATGCACGATTTATCGTCATGGAAGTGGACACTTCCGTGATGATAATTTTGCTAATGTCATAGAACACGTCTATGACAACACAGGTATGACTATCTTGATTTTTTCATAAAATTATCATGGATGTACATGCATGACAGAAAACGTGACCTATTGTGACAAACACGTATCATCACGGAAGTGTATTTTTTTGTAGTGGTTAGGTTTACCTTAATACTTCTTTTGTAGTTGCGGATGCTTGCAAGATGGGTTAATCATAAGTGGGATGCTTGTCCAAGGAAGGACAGTACCCAAGCACCGGTCCACCCACATATTAAATTATCAAAGTACCGAACGCGAATCACGTGAACGTGATGAAAACTAGCTTGACGGTAATTCCCATGTGTCCTCGGGAGCGTTTTCCTTCATATAAGAGTTTGTCCAGGCTTGTCCTTTGCTACAAAAAGGATTGGGCCATCTTGCTGCACCTTATTTACTTTTATTACTTGTTACCTGTTACGAATTACCTTATCACAAAACTATCTGTTACTGATAATTTCAGTTCTTGCAGAGAATACCTTACTGAAAACTGCTTATCATTTCCTTCTGCTCCTCGTTGGGTTAGACACTCTTACTTATCGAAAGGACTACGATAGATCCCCTATACTTGTGGGTCATCAAGACTCTTTTTTGGCGTCGTTGCCGGGGAGTGAAGCACCTTTGGTAGGTGGAATTTGGTAAGGAAAAACTTAGATAGTGTGCTGAAATTTACTGTCACTTGTTACTATGGAACATAATCCTTTGAGGGGCTTGTTCGGGGTATCTTCACCCCGACCAGTAGAGTAAAAAGTTGCTCCTCAAACTACTAAACCTACTAAAAAAAGTTACTTTGAAATTCCTTCGGGTATGATAGAGAAACTGCTAGCTAATCCTTTCACGGGCGATGGAACATTACATACCGATTTGCACCTAATCTATGTGGATGAAGTTTGTGGATTATTTAAGCTTATGCCCGAGGATGTTATCAAGAAGAAGGTCTTCCCTTTATCTTTGAATGGAAATGCATTGACATGGTTTAGGCTATGTGATGATATGGGATCATGGAACTAGAACCGATTGAAATTGGAGTTTCTTCAGAAGTTTTATCCTATGCATCTTGTTCATCGTGATCGTAATTATATATATAATTTTTGGCCTCACGAAGGAGAAAGCATTGCTCAAGCTTGCGGGAGGCTTAAGTCAATGTTATATTCATGCCCCAATCATGAGCTCTCAAGAGAAATTATTATTCAAAAATTTTATGCTCGGCTTTCTCTTGATAATCGCTCCATGCTCGATACTTCTTTTACTGGCTCTTTTATGATGAAGACTACTGAATTCAAATGTGATCTATTGGAAAGAATTAAACGCAACTCTGAAGATTGGGATCTCTACAAAGGTAAGGAGTCCAGTATAACACCTAAGTTTGATTGTGTTAAATCTTTTATGGAGACCGATGCTTTCCGTGAATTTAGCACTAAATATGGAATTGACTCTGAGATAGTAGCTTCTTTCTGTGAATCCTTTGCTACTCATGTTGATCTCCCTAAGGAGAAGTGGTTTAAATATAACCCTCCCATTGAAGTAAAAGTAGTTGCACCTATTAAAGTTGAAGAAAAGACTATCACTTATAATGATTTTGTTGTTCCTACTTCTTATATTGAGAAACCACCTTTCCCTGTTAGAATAAAGGATCATGCTAAAGCTTCAACTGTTGTCCGTAAGAGTAATACTAGAACACCTACACCCTCTGAGCAAATTAAAGTTGAACCTAGTATTGCTATGGTTAAAGATCTCTTGGCAGATAATATTGATGGGCATGTTATTTACTTCTGTGATGAAGCTGCTAGAATTGCTAGACCCGATACTAAAAATAAACATAGACCTGTTGTAGGCATGCCTGTTATTTCTGTTAAAATAGGAGATCATTTCTATCATTGCTTATGTGATATAGGAGATCATTGTAACATCAATTTCCTCTATCATTGCTATCAATTTCCTCTACCTCATTCCTTATATAAAGAAATTATGTATGATATTGCACCTGCTGAGATAGAGGAAATTGATGTTACAATTAAGCTTGCCAATAGAGACACTATTTCACCAGTTGGGATTGTTAGAGATGTTGAAGTCTTGTGTGGGAAAGTTAAATATCCTGCTGATTTTCTTGTTCTTGGTTCCCCTCAAGATAACTTTTGTCCCATTATATTTGGTAGACCCTTCTTGAATACTGTTAATGCTAAGATAGACTGCAAAAAGGATGTTGTTACTATTGGTTTGGGGGATATGTCTCATGAGTTTAAGTTTGCTAAATTTCGTAGACAACCCCATGATAAAGAATTGCCTAGTAAACATGAAATTATTGGTCTTTCTTCTATTGTCGTGCCTCCTAATGATCCTTTAGAACAATATTTGCTCGACCATGAAAATGATATGTTTATGAATGAAAGAAGGGAAATAGATGAAGTATTCTTTAAACAGGGACCTATTTTGAAACACAACTTGCCTGTTGAAATCCTAGGGGATCCTCCTGCACCCAAGGGTGATCCTGTGTTTGAGCTTAAAACTTTACCTAATACTCTTAAATATGCTTACCTTGATGAGAAAAAGATATATCCTGTTATTATTAGTGCTAACCTTTCAGAGCATGAAGAAAAGAAATTATTGAAAAATCTGAAGAAGCACCGTGCTGCTATTGGATATACTCTTGATGATCTTAAGGGCATTAGTCCCACTCTATGCCAGCACAAAATAAAATTGGAGAAAGACGCGAAACCGGTTGTTGATCACCAACGACAGTTAAATCCTAAGATGAAAGAAGTTGTAAGAAAAGAAATACTAAAGATTCTGGAGGCAAGTATAATTTATCCCTTTGCTGATAGTCAGTGGGTAAGTCCTGTCCATTGTGTCCCTAAGAAGGGAGGTATTACTATCGTTCCTAATGGTAAAGATGAACTGATCCCACAAAGAATTGTTACAAGTTACAGAATGGTAATTGATTTCCGCAAATTAAATAAAGCTACTAAAAACTATCATTACCCTTTACCTTTTATTGATCAAATGCTAGAAAGATTATCCAAACATACACATTTTTGCTTTCTAGATGGTTATTCTGATTTCTCTCAAATACCTGTGTCGGCTAAAGATCAATCAAAGACCACTTTTACAAGCCCTTTTGGTACTTTTGCTTATAGACGTATGCCTTTTGGTTTATGTAATGCACCTGCTACCTTTCAAAGATGCATGATGGCTATATTCTCTGACTTTTGTGAAAAGATTTGTGAGATTTTCATGGATGACTTTTCCGTCTATGGTTCCTCTTTAGATGATTGCTTGAGCAATCTTGATCGAGTTTTGCAGAGATGTGAAGACACTAATCTTGTCTTGAATTGGGAGAAGTGCCACTTTATGGTTAATGAAGGTATCATCTTGGGGCATAAAGTTTCTGAAAGAGGTATTGAAGTTGATAAAGCCAAAGTTGATGCTATTGAAAAGATGCCATGTCCCAAGGACATCAGAGGTATAAGAAGTTTCCTTGGTCATGCCGGATTTTATAGGAGGTTCATTAAGGACTTCTCAAAAATTTCACGGCCTCTGACTAATTTATTACAAAAAGATATACCATTTGTCTTTGATGATAATTGTGTAGAAGCATTTGAAATACTAAAGAAAGCATTAGTGTATGCACCTGTTGTTCAGCCACCTGATTGGAATATACCCTTTGAAATTATGTGTGATGCTAGTGATTATGCTGTTGGTGGTGTTCTAGGGCAGAGAGTTGATAAGAAATTAAATGTTATCCATTATGCTAGTAAGACTCTAGACAATGCTCAAAGAAATTATGCTACTACTGAAAAAGAACTTTTAGCAGTTGTATTTGCTTGTGATAAGTTCAGACCTTATATTGTTGATTCTAAAGTAACTATTCACACTGATCATGCTGCTATTAAATATCTTATGGAAAAGAAAGATGCTAAACCTAGACTTATTAGATGGGTTCTCTTGCTACAAGAATTTGATTTGCATATTGTTGATAGAAAGGGAGCTGAGAACCCCGTTGCAGACAACTTGTCTAGGTTAGAAAATGTTCTTGATGACCCACTACCTATTGATGATAGCTTCCCGGATGAGCAATTAAATCTTATAAGTACTTCTCGTAGTACTCCTTGGTATGCTGATTATGCTAATTATATTGTTGCTAAATTTATACCACCTAGTTTCACATACCAACAAAAGAAAAAGTTCTTCTATGATTTGAGACATTACTTTTGGGATGACCCACATCTTTATAAAGAAGGAGTAGATGGTGTTATTAGATGTTGTGTACCTGAGCATGAACAGGAACAGATCCTACGCAAGTATCACTCCAAAGCTTATGGAGGGCACCACGCTGGAGATAGAACTGCACATAAGGTATTGCAATCCGGTTTTTATTGGCCTACTCTCTTCAAGGATGCCCGTAAGTTTGTCTTGTCTTGTGATGAATGTCAAAGAATTGGTAATATTAGTAGACGTCAAGAAAAGAAAACTTTTACTTGCCCTTTTGGTACCTTTTCTTATAGACGTATGCCTTTTGGTTTATGCAATGCACCTGCAACCTTTCAAAGATGTATGACTGCTATATTCTCTAACTTTTGTGAAAAGACTGTTGAGGTATTCATGGATGATTTTTTTGTATATGGAACTTCTTTTGATGATTTCTTAAGCAACCTTGATCAAGTTTTATAGAGATGTGAAGAATCTAATATTGTTTTGAATTGGGAGAAGTGCCACTTTATGGTTAATGAAGGTATTGTCTTGGGGCATAAAATTTCTGAAAGAGGTGTTGAAGTTGATAAAGCTAAGGTTGATGCTATTGAAAAGATGCCGTGTCCTAAGGACATTAAAGGTATAAGAAGTTTCCTTGGTCATGCTGGTTTTTATAGGAGGTTCATTAAGGACTTCTCTAAAATTTCTAGGCCTCTGACTAATCTCTTACAAAAAGATGTTCCTTTTGTCTTTGATGATGATTGTGTAGAAGCATTTGAAATACTTAAGAAAGCTTTGATTTCTGCACCTATTGTTCAGCCTCCTGATTGGAATTTACCATTTGAAATTATGTGTGATGCTAGTGATTATGTTGTAGGGGCTGTTCTAGGACAAAGAGTAGATAATAAATTAAATGTTATCCAATATGCTAGTAAAACTCTAGACAGTGCCCAAAGAAATTATGCTACTACTAAAAATGAATTTTTAGCAGTTGTATTTGCATGTGATATGTTCAGACCTTATATAGTTGATTCTAAAGTAACTGTTCACACTGATCATGCTGCTATTAAATATCTTATGGAAAAGAAAGATGCTAAACCTAGACTTATTAGATGGGTTCTCTTGCTACAAGAATTTGATTTGCATATTATTGATAGAAAGGGAGCTGAGAACCCCGTTGCAGACAACTTGTATAGGTTAGAGAATGTTCTTGATGACCCACTACCTATTGATGATAGCTTTCCCGATGAACAATTAGCTGTCATAAATGCCTCTTGTACTGCTCCATGGTATGCTGACTATGCTAATTACATTATTTCTAAATTTATACCACCTAGTTTCACATACCAACAAAAGAAAAGGTTTTCTATGATTTAAGACATTACTTTTGGGATGACCCACACCTTTATAAAGAAGGAGTAGATGGGGTTATTAGATGTTGTGTACCTGAGCATGAACAAGAACAGATCCTACGCAAGTGTCACTCCGAGGCTTATGGAGGACACCATGCTGGAGATAGAACTGCACATAAGGTATTGCAATCCAGTTTTTATTGGCCTACTCTCTTCAAGGATGCCCGTAAGTTTGTCTTGCCCTGTGACGAATGTCAAAGAATTGGTAATATTAGTAGACGTCAAGAAATGCCTATGAATTATTCACTTCTTCTCGAACCATTTGATGTTTGGGGCTTTGATTATATGGGACCGTTTCCTTCCTCTAATGGGTATACACATATTTTAGTTGTTATTGATTAAGTTACTAAGTGGGTAGAAGCTATTCCAACTAGTAGTGCTAATCATAACACCTCTATTAAGATGCTTAAAGAAGTTATTTTTCCGAGGTTTGGAGTCCCTAGATATTTAATGACTGATGGTGGTTCACATTTTATTCATGGTGCTTTTCGTAAAATGCTTGCTAAGTATGATGTTAATCATAGGATTGCATCTCCATATCATCCACAGTCTAGTGGTCAAGTAGAACTGAGTAATAGAGAGCTTAAATTAATTTTGCAAAAGACTGTTAATAGATCTAGAAAGAATTGGTCCAAGAAACTTGATGATGCATTATGGGCCTATAGAACTACATATAAGAATCCTATGGGTATGTATCCGTATAAGATGGTTTACGGAAAAGCATGTAACTTACCTCTTGAACTAGAACACAAGGCATATTGAACAATTAAAGAGCTCAATTATGATTTCAAGCTTGCCGGTGAGAAGAGGCTTTTTGACATTAGCTCACTTGATTAATGGAGAACCCAGGTGACGGTGTCCTGGACTAGGGGGTACTCACCACGTCATCTCCCGATCTGTTAGATTGGGCCGAGGACCCCCATGGCCGTATACTCATGGGCCAGTTCAGACAGCTGCCGCATACAAGGAAGATTCGACAAGACTTGGCGATCAAGACAAGGACTCCTCCCCACCGGCGTATTCGGCTAGGACTCTTGTTATCCTAGGCCTCTGAAGCATTATATAAACCGAAGCCAGGCTAGTCGATAGATCATATACAACAACAATCATACCATAGGCTAGCTTCTAGGGTTTAGCCTCTCTGATCTCGTGGTAGATCTACTCTTGTACTACCCATATCATCAATATTAATCAAGCAGGACGTAGGGTTTTACCTCCATCAAGAGAGCCCGAACCTGGGTAAAACATTGTGTCCCATGCCTCCTGTTACCATCCAGCCTAGACGCACAGTTCGGGACCCCCTACCTGAGATCCGCCGGTTTTGACACCGACATTGGTGCTTTCATTGAGAGTTCCGCTGTGTGTTCGGCAAAAGGTTGATGGCTCGCCTGCAGATCAACTGCGACTTTGGCATCTTCGTCACCAGCTCGACTGGTCACCTTGTTTTGACCAAGGACTATGCCCTACCTCCGATCGTCATGTTCGGATGAGGGCCTTTATAAACATCAACTCCGATCTCTATCAAGATTATGGAGGAATCATCCAGGCTCAACGTCAATATTGCCCTCGGGCAACAGTGCTGTTTTTCTGGACAGCAAACTTGTGTCCGCCGCCACCGCCTCCTCAAGTGTCTTTTTAACGATCGCTTTGGCGGAATTATGCGGAATTGAGTCTACAACAACCCTGGAAAATTTCATCGAGTTCCGATGGAGGAATCTCTGGCAATCCACGATATACCGGAGCCCTGTCAAATCTGGACGGGAATCTGGTTGAGTTTAGGGCGTGGTGTCCAGCTTCTAGCTCGGACGTCCTTTGGAAGATCCAACCATTGATCAGCTGCGGAATTCCTATATCTACCACCTCTCAAAATTTCAGCTCGATCCGACCGTCTAAACTCCGGGAACCTTCCGATTAGTGCATCACTTTTCGGATCTGTTTTCTGCGCGAAAACAAATCCGACCCGAGTTCGTCTTTTTATGAACGGGATTTCGGACATCCCTTTTGAAAGAAGTTTTGTATGGGGTATTGTGTTTTGTTCCCGAACACATCCCACTAACTATAAGATATTTTGAACATGATCTTCAACATCATGCTGGTGTCAAACCAGTCCGGCAATATTGCTCCACGGCTGCCGACCTGCGCTAGACACGTCGTCACTTTGTTGAGCCGAGCTCAACTTCTTCGGATCATCATCTCGGCAAGCTGAACAAGAGTCCGGCATCGCAAAGGATAAATCATCACCAACATCGCCGCCCCACGGATTACACGGAGCGGGCATACCGGCATCGCCGCACGGTCGCTTCATCAAGCCGGCATCGACCACGTCACGACCTGCATCGGCAGGGCCGCACTATTGCTTCTTCAAGCTGGTGTCCATCACGCCGACCTACTTCGACTCATCGGCTGACATCGAGGCTTAGACATCTCGGCTGGACCGGGGGCTTCGCCATCTCTTCATCAACCTACTCCGGACACTTTGGCGTCACTAGCCGACCAGCTCCGTCACGTTAGCTGGACCGAGGGCTTTGCCTCGGCGAGCCAACCTTTGCCAGCATTGCCATGCCGTCGTTTTATCGCCCATCAGGCAATGGGTGTGCGGATCGAGTCCCAATTTTGGGAATCACCTTCCTTCGGATTGCTACAACAAATAAACCAGGTGCTATTAATCCCAGTATTTTTTGCTTGTTTGGGTTCATTTTTTCCAAGGAATTATTACTCTGATTTGTCCATCATATGTACACAGGTCTATCAAATGGTGGCCGCATTAACGACAGTCGCATGGTGGTTCGTTCAGTTTCCGTACATAGTCCGGCGAACGCCGCATCCGGAGCTCGGACCAACCTGTGAATTCAGACTTTGCCACGCCTTTACCGCATCACGCCGACGCCCTGCATCGACATTGATTCGGCGCCAGGCCATATTTCTTTTATTACTCACTTTGCATAAATTATTTATTATGCAACGATTTTTTTTAATTATCATTATTATTATTATCTCCGATTTGCACTATTTTTGTACACAGGAAAATGATCCGGGGACTTCGGCGTCACTCTGCCGGTCTGCATTGACCATGCTATGTCACCACTTCGGTGTGTCGAGCTCTCTGCTCCGCCACCTCGGGACCGGCTTGGGGGATGGAACCTCGTCCCGCATCAAGCTCGGACCGCGTCATCAATATCGAACACATTAACCAGCTAAGTCGCTTTCATGCTCAAAGCTTTAATTTCTAACTTGTGTTCGGTTCGACCAAGCATTATACTTTTTTGGAAAAAAAGTTGCTTGTAAAAATTTCCTTGTCCAAACTTTGTTTGTGACGCATAAATTCAAATACCCAATTCATTTGGGGGCTTCCTTCATGAAGTTTTTCCTCTTACATATGATTATACTTGTACGGCTTCGTTCCTTGTTCGTGTATTACACCACAATATGCACCATATTGACTTAAGAGATTTGCAAGCTGGGTTGCCTTGCTCCTGTGTTTACCCCTACGTTCCTGATTGTTCAACTAGGGAGTAAAGGGAGCACCTCTGCGATTGTCACGATCGGGTCATCCGAGCCGGACCTCAGACTGGGTGAAGCCGAAAGCTAGTGCTCTTATAGTTTTCAATGATGGTCGGCACACAACGGAACTCATGAGTTCAAAAAATCTATTGCACAAGTCTCATACTAATAATGAGCATCGAAGAAAGGTATCGGTGTGGGTACTATTTTCTTCGAAGATGCTTCTTACACTTCGCAGTAATATAACATAAGTTCCCTGAGCGTGCTTTGTCTGTTACAGCCTTATGGCCTGATTGCCTGGTTATTGGAAACACCGTCGATATTCTCGACAGATGGAGTACATAACACTTTTCGGTCCTTGACCGAAGAGGGAGAAGCTGACGGTCGGTTAAGACGCGTTTAAAGTTCGGTTGAACATAGATATGATATAAGTACTTCAGTACATGCAATCATTCTTTTACCCAAGTCACTTGGGGGCTCTTAAATTTATATGAGCCGTTTTATGATAAGTGTTCTTCTTCTTAGTTGTTGCAAAGTTTTATTATTATTATTATTATCTATCACTCCTTTTTTTGACACGAGCGTGTGGTCAATAGCCGGGGAGCCTAATTTCTCTCTCAAAGCCGCTAGAGTTTAGTTTGCTAAATTGGCCTAATGAGAACTAGTCCGCCCTCGGGATAGGAGGTTGAAGCCGTAGGCTGACCCGCTTGAAGTCTTGAGATAGGATGTATCATGTTAAAGCACGACAGAAGCACTTCTTTTGCTAAGGCCAATTTTTGGATTGGCACCGAACACTTGATCTTGTTCGGACGTCAAGTTTTTACTGACGTTTTTTGGTTTTCCAAGCTTATGGCACTTTTAAATTGTGTGTTTTCAGCACAAGTCTCGCAGTGCAACGCCGGACACCTTTAGAGATTCGGCAAAAACATTCTCGGATATTGCTATATATGCATCGGTTTCGAATTGTGTCTTCGGTCAATAGTTAGGTTGCCCGGCTCCTGCGCTTGCCTCCTACGTTCCGCTTTGTTCGGCTAGGTGTGTAAAGGGAGAACCACTGCGATTGTGCTTCCAGCTCACATGGTTAAGCACCTCAGTGGAGAAAGCCGAAAACTGACTGTCACAATAAGCGTAAACTGGCCAGCGATCCGATGACGGTGTTAAATGACGGGCCATTCATAACAATGGCCGAAGTGTTTACGGCTTGACCTCGACTGTCCCCGAACACTACCGGGGGCTATTAACTGGCCTCCCAAACTAAATCCTCGATATTTTGCTCTTACATTGGAGCTGAGGTTTCATGATCATGCTTAGCATGACAACCCAAAGAAAGGAACCGATAGCGGGACTATTTTCTTTGGAAGACATTTCTTCTGTTAAACAGTAATATAACATATCTCTCTGCATACCTTTGTTTATAAAACCGTATGGACAGATTGCCTTGTTTGTTGTAAATCTTTGCCCTCATAAAGGCTTTATAAAGTAGGACAAACACTCCTTGCCTATTGGCCGAGGAGGTGGAAGCCGATGGCCGATCAACAAAGTTTTGTACAATGCGGATCCGAGCATTAATGATGTAAAGTACTTGGATACATAGAGTCATTACACATAATTTGTGATTTTACTATGGATATCAATCCTTAATTCGGCCACCCATGCCCGCATTAAGGCTCGAGGCCTACTTGGCTTCGGGCTTATTATTTACAAATATTAAAGGGGCACATCGATCCCCTGATCTGGTGTTGCGACCCGACCAGTGTCTCGGGGGCTACTACATTGCCTGTCCAAAGCAAAAAAATTTAAGTGTAATACAGTTTCCGAGGAGATTTTGATCCTCAGGTTGGTCGGCCGCACCCAACCTGAGCCTTGAGGACTGAGCATGCCGCTTTTTGTGTCCCGAAGTATTCTGCCGAGCTAGGACTTGATCCTCAGACCGATTTTGCAAATCAACCTGAGTCTCAGCAGCTACTGGGATCAGTGGTCTTATGTCACCCTTCATGTGCATCTCGGGTTTTAGACCGATACCCACCTTGAGGGCTACTGGCTAAATATCTCGACATATAATAAATTGCACCAATCAAAAATATTGAAAAAAATCGGCCCACATTCGGGGTGGTGCACCACCTCGGAAGCAGTCCGGCATAAAGCTCGGGCGCTAGTGGCTGGCTCCATAGAGGGCATTTCCGGCATTAAGTTCGGCTAAACTCCTTCAAACTTCTTTGAACCAAGGTGATTTACGACACCTTGGATACAGTCCGGCGTTGGAGCTCGGATACATAGTCCGGCGTTGGAGCTCGGATACATTCCGGTGTTAGAGCTGGGAAGCGGTCCGACGTTGGTGCTCGGCTGCAAAAGATACCTCGAATGCAGTCCGGCTATAGCGACCAGACCTCAAACGGTCCAATCTCTGTGCTCAGGTGTCCTCCCTTGATCAGTAATGCTGACACCACACAGTACTTGAAGGATTTATAACAGAGTAGCAATCACACACTTATTACATCGAGTGTCTCAATAGAGAACTTATTACAATAAATATGGCTTAAGGCCATCTAATAACGATAACAGCGGAAGGCTTAGAAGATAAGTGAGTCCATCAACTCCAACGGCATCACTGAGTATAGAACCATGACCTAAAAACTCCTTAATCGTCGTCTGAAAAGTCTGCAACATTAATGTTGCAGCCCGAGAACGGGTCAGCACATGGAATATGCTGGCAAAGTAACACATAGAGAGTAATGGAATGAAACAGCTATACTATATGCATATTTGGCTGGTGGAAAGCTCTATGGTTACAGTTTTTGCGTAAAGCTAATTTTTCCCTACTGCAAAGGAATAAATTTTATTTAACTATCATGGTAGTTGTTAAACATTGAGAATGGTTGACAGCATCCTCAATCCCAATTAAGCATCATCATTAACAAAATCCAACAAAATTAAATTTTAGAGTAACATGTTGAGATTCACATGATAATCCAAGTACTAGATACTCAAGATGTCCATAACCGGGGACACGGCTAACCATGATTAGTTTATACACTCTGCAGAGGATTGCGCACTTTTCCCCACAAGACTCGATCGCCTCCGTTTGGTTTCTCGCACTACATGGTGTTTGAGCCCATGATAGCTTGTGGCTGCACATGGAAGTTTCTAGTATGAAAAATCTCATGATCCCTTTGGGCCTGGGTGGCGGTCCATAAAGAAAAACAGGCAATCCTGGAATACCCAGGTACCTCAATCCACCCAGATGTGTGTTTAAGTTGCCACCTTAGATAAACCATTAATTAACAAACTCACATCTGTCATGGATATCACTCACCCAATCCACGTCTACTAGCATAGCATGGCATAATAGGCAAACGTAGAAGTAACTCCCAAAGATTTGATAATATAATAGGTAATAGGTACTACCTCAACTACTTCCCATCCCACAATTTATTTATATCCTAATCATGCAATGTTTGAGGATTGATCTAATGCAATAAAACTGGGTAGTAGGAGGTATGATCAAAGTGTTACTTGCCTTGCTGATGATCTGCGAAACCTAGAGATTCGAAGTAACTGGCGGCGCACTCCGGGTATTCTATCACAGACAAAAAAACAAGCATACAATAAGTATTCATCTAATGCACAGGTAAAACTCAAATAAGAGATCTAACAAGAAGGTTCAACTTAAGAACTCCGGTTTGCAAAAAGAATCAAATCAAACGAAGCTACGAAAGACAAACGACAAAAGAAACAGGCTTCATTTACTATTCTGGATCTAGGGCAATTTTTACAGTGGCAAAAACTTGTTTAAGTTGGTTAAAATGATAGAGGGTTTCGAGACGAAACTCCAGGCGCTTGAATCGCCTGATTCCGATAAACGAGCGAAAAGTTATACTAAAACGAAAATCGGATCAGAAATCGCGATCAGAAAAAATCATGGATTTAATCCGAGAAAAGAAAAACGACGAACGTTCACTAGAACGAATGAACGAATGAACGCTCGCCATTTAAATAAATCGGAAAAACCAATCTATTTAAAAAACGAAACTAAAAAAACAAACAAAATCATCGGAAAAACCGAACGGTTTTTCAGGAAAAAAACCGGCATCTAAAAAAAACTACCCAGCAACTCCGGCGAGAAATCCGGCGGCGGCGGCGGGGCTCCGACGGCGGTCGGCGGGGCGGCGGCGGCGGTGGCGGTCGGCGGTGGCGGCGGCGGAGGTCGGCGGCGCGGGCGGGGCTGGGGCTATGGTTTTGGGGAGGCTCTGGGCTGGACTCCCTGGCTTATAAAGCCCGGTCGGGCCTAGTGTCCAGGTCGGACATGGCCCGTAGGTCGGTTTGCGTTTTTTTATTTTTTAAATATTCCACGCAGAAAAATAAATAAAAGAAATACTAAACGGACCCCAAAAATCCCGAAATAAATTTCCCCGGGCTTCTAAAATCAAGCCGCACAAGGTGAACATTTATTTGGGGACTAAATGCAATTTTAAAAAACACATATTTTTCCTAAATTCAAATAAAATACCGAAAAACTCCGAAATAAAATCTTATTTGATTTTATTATTAAATCCTCAATATTTCTTTATTTTTGGAAAGTCATTTTATTCCCTCTCTCGTATTTTTGTAATAGAAATAATTGATGATAAAATAATTAAAATCAAATGATCCTATCCTCAAAATTTGAGAAAACTCAAATATGAAAATAACGAAATCCCCAACTCTCTCCGTGGGTCCTTGAGTTGCGTAGAATTTCTAGGATCAAAGCCAAAAGCAAATAAATTATGATATGCAATGGTGATCTAGTGTATAACATTCCAAATTGAAAATTTGGGATGTTACAAACCTACCCCCCTTAAGATGAATCTCGCCCTCGAGATTCGGGTTGGCAAGAAAATAGGTGAGGGTGGTCCTTGAGCAGATCTTCCTCTCGCTCCCAGGTGGCTTCATCCTCCGTGTGGTGGCTCCACTGAACCTTACAAAACTTGATAACCTTGCTGCGGGTGACTCAGCTGGCAAACTCGAGAATCTTAACTGGTTTCTCCTCATAGGTCAAATCACTGTCCAACTGAATTGCTTCCAGTGGTACTGTGTCTCTCAAGGGTATGTCAGCCATCTCTGCGTGGCACTTCTTCAACTGAGAAACGTGGAACACATCATGAACTCCTGACAATCCTTCGGGCAATTCCAACTTGTAGGCCACTTCTCCCATACGTTCCAATACTCGGTATGGTCCTACAAATCGTGGCGCTAACTTTCCCTTAACACCAAAGCGCTTTATTCCCCGAAGTGGGGATACTCAAAGATAAACTCTGTCTCCGACTTCGTAAACTGTCTCCTTGCGGTTAGAATCTGCATAACTCTTCTGCCTGGATTGAGCTACCTTGCGCCTATCGCGAATCAATTTCACCTTCTGTTCCGACTCCTTAATCAAATCAGATCCAAACAACTGGCGGTCTCCAACTTCATCCCACGACAACGGTGTCCTGCACCTCCTTCCGTACAAGGCTTCAAAAGGGGCCATCTTTAAACTGGATTGATAGCTTTTGTTGTAAGAGAACTCTCCATATGGCAAATTCTCGTCCCAACTAGATCCATAATCTAGCGCACAAGCTCTCAGCATGTCCTCCAAAATTTGATTGACTCTCTCGGTCTATCCATCTGTCTGTGGATGAAAAGCTGTGCTGAACTCTAGCCTGGTACCCAAAGTTTCGTGCAACTGATTCCAGAACTTTGAGCTAAACTGGGTTCCTCTATCTGATACTATACTCCTCGGAACTCCATGTAAGCATACAATCCTGGTCATGTATATCTTTGCCAACTTAGCACTGATGAAAGTGGTCTTTACCGGGATGAAATGAGCTACTTTCGTCAACCGATCAACTACAACCCAAATCGAGTCATAGCCTGAACGAGTCCTGGGTAATCCCGTGATAAAATCCATGCCTAACTTATCCCACTTCCATTCGGGTATAGGCAATGGCTGTAACAATCCTGCTGGCTTCTGATGCTCTGCCTTTACTCTCTGACATACATCACAAACTGCTACATACTCCGCAATGTCTTTCTTCATTCCGGTCCACCAGAAAATATCCTTCAAATCCAAATACATCTTGGTATTACCTGGGTGAATCGAATATGGTGAATCGTGTGCCTCTTGCAGAATCAACCTCCTGATCTCCGGGTCATTAGGCACATAAACACGGTCTTCAAACCATAGGGCGTCGTGCTCATCCTCACGAAATCCTTTAGCCTTCCCTTCGCTCATTTTCTCCTTTATAGAGGCAATCTCCTTGTCAGTCTTCTGAGCTTCTCTGATTCTATCCATCAAAGTTGACTAAATCTCCAATGTTGCTACATAGCCTCTCGGAACTATTTCCAAACATAGCTCACGAAGATCCTCGGCTAACTCCTTTGGTATTTCTCCCATCATTAGTGTATTGACATGGCTCTTACGGCTCAATGCGTCATCTACTACATTAGTCTTTCCGGGATGGTAATGCAATCTCATATCATAATCCTTGGTGAGCTCCAACCATCTCCTTTGTCTGAGGTTTAACTCCTTCTGCGTGAAAATGTATTTCAAACTCTTGTGATCCGTGTACACCTCACAATGATTTCCAATGAGGAAATGTCTCCATGTTTTCAATGCATGCACTACGGCTGCTAACTCCAAATCATGCGTAGCATAATTCAATTCATGGGGTTTCAGTTGTCGTGAGGCATATGAAACAACTCTCCCTTCCTGCATAAGCACTGCTCCAAGTCCTCGTCGTGAAGCATCGCAATACACCTCATAATCCTTGGTCTGGTCTGGCAAAATCAACACTGGTGAAGTACCCAAGCGTTTCTTCAACTCCTGGAAACTAGCCTCACACTCCTTAGTCCATATGAACTTGGTATCCTTCTTTAACAACTCCATCATAGGTTTGGCAATCTTGGAGAAATTCTCAATAAATCTCCGGTAGTATCCTGCGAGTCCAAGGAAACTCCGGATCTCGCCAACTGTGGTTGGTGCTTCCCACTTGGTCACGGTATCAACTGTAGTGGGATCTACTGATATACCTTCTCCGGATATAACGTGTCCGAGGAATCCTACTTCCTTCAACCAAAACTCACATTTGCTGAACTTGGCATACAGCTGTTGTTCTCTGAGCTTCTCAAGTACCAATCGCAAATGTTCCTTATGCTCCTCTTCATTCTTCGGGTAAACCAGGATATCATCAATGAACACCACGACGAACTTATCCAAGAACTCCATAAACACTTTGTTCATCATGTTCATAAAATAGGCAGGTGCGTTAGTCAGACCAAATGACATAACGGTATACTCGTACAGCCCATACCTGGTGGTAAAAGTTGTCTTAGGTATATCCTGTTCTCGAATCTTCAACTGGTGGTATCCTGATCGCAGATCGATCTTGGAAAATACCTTAGCTCCTTGCAATCGATCAAACAGATCATTGATCATTGGTAGTGGGTACTTGTTCTTGATCGTTACTTCATTCAGCCCACGATAGTCAACAACCATCCTTAACGATCCATCCTTTTTCTCCAGTAGAAGTACTGGTGATCCCTAAGGCGACGAACTTGGGCGAATGTAACCTTTACCCAGTAACTCCTTAATCTGCTTCTTAATCTCCACCAAATCCTTTGCAGGCATCCTGTATGGTCTCTTCGATATTGGCCCTGTGCCTGGCAATAGCTCAATCAAAAACTCAATATCTCTATCCGGTGGCATGCCGGGCAACTCTTCTGGAAATACTTCAGGGAAATCCCTTACCACCGCTACTTCCTCCTGCACAACTCCTGTTAAAAAATTTACTTGAGTCCCTTTTGACACATGTCGGGATACATACTTGATCCTTCTCCCTTCTGGGGTGGTAAGCAAAGTTGTCTTACTGGCGCAATCGATGTTTCCTCCATACATCGACAGCCAATCCATACCCAGAATTACATCCAATCCTTGTGATTCCAAAATGATTAAATCCGAGGGAAACACATGCCTACCTATACTCAATGGCACTTGAAAACATCCTTGACTAGCCATATACTCCGCTCCTAGTGAGGTTACTAGCATAGGTGTTCTAAGAACCTTAGTGGGCAGGTTATACTTATCCACAAATCGCCTTGATATGTATGAATGCAATGCACCAGTATCAAAAAGAACGAGTGTAGTAAATGACTTAACCAAAAACTTACCGATTACAGCATCCGGCTGCTCTTCAACCTCCTCCACGTTAATGTGGTTCACCTGTCCCCTGTTGAAAGGGTTCGGCTTCTTCCCAGAGCTTCCATTGCCATTTTGGCCTTCAAGACATTTATTGGCATAATGTCCGGTCTTCTGACACTTAAAGCAAGTGACTTGGCTCAGGTCTTTCTTGGCTGGGGTTGATGGGTTGGTACGGTTCTGGCCGTTGCTTCCTCCATTGCCATTACCATTCTTGGTGCCGTTGTGATTGTGCGAGCTACCTCCTCCATGGGTATGCTGAAAATGTCCTCCCGTTCTAGGGGTAAAACGTGGCTTCTGCTAAGCTCCAGAATTGTACTTCCCTTGTCCATACTTCCTCTTGCGGTTCTCAATTTGCTGTTGCGTGCCTTCAATCATAAGAGCACGGTCTACCAACTCCTGGTAGTTGTTGAAGGTTGCTATCATCAACTGCATGCTCAACTCATCATTCAGTCCTTCCAGAAACTTTTCCTGCTTAGCTGCATCCGTAGCAACGTCATCTGGGGCATAACGTGCTAATTTACTAAAGTCCTCCACATACTGGCCAACTGTTCGTCCTCCTTGGCGCAAGTTGCGAAACTCACGCTTCTTCATGGCCATAGCTCCTGCTGAAACATGGGCAGTTCGAAAATCCTGCTGAAACTGGTCCCATGTGACAGTGTCGACAGGGAAAGTGGCTGTGAAATTCTCCCACCATGATGTTGCGGGTCCTTCAAGCTGATGTGCGGCAAACTTCACCTTATCCTCATCTGTGCATCCTGCTGTGGTCAACTATCTAGCTGTCTTGCGGAGCCAATCATCTGCTACTATCGGCTCGGTGCTACTGGAAAACACCGGCGGATTCAACCTAAGAAAACGGGCTAAGTGATCAACAGGTGGTGGTGGTGGGTTGTTGTTGTTGTTCCCCTGATTCTGATTCTGGACTAGCAACTGCATTAATGTGTTCTGCTGCTGGATCAACTGGGTGAGCTCCAGTGGAAAGGTAAATCCAGGATCACGTCTCGGAGGCATCTGAGGGTTTAGAAAAGATGATATTTAAGAATAGAGGGGGTCTAAAGAGAAAACACTACCCATATGCACATGAGGCAAAAGCAAACAATTCACTTCATTCAATCAAACAAGGGCATACAATCGATCTAACTATCGCAAAAGTGCTCGGACTACTGTATTTACATGGTGGACTACTACTACTGATGAGGTGGTCTACTAGAAATATTCTTCGGTTGCAGACTCCATGATATCTGCTCCGGCTTCATCAACATAGTCATCATCGCTATCATCTGGATCCGAGTCGGTGTCGTCGATGATGATGTAGTCTTCCGGGCGAATCTCCTTGGGTTCTTCCTCTTCATCTACTGGTGTAGGGCCTCCCATAAATATTCCGATCTTCTTGATTAGATCGTCATTCTTCTCCACCAATACTTCGATTTCCTCTTTGTAATCTTCACGTGTAGCCTTGAGTTCTTCCTCCAGTTCCTTGATTCTTGTCCTAGCCTTCTTCAGATCTATTATGTCGGCGCACATCTGGTTCTCCTGTCGTCGAATGTGCCGGGTTAATTCTTGGATAAAAGCGGCAATTGATCTATCCTTTCTGGTGCTGATCATCTCCCAGTGCTCATCTCGGTGCCCACAAATCTGGTAGATAGTATCCTTGAGATCATTGCGGTAGACTTCTCCAATGCGTCCCATGGCGATGTGAGCTGCCATGCTCTTTCCTAGACTCCAAGTTGGTGCATCAGAAGAAGACTCTATGGGCTCAGTGGCTGGCATGAACGTCCTTCCTGGAACTTGAACTTGAATCATCCAGCATTCTTCTTCAGGTAAAGTGGCGTTGTAGGTTCCGGTGAAGCTTGGTACTCCTATGTTCAGGTATCTAGTGACTTCCTTCAAGTGTCGTCCAAAGGGTGTATCTTCATCCGGTTGCGTGAACTTGTTCCTTGCATCCGCCATCCTAAAGAGTAGAAAAGATGAGAGGTCAAAAGAGAAGAGAGTGAATAGTGATCTAGGTCTTTAGCTTAGTGGTCGCGTCCTACAGTCAGCGTGTGCTCTGATACCATCTTTGTAGCGACCAGACCTCAAACAGTCCAATCTCTATGCTCAGGTGTCATCCCTGGATCAGTAATGCTGACACCACACAGTACTTGAAGGATTTATAACAGAGTAGCAATCACACACTTATTACATCGAGTGTCTCAATAGAGAACTTATTACAATAAATATGGCTTAAGGCCATCTAATAACGATAATAGCGGAAGGCTTAGAAGATAAGTGAGTCCATCAACTCCAACGGCATCACTGAGTATAGAACCACGACCTAAAAACTCCTTAATCGTCATCTGAAAAGTCTGCAACATTAACTTTGCAGCCCGAGAACGGGTCAGCACATGGAATATGCTGGCAAAGTAACACATAGAGAGTAATGGAATGAAACAGCTATACTATATGCATATTTGGCTGGTGGAAAGCTCTATGGTTACAGTTTTTGCGTAAAGCTAATTTTTCCCTACTGCAAAGGAATAAATTTTATTTAACTATCATGGTAGTTGTTAAACATTGAGAATGGTTGACAACATCCTCAATCCCAATTAAGCATCATCATTAACACAACCCAACAAAATTAAATTTTAGAGTAACATGTTGAGATTCACATGATAATCCAAGTACTAGATACTCAAGATGTCCATAACCAGGGACACGGCTAACCATGATTAGTTTATACACTCTGCAGAGGTTTGCGCACTTTTTCCCACAAGACTCGATGGCCTCCGTTTGGTTTCTCGCACTACATGGTGTTTGAGAAGACGGATGACCAAGACACAGTCTTTCAGACACAGTCTTTCAGACGGATGGATACACCTACTTTCCCCTACATCTGCTAGTCTACCCTGTAAGAGTTCACACGACTTAATAAACTATGCTAGAGCCCATAGTAGCTTGTGGCTGCACACGGAAGTTTCTAGTATGAAAAATCTCATGATCCCTTTGGGCCTGGGTGGCGGTCCATAAAGAAAAACAGGCAATCCTGGAATACCCAGGTACCTCAATCCACCCAGATGTGTGTTTAAGTTGCCACCTTAGATAAACCATTAATTAACAAACTCACATCTGTCATGGATATCACTCACCCAATCCACGTCTACTAGCATAGCATGGCATAATAGGCAAACGTAGAAGTAACTCCCAAAGGTTTGATAATATAACAGGTAATAGGTACTACCTCAACTACTTCCCATTCCACAATTTATTTAGATCCTAATCATGCAATGTTTGAGGATTGATCTAATGCAATAAAACTGGGTAGTAGGAGGTATGATCAAAGTGTTACTTGCCTTGCTGATGATCCGCGAAACCTAGAGATTCGAAGTAACAGGCGGCGCACTCCGGGTATTCTATCGCAGACAAACAAACAAGCATACAATAAGTATTCATCTAATGCACAGGTAAAACTCAAATAAGATATCTAACCAGAAGGTTCAACTTAAGAACTCCGGTTTGCAAAAATAATCAAATCAAACGAAGCTACGAAAGACAAACGGCAAAAGAAACAGGCTTTGTTTACTATTCTGGATCTAGGGCAATTTTTACAGTGGCGAAAGCTTGTTTAGTTGGTTAAACGGATAGAGGGTTTCGAGACGAAACTCCAGGTGCTTGAATCGCCTGATTCCGATAAACGAGCGAAAAGTTATACTAAAACGAAAATCGGATCAGAAATCGCGATAAAAAAATCGCGGATTTAATCCGAGAAAAGAAAAACGATGAACGTTCACTAGAACGAACGAACGAACGCTCGCTAGAACGAACGAATGAACGCTTGCTAGAACGAACGAACGAACGCTTGCTAGAACAAACGAACGAATGCTCGCTATTTAAATAAATCGGAAAAACCGATCTATTTAAAAAAAACTAAAACTAAAAAAACGAACAAAACCGTCAGAAAAACCGAATGGTTTTTCGGGAAAAAAAACCGGCGTCTAAAAAAAACTACCCGGCAACTCCGGTGAGAAATCCGGCGGCGGCGGCGGTCGGCGGGGCGGTCGGCGGCGGTGGCGGTGGCGGCGGTCGGCGGCGCGGGCGGGGCTGGGGCTAGGGTTTTGGGGAGGCTCCGGGCTGGGCTCCCCGGCTTATAAAGCCCGGTCGGGCCTAGTGTCCAGGTCGGACAGGGCCCGAAGGTCGGTTGCGTTTTTTTAAATATTCCACGCAGAAAAACAAATAAAACAAATACTAAACGGACTCCAAAAATCCCGAAATAAATTTTCCCGGGCTTCTAAAATCAAGCCGCACAAGGTGAACATTTATTTGGGGCCTAAATGCAATTTTGAAAAACGCACATTTTTCCTAAATTCAAATAAAATACCGAAAAACTCCGAAATAAAATCTTATTTGATTTTATTATTAAATCCTCAATATTTCTTTATTTTGGGAAAGTCATTTTATTCCCTCTCTCATATTTTTGTAATAGAAATAATTGATGATAAAATAATTAAAATCAAATGATCCTATCCTCAAAATTTGAGAAAACTCAAATATGAAAATAACGAAATCCCCAACTCTCTCCGTGGGTCCTTGAGTTGCGTTGTATTTCTAGGCTCAAAGCCAAAAGCAAATAAATTATGATATGCAATGATGATATAGTGTATAACATTCCAAATTGAAAATTTGGGATGTTACACCGGCGTTGGAACTCGGACGCAAGAGGACGCTGCCGCCCGGGAACAACTTCAAACCCGAGGTGTGGCATAAAAATAACAAGGCATTGATAAAGGCCGCAAACTTAAAGGGGCTCCTCGGATACCCGACGTGTAAACTCGTCGAATGCATTTCGGCGATCCTCAAGATCGAAGATGAGAAGATTTGTTGAACCAGTTTTCAAGACCGACGACCGAAGATGAAGAACGGTTCGGAAAAATCGAGGAGCGTCCCTAACTTGAAGACCGGTTCAAGGGGCTACTGACGATGTCCTGGACTAGGGGGTACTCACCACGTCATCTCCTGATCTGTTAGATTGGGCCGAGGACCCCCATGGCCGTATACTCATGGGCCAGTTCGGACAGCTGCCGCATACAAGGAAGATTCCACAAGACTTGGCGATCAAGACAAGGACTCCTCCTCACCGGCGTATTCGGCTAGGACTCTTGTTATCCTAGGCCTCTGGTGCATTATATAAACCGAGGCCAGGCTAGTCGATAGATCAGATACAACAACAATCATACCATAGGCTAGCTTCTAGGGTTTAGCCTCTCTGATCTCGTGGTAGATCTACTCTTGTACAACCCATATCATCAATATTAATCAAGCAGGATGTAGGGTTCTACCTCCATCAAGAGGGCCCGAACCTGGGTAAAACATTGTGTCCCCTGCCTCCTGTTACCATCCGGCCTAGACGCACAGTTCGGGACCCCCTACCCGAGATCCGCCGGTTTTGACACCGACACCAGGCCTATGAGAATGCCAAACTGTTTAAAGAAAGTTAAAAGATGGCATGACAAAAGGATACAAAAGCGTGAATTTAATGCAGGTGATTATGTATTTCTATACAACTCTCGTTTAATATTTTTTGCAGGAAAACTCCTCTCCAAATGGGAAGGTCCTTACGTCATTGAGGAGGTCTATCGTTCCGGTGCTATAAAAATCAACAACATCAAAGGCACAAATCCGAGGGTGGTGAATGGTCAAAGAATCAAACATTATATCTCAGGTAATCCTATAAATGTTGAAACTAATGTTATTGAAACCGTAACCCCGAAGGAATACATAAGGGACACTTTCCAGAACGTTTCAGATTCCGAAAAGGAAGAGGTATGTGGTACGGTAAGTAAACCGACTCCAAAATAGTTCTAATAGCAATTTTTCTCCATTTTGGAATATTTAAAAAATAGGAAAATAAGAAGTAGTTCGGGAAGGACACGAGGCGTCCACGAGGGTGGAGGGCACGCTCCCTACCTCGTGGGCACCTCCTGTGCCCTCTGGACTCCGTTTTCTTGCACGATACTTCTTTTGGTCAGTAAAAAATCATTATATAATCTCCCGAAGGTTTTGATCACCGTACCACGCAAATATATTCTGCTTTTGTTTCGAGTTGTTTTCTGCCAGGGTTGTCAAGGCCAGGCACCATGTCGTCTCCCTCCTCCTCCAACAATGAGGGCAACGATGCTTGGCTAATGAAGATAGAGCTGAAGAGAGAAGAACCCAGAGAGATCAACAAGGATGATGTGATCAAGAAGGCCGTGGGGGATCAAGTTCCGGAAGTAGTAGAAGAATACATCCTTCAACCTCATCACAATCTCTTTACCCCAATGGAGATTGAAGCTTTCAAGATGATTGAGTTAGCTCGCATTCAAAACAAGTATCTCACAAGTGAAAATATTTTGTTGAAGGAGCATATCATCGCACTCAAGGGCATTATCCGCAAATTGGAGGATATCCTACACTCGATGTGCGACTATCCATCATCACCAACACCTACTTCACCAACAAAGAAGAATTGAGTATTGGGTATGGGCACTCCCCTTGGCAACTGCCAAGCTTGGGGGAGTGCCCCAGTATCGTATCACCATCACACTTTTACCTTTACCATTTTTCTTAGTTCGATCCTTTTGGTAATATCTTGATCTAGTAGAATAAAGTTTTAGTATGATCTAGTTTTTAGTTTTGCTTTATGATCCATCTATATAATTGTAAGTGCATCTAGTGCCACCCCTAGTTGGTTTTGGAGTACTGACGGCAAACCTGGTTGAGGGACTAATGTGTTTGTGAGAATTGCAGGATAACACAGGTAGTAGTCCCCCATTGATTCGGTTTACCTACCGGAGATGACCCCTAAAAATGTGTGAAGACATTGAAGACAATGGTGGTATGTGAAGATATTCACACTGAAGACTATGACATGAGAAGACATCGCATGAAGACTTTGGAGCGTGAAGACATAGTTGTTTCGTAGTTTCATCTTCTTCTTTGATGAGTCATAGGAACCACCAGACTGTTAAGTGGGGTCCAAGTGAACATAGTCAGAATGACTAAAGTGATGCTCAACCAAATCCTAAGTCTTCGAGCGAAGACAATGAGAGCAAATCTTATCCAGAGCTGGATAAGTCAGCTTTACTTGTAGCCCAAGTCAAGCTGCCGCGTGTGTTTGAAAACTGACCGTTGGAACACGTGCCAGTTCCTTAGTGACCCAGGGTCATTTCAGACAAATCAGGTCGGGTTGCCAAGTGGCTATTAATAGCCCATCCCCTACACTATAAATTGGTGGCTACTCAGAGTTAGTGCACGGCTTTTGTCGTTTGAGAGCAACCCACCTCCGAAGCCTTTGAGAGAGAAATCCCTGTCTGTGTGATCTGAAGACTTGTTAACACTTGAGGACTGTGAATCCTCCAGCCGGTTAGGCGTCACGTTCTGAGCATCCAAGAGTCATTGTGGATCGCCGGTGAACGAAGTCTGTGAAGGTTTGGAAGTCTACCTTGAAGACTTACCTGAGTGATTGGGCGAGGACTTTGTGTCCTTAGCTCAAGGGGAATAAGGTGAAGACATGGTCTTCTGAGTTAAATCTCATCCTCCCTAACCAGACGTACAGTTGTCACAGCAACTGGAACTGGTCCAACAAATCCCTTGTCTTCACCAAGCAACTGGTTCTATCCTTTCCTTCCCTTTATTTACAGTTGGTCCTTGTGAAGTCATTGCCTGCTTGCATTATCTGTTTGTCTTCACTGTGTGACTGTTTGTTCTGATTGGATTCATACTATCTTCCATCCTAGCTGCTATTAGTCTTCGTGCTTTCACTTCATTGTATACTTGTGAAAGTGCGTTATATCGACTAGAGGGGGGGTGAATAGACAATTTTTATGAAAGTCTTCAAAACGTGAAAGTTATGAAGACAAACGATAGAAATAAACCTATTACCATGCAGCGGAAGGTAGACTACACTAAGCAAGCCATAGTCAAGTATTCAATGGAGTGAAAGCACAATGACTAATAGCAGCAATGTAGTAAGGATCTGGTAGGAAGATATTATGAAGCCAAACAGAACACGCAGTCACTCAGTGAAGACAAAAGATAGTGCAATCATACAATGACTTCACAAGGACCAACAGTAAGTAAAGGGAAGGGAAGGATGAAACCAGTGACTCGTTGAAGACAATGATTTGTTGGACCAGTTCCAGTTGCTGTGACAACTGTACGTCTGGTTAGGGCGGCTAGGTATTTAAACCTGAGGACACACAGTCCCGGACACCCAGTCCTGAACACGCAGCTCAGGACACCCAGTCCTCACCGTATTCCCCTTGAGCTAAGGTCACACAGACCTCGCCCAATCACTCAGGTAAGTCTTCAAGGTAGAATCCCAAACATTCACAGACTTCGTTCACCGGCAATCCAAAATGTCTCTTGGATGCTCAGAACGCGATGCCTAACCGGCTGGAGGATTCACAATCCTCAAGTGTAATAAGTCTTCAGATCACACAGACAAGAAGACTTAAGTGATGCCTAACACTCTTAGGCTCTGGGTGGTTAGGGCTTTATCCTCGCAAGGAATTCTCTCTCAAAGGCTTCGAGGTGGGTTGCTCTCAAACGACAAAAGCCGTACTCTAACTCTGAGCAGCCAACCGTTTATGGTTGTAGGGGGTGGGCTATTTATAGCCACTAGGCAACCCGACCTGATTTGTCCGAAATGACCCTGGGTCACTAAGGAACTGACACGTGTTCCAACGGTCAGATTTCAAACTCACGCGGCATCTTTACTTGGGCTACAAGCAAAGTTGACTTGTCTGACTCTGTACAAGTTTCGCTCTCATAGTCTTCACTCGAAGACATAGGTTTTGGTTAGGCATCACTTCAGTCATTCTGACTGGTGCTCTTGGACCCCACTTAACAGTACGGTGGTTCCTATGACTCAATCAAAGAAGAAAAAGAACTACGAAAGATCTAAGTCTTCGAGCTCCATAGGCTTCATGCGATGTCTTCTCTTGTCATAGTCTTCAATGTGAATATCTTCATATACCACCTTTGACATCAATGTCTTCATACATTTTTAGGGGTCATCTCTAGTAGGAAAACCGAATCAATGAGGGACTTCTACCTGTGTTATCCTGCAATTCTCACAAACACATTAGTCCCTCAACTAGGTTTGTCGTCAATACTCCAAAACCATCTAGGGGTGGCACTAGATGCACTTACAATCTCCCCCTTTTTGGTGATTGATGACAAACTAGTTGAAGTTTTCAACGGGGAGTATAATATGTGAAATTGTAAGGATAAGGAATTGTCTTCATAAGTTGCAAGAGCTCCCCCTGAAGATGTGCATATAAGTAATTTGCTTTTGGAATGCAAATGCACATGGCAGGTTGTGCTTGTGGAGATCCTCTTCAACTTATGATGACAATCCACTATGCATGTGAAGGTATGTGAAGATAATGACATGCATAATGGAAAATGGACGTCTGCAAAATGATCTAAGTGCGGAATTCATCGTCGCACATGCGGAATTTATCATCGCATCACAAGGTGGAAAATAAGTAGCATACGACCACCGAGTTTAAGTGTTACAACTCAAAGAACCAACTGTATCAAAACGAGAGTTGTAAACACGAAGCAAAAAGTATAAAGCACCCGCCCATATGGACCCGCTTGAAGACTATCAAACTCATATGCTTCTCCCCCTTTTGTTAGTAAGGACCAAAAAGGTTTGAAGACATAGAGCATCTACTCATTCCCATGAAGAGTAGGTGAAGCAGCAGGGTCGTCGGTGGTGTTCGGCGGTGCAGAAGAACTTGGAGCGGTGTCGAAGCATGCTGAAGGAGGTGGCAGTGAAGTAGCATCGTCTTCATCCTCGATCACTCTGGCATTCACAGTTGCAGCAGAGGAAGAGAACTCAGAGTCTTCGAGAGATGGAGTTTGTCGCAGCACTGCCCTTCGAGGAGGTGTGGAGTCAAACTTGAAGCGTTCAGAGAAGCCATCCTCTTGAAGATCATCTTCAGAACACATCAGCGTCAGCCCTTTCCATGTGCGTCGAGAGGTTTCATGGGCAACAAAGGCATTCTTGGTGGCAAGATTGCGAATGCGATTAACATCCACCAAGAGGCTTTGCATTTGACGCTTTAGCCAGTCATGATGCCTATCCTGTTTCTGATGAAGAGCCACAAGAAGCTCTCGGTCATTGAGAACACGAGTGCGCTTCTTGGGTCGTTGGGCAATTGTGCTATCAGTGGCTTCAGTGAGAGCAGGATGCGGTGCACGTGTAGTGCCAGCCAAAGGATACACACGAGTGACTGCTTCAACTCCTTGAATGTTCTGAGAAAAACTTTGATGCTCCGCATTCTGAAGACTTAGAGGTTCCTTGGCAGGCTCAGGATAAATGGCTTCAATGGACATATCCACATCAGGCAAAAAAATCCGATGATTGCGAGCAGACGGCTGATATGAGATAGCGGAGTGGAGTTTGATCAGCCGCATTATCCATGGAGCGTAGAACTTCAAGCTAAAAAGATCAGAGCCTGATGCAGCAAGCTGGCAGATGAAGAAGTCCTGTGCATTGAAGCATTTGCCATGAAGAATATAGAAGACCAAAGTCTTCATTGCACCTTCCAGCTTGGCATGTGGATAATGTCCTTTGATGGGCCAGAGAGTTCGCCTTATGATGTGATAAATAGTCCTTGGCAGATACTCAAGGTCTTCAACGAAGAACTCCTTGGGATATGCAGCATCTTGGGGCAATGGCTTCATCATACTGAGCATCTGACTCATATTAGGTTCAAGCTTCTGAAAGATGCTCTCTACAGCTTCACTGTGAAGTTGACAGCCAGATTCGTAGAGATCGCCAGGAGTGGGTAGACCAGTGAGCTCAATGATATCAAAGGCTTTGGCTTCGTGATGAACATTTCCTGTCATCCACTCCAGGACCCAAGTCTTCAGATCTCTGTTGTACCCACGGATGTGAAGTGTGGCATAGAATTGGAGCAGCAACTCTTCATTCCAATGCTCTTGGTCGGTGACGAATGGCAGCAATCCAACCTCTTTGAAGCAATCCAGAGCTTCTTCCAGACAGGGCAGACCAGCTATTGCTTCAATGTCAAGTCGCTTATGTGGGAAGATGCGACCTTGATTGTATAGAATGCAGGAGTAATAGCTTCGCTGCGGATAGCTCCAGAACCGATCAGATGATATTCTTTCCCTTGAGTAGGGGTTGCTGGAGCTATTGAAGAATGTGTTTGTCAGATTTCGGGTTCCGACAGACCCTTAAGGTTCGAACTCTGGGGTGCGCGTGGAGATTACGCCTTCCACCTCCCCGTCTCGCAAAAATCTAGACTACTAGAAAGAACTGCACAAGAGACATAGGGTTTATACTGCTTCGGGCCACCGTTGTGGTGTAATACCCTACTCCAGTGTGTGGTGTGTGGATTGCCTCTTGGGCTGATGATGATGAACAATACAAGGAAGAACAGCCTCGCGAGGGTCTGCTCTTGGCTGGGGCGATGAACTGTTAGGAGGAGTTCAGTCGCCCTTTTCTCTCTTTCTCTCTCTCTCTCTCCGCCCCCTTGCTATGTGGGTGGCTGGTCCTATTTATAGAGGCCCTGGTCCTCTTCCCAAATATCGAGCGGGAAGGGAGCCAACAATGGCGGGCTAATTTTAAGGGGGACAGCAAGTATCAGCTATCCTGACAAAAGCAGTCTTCGCCTGCGCAAAGCTCTTGTGATGACGCCGTCTTGGGCTCCACGGTGACCTCCGTATCGTAGTCCTCCTGGTCTTGGTCTCATTGCACCGAAATGGCAACCTTTGCCTGATGCCTCGGTACTCCGCGGCTGCGCTTGCCCCCTTTGCACCAAGGAGGAAAGGAGGATGCTGCGCGGGCTAGCACCCGCCTGGCGCCCTGAGTCGTCATGGCTTGCATCACGGGCACCTCGCGAGGTACCCCGCCTTGATCTCTCTGCCTCCTCGTGAGCCAGCCTGATGAGGCCGCGCCTGAGGAAGCTCCACGTCGTCCGCCCCGCGAGGCTCGGTCCCTCGCGAGGGTCTTGAGTCTTGTGTTGATGAAGATGGGCCGTGCTGGGCCCCCTTTGAGCCACGCCGCAGGCCGCAGACAGGCAAGTCTGGGGACCCCCGTTCCCAGAACGCCGACAGTTGCCCCCGGGCCCAAGGCGCGCCCGGACTTGGCCATGCCAAGAGGCGAAAGGGCAAGGGCGAAACGCCGCGGGCCCTAACAGCCTGCGGCCTTGGGCGCTGTGTGGCGGTTGATTGGACGCAAGTGCTTCAGCAACCGCGCAGGTTGATAAAGGAGCGGCATCCGCCCAGACTTTGCCTTTTGCTTTCTCCGGTTGCTGCTCAGATCCCCTTTCTTGCGCCTCCCCTCTCTTCCTCCAAATTTCCAGATCTACTCCGGCCGCGTGACCTAGGAAGCCATTGAAAGTGCAACTATCCCTAGGTGGTTTTGGTAATTCATAACAACATATAGCTCATTGAGCTAATGCTATTCCAAGACAATTATTTCAGGAAAGCTCAATGATTGGCATGGCATGGATGGTGAAAGTGGAACCCTCAAAATGCTAAGGACAAAGGATTGGCTCAAGCTCAAAAGCTCAAGACTCTTCATTTTATATTTTAGTGATCCAAGATCACATTGAGTCCATAGGAAAAGCCAATACTATCAAGGAGGGATGAGGTGTTGCTTAATGAGCCTCTTGCTTCATGTGCTTAGTGATATGCTCCAAAACCCTCAACTACTTTCCCATATCCACATATGACCTAAACCCTAAGCCAAACTCGGTCCTACCGATTCTTTCTATCCGGCGCCACCGAGTTTCACTTGTCATAAGCCACTGCCAAACCCTAGCAATTCGGTTCTACCGATAGGGATCTCGGTCTCACCGAGATGGGATTGCAAACTCTCTGTTTCCCTTTCGTAACTTTTCGGTCTCACCGAAAGAGCGGATCGGTCCCACCGAGATTGCAATGTAAACTCTCTGTTTCCTTTTTGTAACTTTTCGGTCTCACCGAAAGAGCAAATCGGTCCCACCGAGTTTGCCTGACCAACTCTCTGGTTAGCTAATTACCAAAGTCGGTCTCACCGAGTTTGTGTAATCGGTCTCATCGAGATTACATTATGCCCAAACCCTAACCATATCGGTCCTACCGAGTTGCATGTCAGTCCCACCGAAAATCTCTAACGGTCACTAGGTTTACCTTTTCGGTCCGACCGAGTTTGTTGATTCGGTCCCACCGAGATTGGTAAATTGTGTGTAACGGTTGGATTTTGTGTGGAGGCTATATATACCCCTCCACCTCCTCTTCATTCATGGAGAGAGCCATCAGAACACATCTACACTTCCAACCCATATGTTCTGAGAGAGAACCACCTACCCTTGTGTTGAGACCAAGATATTCCATTCCTACCATATGAATCTTGATCTCTAGCCTTCCCCAAGTTGCTTTCCACTCAAACCTTCTTTCCACCAGATCCAAATCCTATGAGAGAGAGTTGAGTGTTGGGGAGACTATCATTTGAAGCACAAGAGCAAGGAGTTCATCATCTACACACCATTTGTTACTTCTTGGAGAGTGGTGTCTCCTAGATTGGCTAGGTGTCACTTGGGAGCCTTCGACAAGATTGTGGAGTTGAACCAAGGAGTTTGTAAGGGCAAGGAGATCGCCTACTTCGTGAAGATCTACCGCTAGTGAGGCAAGTCCTTCGTGGGCGATGGCCATGGTGGGATAGACAAGGTTGCTACTTCGTGGACCCTTCGTGGGTGGTTGCTTCTTCGTGGACCCTTCGTGGGTGGAGCCCTCCGTGGACTCGCGCAACCATTAGCCTTCGTGGGTGGAGCCCTCCGTGGACTCGCGCAACCGTTACCCTTCGTGGGTTGAAGTCTCCATCAACGTGGATGTAGGATAGCACCACCTATCCGAACCACGGGAAAAACATCCGTGTCTCCAATTGCGTTTGAATTCTCCAAACCCTACCCTTTACATTCTTGCAAGTTACCTGCTTTACTTTCGCTGCCAATATACTCTTTGCATGCTTGCTTGAATTGTGTGATGATTGCTTGACTTGTCCTAAAATAGCTAAAATCTGCCAAGAACTAAAATTGGGAAAATGTTAAGTTTTTATTTGGTCAAGTAGTCTAATCACCCCCCCTCTAGACATACTTCCAATCCTACAGCCATGGCGCCTCGTCAGTCTCCGGCCGAAGCTTGGTACTCGCCTGCTCTGGACTTGCCGAGCATGTTCGAGGCGGGCCTTGCCCGGCTGCGCCGGATGGCGGCGGCGTAGGGCATCGACGGGGTGCAGGTGTTAAAGGCCGGCTCCGCCACCCCTGAGGGCTGAGGGAGTACCTTTTATCCTCTCTTTGTAAGCTCCATTGCTGCGGGCCTGGTGCCTCCCTTCTCGGAGTTTTTCTTCTCTGTCCTCCTCCATTACAACTTGCAGGCTCTGCATCTCCACCCCAACTCCATCCTTCTCCTGGCGATCTTCGCTTATTACT
Source organism: Triticum urartu (assembly GCF_003073215.2). Classification (NCBI taxonomy): domain Eukaryota; kingdom Viridiplantae; phylum Streptophyta; class Magnoliopsida; order Poales; family Poaceae; genus Triticum; species Triticum urartu. The sequence goes on along the minus strand of NC_053024.1, from coordinate 594,688,010 downwards.
GCGAGGCTCACGTAGGGGTGCAGCCCTCAGTGGCCTTGCTGCGCCACTACTTCTCCCTCCGGGTCTCTCGCGGTTCTCCTTCCGCGTGCGCGAGCTTCGTCGCGTATGGCGGCACCATTGCCATCTCGAATCCCGGGAAGAGGATTGAGGGCTTCAGGAGCAAGTGGGTCTTGGTAGATGCCGGGCGCATCCACCCTCGGCTGATCTTGCCCGCGGAGCAGCCTGCGAGCTCCAACGACTGGTGCCGAGCGGAGCTTACGGACCCCCGCACGAAACTGGTGTTGGAGAAGATGGACGCGGACCTGAGGCCGGTCAGCACGGCGGCGGCGAAGTTGACCGGTGCGTTGCTGCTGAGGGAGTTCCTGGAGCACCAGCTGGCTCCACTCCGGCAGTACTCACCTCCGATGTGGAGGCCTCATCCGAGCCCCGCAGCCTTGGGCGGTGAAGATTTGGCCGCGGTCCTCCAATCTCTGGTCGGGGGCGAGGTGGCAAGGTTGGAGGGCGCTCCCAAGCCCTTGTTCCTTCGCGACGACTGGGAGCAGGTGGTGGAGTCCATGCCCGTTTTTAACGGGGACGGGCCTGTGCCCGTGGCGGCTTCCGAGGGACTGGTGAACGTGTACTCCGGCGACTCCAGCAAAGAGGAGGATGAAGAGGGGCGGGAAAAGGGGCCTGACTCCGAGGCGACCGACGGAGAGTCGAGGGCTCCCCTCCCCTGGCGCAGGCCCCGCAATCTCCGCCTTTCTTCGAGCGATGATGACAAGGATGGAGGCGAGCAGGTCGGCAGGAGCTTGCCCCTGATCCCGAAGAAGGACAGGACCGGGCTGATCTCCCGCGGGTCTGCCCCTGCCCCGAGGAAGTCTGCAGACGCGCTTTCTGCTTCCGAGGTTGACCCTTCCAGCCGGCTGTCAGGCTTCAAGTTTGGCCGGAGGTTGCCCGAGCTCACCGGTGATGACCGGTAAGTGCTTGACCCTTGTATTTATTTCTTGTTCCACTGCCGAGGCTTGACGTTCGCATCTCTTGAATAGGATGGCGCCCGCGGCGAAGAAGCCGAAGGGGGCTCCTGAGGCTCCATCCGCGGCAGCGCCTCCGCCTGTGGAGGAGGGTAACCACGGCGCACGGGCTTCTCCTGCCCGGTCGTCCTCGCGAGGCCTGGCCGAGCTGGCTGGGGCGAGCTCAGCCCCCATGGCCCAAGTGACTCCTGTGGTGCCTTTGCCCACTGCCGCCACCACAGCTGCTGGGGCGCAGCAGGCTCCACCTCAGGACGTTGTGGTCTTGCCGTCGCCGCCTTCTTCCCCCGTTCCGCCGACTGCTATTTCTCCAACTCATCCTGCCGTCCCGGAGCGTGCTGTTGCTGGACTGGACCGGCTGCGGCAGGATCTTCTTGGCGCCGACCCTCGCCTGGTGGCCGGGAGCTTGGAGCTGGCTTCAGGATGGATTCGCTCCGACGCCTTGATCCGGGCGGCACTGGTTCAAGCCTCGACGGCCTGCGACGAGGAGAGGCAGGCCGTCCTTGAGACGAAGGCTGCTCGTGACGGAGCCTTGGGGAGGTGGTTGAAGTCCGCGATCGTTGCAAGGCGCTGGAGGACGAGCTGCAAGGCCTGCGGGACCAGCTCGCGAAAGAGGTTCGTCTTCGCCAGGAGCAAGAAGAAGGCATGAAGGCTCGCGAGGTGGCCATCGAGGGCCGGGAGGCCAAGCTCAAGAAGCGCCGCGACCGCCTGGGTGCGCTGGGGAAGGAGTTGGAGGCGACGAAGGTCGAGCTGGACAGCAAGGCCCAGGTTCTTGCCGAGGATCGCGTGGCCTTCGCAGACATGGAGAAGAAGGCTCGTGCTTCGCTGAAGATGCTCTACGCCAGTGGCCTGGAGAGCCCGCTGGCTGGCGCCGAGGACGGCCCCGCCAAGCTGCTTCCCTTCCTGGTTCGTGCTCTTGAGGATGTCACCCTTGGCCTTGGCCCCACAGCCGAGGCCGAGGCGTGTGTCCTGTCTTCTGCTGCGTTGACGCGGGTCTTCACCCACATCTACCTTCACGATGCCAGCGCCGACCTCGACAGCCTGTTGGAGCCAGTAAGCAGCGAGGGTGCTGCCGCCGCTGCCGAGGCCGTGAAGGGTCACGCGGAGGCAATGCTGGGGAAGTTCCGGGCCTTCAGTACCAAGTCGAAGCAGGATGCTGCCGGTCCTGCTGCTCCATGAGGCGGGGCCACCTGCGCTGCTCCACCGCCGCCAAGTGACTCCGCTACTGCTCCTGTCCTGCTTTTAATTCCTGCACACGCATCATGCCTCGGGGAGGCATTTAAACTCGCGTTTGGTATTGAGACGACAATATGGACTGTAATATTTGCTTTTAAATTCCTTGAATTTTATGCTTTTCTTCCCTACTTGCTTGTGTTATACGCCGACAGAGCCCGGCCCCGCGCGTACCTCACCCAGCATTAGCCCCGGCCGGAAACCAGGACGGGACCAAAGGAGTGAGGGGCTACGGAGCCAGTTAGGCTCCTGAGTCGCGATGCTCAGGAGTCCCCCTTGGCGCACGAACGACAAGTAGGGAGGTGTGATGTAGGTGGATCTTCCATTTTACGTCTGCAGAGCCCGACTCCGCGCGTACCTCACCCAGCATTAGCCCCGACCGGAAACCAGGACGGGACCAAAGGAGTGAGGGGCTACGGAGCCAGTTAGGCTCCTGAGTCACGATGCTCAGGAGTCCCCCTTGACGCGCAAACATCAAGTGATGAGGTGAGATGCAAGTGGGACCACCGTTTTACGTCTGCAGAGCCCGGCCCCGCGCGTGCCTCACCCAGCATTAGCCTTTCGGAACTAAGGAGTGAGGGGCTACGGGACCAGTTAGGCCCCTGAGTCGTGATGCTCAGGGGTCCCCCTTGACGGTCAAACGGCCTTCATACCTTGGCTCCGCTCGGGGAGAGATGCGCGGCGAACTAGGCCCGAGGGGCCTGGCTGGGTGGCATACGTCTGGGCGTGACCCAGGCGCAGCCCCCGTGCCCAGCCCCCTCGCGCGGCTCTCCCGAGGGGAGGCGTTGCGATGAGGCTACACACTGAGCTCTGGGCTCCCTAAGGTTGATGCGGCCCGGGGGCCACCCTCAGTTGTTTATCACTAGCGCGGAGCATAGCATTTCCGCATGTGTACGGGCATAGCCGCTCCTCGGCAGTGTCGTCAGCCAGCGCGGAGCATGGTGCTTCCACTGGTACGTGGGAGGGGGCTCCCCTCCGGGAGGAGCCCCCGGGGCGTGTACAGCCCCGCCCTGACACGTGGCCGGCACGGTAGGGCTAGGTGAGGTGTATCTGGGCACCAGTGAGCCAGCGCGGGACTCACGGGGCCCTACCCCTAGGCGGGTTGCGCCTGGCACTGGGCCTTATCTTGTGCTGTGTTCCTGCAAATTTGGTTAGATGCCGGCACTCTACGTCCTCGGGTCCCGGCCCTCGAGCTTGTCTCAGCCGTCACTGGTATGCCAGGTCGCGATGCCGTGGACATGGCCAGAGGGTGAGGGCTGGAGAGCCAGTAAGAGCCCTGAGTCACGATGCTCAGGTACCCCCCTTTAACATGCAAGTGGTCGACATGGAGAAGAAGAGGTGCCGTGGACAGGCATCAAGTAATCAAGCATGATGGGCGAATGCATAGCCGGAAATAAACGCAAGGGAGATACATGCCGCTGGGCCTGGCCCGAGCGGCTTGGGGATGATGCAGCCCGAGGGGCGCCCCCAACAAAGCAAGCTAACAACATGAAATAAAAGGGATACATACCGCAGGGACGGACCCACGCGGCCTGGGAACGATGCAGCCCTGGGAGGGTGCTCCCAGCTGGAGATGAAACTTGTAAGATGTCACCTGAAGGTGTCGAGGGCGAAGGGGTGTTGGTGCAGCAGACTCGGTGGGCTGCGGAAGCCGATCCTCATGAGCCCCCAGGCCCAGGGGCCTCGGGAGGCTCCGGAGGCACTGGTAGCTCTTCGCGAATCATCTCCATCTCCGCCAAGGCTGCGGAACGCCTGTCTTCTTGAGCCCCCATGATGCCCCTCATGAGGCGCTGCCACGTAGCAACCACGCTCGGCAAGCCGTAAGGCATGCGAACGTAGCTGTGGGGCGGACCCCCGCAGTGCCCCACTCGCGAGGGCCAGAGGTGCTCCATCATAGCGACTTGGTTGAGCCCTGGTACGTCGATGCAGACGCGCAGCCCACCATCCTCGCTTGGATGGGGAGCCACAGCCGGTAGACGGCGGCAACCCCTCATCATTCTTGATTCCTGTAGTTCTTGAATGGCCTTGTCGACGAACTCCTGCGGGTCTGACCTTCCTTGCCTTGCTCCTTCTTGAGGGAAACGTGCTTCGAAACACGCCTCCATGTGGTGCCCAAGCGCCTCCCTCGTGACCCTGGCCAGGTCGGTGGCCCTCCAGGGGAGAGCCCCCGAGCCCTGCCTGAGGAGGGCGCCGAGTGCACTTTCCTATGCGATGGAAGGAGGTTCCCCCTGGGCAGATGCGGGCCCTGAGGGGCCCGCCTCCCGAGGGGCCGGTCCGGACGATGTCTTCTTCTTCTTGGGGGTGGTCTCGGGAAGCCTCCTGCTTCCGCGATCCGGGTCTTCCAGTGACGCGGCCTGAAAGGCTCGCTCCAGGGAACACACTGCATCATTCTCTTCACAGGGCACCATGATGACTCCGCCACTTCCTGGCATCTTGAGGACGTTGTAGCCATGGTGAGTTACGGCCATGAACTTGGCCAGCGCTGGGTACCCGAGGATGGCGTTGTACGGCAGGCGGATGTGGGCGATGTCGAAGTCGATGAGCTCAGTGTGGTAGTTGTTGCGTGCCCCAAAGGTGACAGGGAGGCGGACCTGCCCAATCAGGACCGTGGAGCCGTCGGTGACTCCGGAGAAGGGCTTGGTTGGCTGAAGCTGGTCGTAGGGCACTTGGAGATTGTTGAACGTTTCCATGGACAGGACGTTGAGCCCTGCCCCACCATCGATGAGGGTCCTGGTGACCAGTACATCGCTGATGAGTGGGGAGCAAAGCATCGGGAGGACTCCGGCTGTGGTCGCACACTTGAGTTGATCCGCTGAGCTGAATGTGATGGCGCGTGCCGACCACCTGAGAGGGCGCGTTGCTTCAAGCCTGGGGAGGACTGCATTCACTTCGCGGGCAAACTGCTTGAAGATGCGTTGGGAGGCTGGGGCTTGAGCTCCGCCCAGGATGCAGGCGATTGCGCGTGGCTCCTGGAAGCCCCCAGCCCCTTCGTCTTGATGGCAGTCCTCATTCCTCCTTGGCTGAGGCGGCAGTGGAGGGAGGCCTGCGTGGCCCTGTGGGCGATCCTCACGAGGCTGATCCCTCCAGTCCCCCTTGCGAGGCAGGTCTCGCCAACGATCCTCGTGAGGTTGATCGCGCCACCCTGGGCGCGGGCCGCGGTCTTCCCAGCGTCCTGCGTTTCTTCCTCCTTGGCCGTAACCCTGATCGGCGCGGTCGGGACGACGGCCGATCCTTCCTTCTCGCACGGCGCGGAGTTCTTGGCATTCGTTGGTGTTGTGGGTGTGGAGGTCATGGTACACAAAGTACCGGCTGCCCCTGGAGGACTCAGGCAGATCTTTGCCCCGCTTGGTGTCCAGTTCTGCCGTGAGCACGGCAGCCCCCTTGCGCTTCACGTCCTTGGCCTTCGGCTTCTTCTCTTCTGGGTCTGCGGCAGGCAGCTCGAGGAGGGAGAGGCGTCCCTCCTCAGCCCTGGCGCACTTGGTCGCCAAGTTGAACAGCTCCAGGGAGGTGCACAGGTCTTCATGCATCGCCCGCTCCTCCTTCATCTTGACGTCGCGCACACCGTCGGAGAAGGCCGAGATGATGGCCTCCTCGGACACCTTGGGGATCTTGAGGCGCGCGCTGTTGAAGCGCTGGATGTACTTTTGCAGGGTCTCTCCGGGTTGTTGCTTGATGCGGCGCATGTCGCTCACGGCGGGTGGCCGGTCGCGAGTACCTTGGAAGTTGGCGATGAAGCGGGTGCGCATCTGGTCCCAGGAAGAGATCGTGCCTGGAGCCAGATTCAGGAGCCAGGTGCGAGCTCCTTCCTTGAGCGCCATGGGGAACCAGTTCGCCATGACCTTCTCGTCCCCGCTGGCAGCTTCGATGCCCAGCTCATAGAGCGGGCCACGCGACGCTACGCAGCTCGGTGGTGTAGGCACGGCAGCCTGCGGTGGCCACGAAAGGCTTCGGCTGGTGGAGAGCTCGGTCTTGAGGGTCCCCACGCGCTGCAGCTAGGAGCAGCGCGGGGTCTTGGCATGCCGGAGCTGGAGCAGGGTCGCGGCGTGCCAGAGCAGGGAGCACCCGGGCAGCTCCTTGCGGGCGAGGGACTTCTTGGCAGCTCCGTTCTTGCTGCGCTGGCACCTGACGGAGCGGGTTCCGCCCATGGGCCACGTGCCTTGGAGCCATGGCGTCTTCTTGGAGAGGAGGCGGCTGGTACGCCCCCTGAGCTTCGTTGCCCGCGCGGGGCGGGGTGCAGCGCAGCGGAACGGACGGCGCGGGAGAGCCCCCTGCGGCGCGGACGAGCTCGGCGACGCGGTCGAGCCACTCTTCGTAGACGTCATCGACGGGACGGTAGCGTAGGAGCTCGTTTGCCGCGATGAGCGCAGCTCGAGCCTCCAAGGGTGCACGGAGCGTGCGGGACGAAGAACCAGCTGGTGTGAGCGATGGAGTAGCGGTGCGGCCGTCTTGCCGCACGGATGGATGCTGAGACGACGCTTGCTGCTCGCCCCCCGCCGGGCTGGTGGCGGCGTTGATGGCGGGTGACGGGGAACGACGAGGACGTCCGCCGACGGGCGCCGTCTGGGCGACGCGGGAAGCGATGGCGGCCCGGCGCTCGGCGCGGGCCCGACGAGCGTCAGACATGGACGCGACGGTTGGAGGAGAACGGGGCGGTGGAAGACGAATTTTGGCGCACCCCTACCTGGCGCGCCAAATGTCGGATTTCGGGTTCTGGCAGACCCTTAAGGTTCAAACTCTGGGGTGCGCGCGGAGATTACGCCTTCTACCTCCCCGTCTCGCAAAAATCTAGACTACTTGAAAGAACTACACAAGAGACACAGGGTTTACACTGGTTCGGGCCACCGTTGTGGTGTAATACCCTACTCCAGTGTGTGGTGTGTGGATTGCCTCTTGGGCTGATGATGATGAACAATACAAGGAAGAACAGCCTCGCGAGGGTCTGCTTTTGGCTAGGGCGATGAACTGTTAGGAGGAGTTCAGTCGCCCTTTTCTCTCTTTCTCTCTCTCTCTCTCCGCCCCCTTGCTATGTGGGTGGCCGGTCCTATTTATAGAGGCCCTGGTCCTCTTCCCAAATATCGAGCGGGAAGGGAGCCAACAATGGCGGGCTAATTTGAAGGGGGACAGCAAGTATCAGCTATCCTGACAAAAGAAGCCTTCGCCTGCGCAAAGCTCTGGTGATGACGCCGTCTTGGGCTCCACGGTGACCTCCGTCTCGTAGTCCTCCTGGTCTTGGTCTCGTTGCACCGAAATGGCAACCTTTGCCTGATGCCTCGGTACTCCATGGCTGCGCTTGCCCCCTTTGCACCAAAGATGAAAGGAGGACGCTGCGCGGGCTGGCACCCGCCTGGCGTCCTGAGTCGTCATGGCTTGCGTCACGGGCACCTCGCGAGGTACCCCGCCTTGATCTCTCCGCCTCCTCGTGAGCCAGCCTGATGAGGCCGCGCCTGAGGAAGCTCCATGTCGTCCACCCGGCGAGGCTCGGCCCCTCCCGAGGGTCTTGAGTCTTGTGTTGATGAAGATGGGCCGTGCTGGGCCCCCTTTGAGCCACGCCGCAGGCCGCAGGCAGGCAAGTCTGGGGACCCCCGTTCCCAGAACACCGACAGTGTTGTCTGCTTTGAAGCCATTGACATTGAAGGATCCCGGTGCTGATGCAGGACCTGGAAACCTAGGCAATCTTGGGATTGGCTTCTGTACCTGAGGCCTGTGCTCAACATGATAGTCGAACTAAGGATTGGCAGTAGGCGCAGCAACAGAAGCAGTGGGATCAGTGGCTTCGCTGACTTCTGGTGCTTGGGTTGGTGAAGGCTCCACATTAGCTTCAGCCATGACAGCGTCAGTGGCTTCATTGGTGTTGGTGGTGGCAGCCTCAAGATTTTCAACCTCCACTTGATGAGCTGGAGGGTCGGTCACAGTCATGTTCTCCTCGAGAACAGCTTCTTGGTGGGACAGGGGAGTAGCAACTTGTGGGGCTTCTTCTTCATCGGCTGATGCAGCCGGAATGTCTTCAGCATCTTTAGCTTCAGACTCAGAGATTGGAGGCCTTGGTCCTTTGCGAAGCCTGCGCAATGCTGGCGATGCCTGTGGAGTTGGAGTTGGCTGGGCCTCAAAGTCTTCTTCCTCTTGTGGGCGATCAGCCCATGAAGCATCCTGAGCAATTGGCGTCAGAGGACGACCAATGCTGATGAGTTCGTTGTGCGTTAGCACAGGTGATGATACCTGTTGGTGCTCGAGCTGAGGAAGGACTGCATCATCTTCAACATGGTCATGGTGACCAATGTCTTCAGCAGCGACGGGATCAGCTGCTGGAAAGTCTTTAGCTGCATGAGCCTCTGTGAAAGCAGGCTCATGGACAGTCAGTTGACGTTCGTCCGGTTCAGCGTCAGGGTGAACCATGGAGATGGGTTCAACAATCAAGGGCTCTGTGGGAGCAGCCCGTTCCTTCTTTGTCTTCCGCTTCTTCTTGGAGGGAGCAGCATCAGAGGCTTCGGGATATTTTCTCTTTCTGGCTTCAGCCTCAGCAGTCCTCGTCTTCTTCAATTCTGAAGCAGTAGACCTGGCTTTTGGCTTCGAGCCAGTCATGCTAGTTGGGAAGACAATGGGAAATGCTTCCTACCTTGGTGCGTCGGGTTCAGCCATAGCGGGCTTCTTCTTCTTCTTTGCAGCCATCCTGGGGTCGATGCCAGGACGCCCAAGGGCCTTGCGCTTCTCAGCCTCATTGTAGGCTTGCACACACTTGTCAGCCAGGCTCTTCATGCGCTCATGAGAGCCTTGAGCTTCTTCACGCTTCTTGAGAAAGGCTTCTTTAAGCTCGTGCAGCATGAGCTTGAAGTTCTTGACCTCTTGTACACTGAGCTTGGCCATAAGCTTCTTGAACTGAGCCTTTTCATAGTCAATCTTTGCTTCAGTTCGACGATGCGCTGAGCGAGAGCTAGCTCTGAAGCAATGGTGCCATGGAAGGCGACACTAAGACCAATGGGAAGTTGCAGGTCTTCAAAGCTGAGGTTGGGTGTTTCGAACCACTCATCGATGAAGTCATGGATGATTGCCACGTCAAAGAGAGGCAAGTTTTTGAAGATTTCTGCTTCTTCTTTGCTCTTGATCAGTTGCTCAAGAGCGTCATCTGCCAGATCTTCATCACTAGACAGATCAATAGCATCGTTGCGCAGAATGGCAGCAGCAGTGAGTTCTTGGCCGGTGTGTGGCAGAGGCATCTTGACCTTCTGGGTCTTGGAGATGCGTGACAAATCTTCAGACTGCACACTGTCTTCAGGAGGTGCAGTGGCCAGTGGCTTCGCCCATGAGATCTTTGGCGCAGAGGCAGGCTTTGAAGCTTTTGGCTGCTTCAGTTTCTTTGGCTTCGGCACTCCAGGCGCTTCATCTGATTCAGCGTCATCTGCAGGCTCATTCACGGCTGTCCCTTGAACCAAGATATGGGTGATGAGACCTTCAAGGTTGTAGAAAGGACCGACGACATTGGGTTCTGCATCTCGTGTGCTGTCAGCCCTTGGAGCAGAAGGACCAGGGTTGAAGTCTAGTCCCAATGACTTCTTGTTCTGCTTTGCTGAGTTCTGGGCAAACTGGAAGTTGCGCTTGAACAGAATGTCGTCACGACATCATAGTAGTGACGATGAGTGTGCATCTGCAGGCTGTGGCCCACGGACCATGCAGGGATAGAAGCCTTGTTCAATGGCTTCATCTCTGGTCCTGGGTTGAAGATTTTTGTAGAGGATGTCTCCCCATGGTCGCTTGATGGCATTCTTTTCAGCATATTCCTTTGTCACAAATCTGTACTTGAACCACTGTTCTGCCCAATAGCGTCGAAACCATTGGATTCGTGTCTTGCGCTGATTATAATCCTCTTCAAGATCTGTCTTGTACAGCTCTGAGAGGTCATCGGGCAGATCTCTTGATGTTTCTCCTCGACGCTTTCTGCCACCCTTCCTTGCTGATTTTTCTGAAGCCATGAGCTCTAAACTGAAAGGCTTCAATACATTCACAGGCTTCAAAGGCTTTCGCTTGCTGGACAGACAGGAACTGGCTTCGGGAGAATTTATGTGATACTGTAAGAATTCTGCAAATGAATGCAGACTATGAGAACCAAGGGATTCTCCCACGGACATGTACCTGTGACAGCATTAAGGTGCGAGGGAAGGGGAAGAGGTCATATGCATTCTCAGAAGATTTTGAAGATAAATCAGTTTAGAAGACATTGACCTCATCGTGCGAAGACATTCACTCATAGATAAGGAGTTGGTTCCAGATTTGTACGAATCCACGGATCAGTACAAGTGAGGAATCTAACTACTTTGTGAAGCATAAGTGAATATACTAGGCATGTTATGAGATGCAGTATGAAAGAGATCCAACTTGTGTGAATAGAAACTGCTTGTGGTAGAAAGTGATAAAGCTATAGGATCAAAGGGGCTGTAAAAAGGAAGTTTTATTTACCACACGAAGAACTGCGAGACGGAGTGGAAGAGGAGGCCGAGCAGTTCGATCGTCCGTGCCATAACTTGGCGACGGAGGACACCTACGGCGACGGCGGAGAGGATGATGTCCGCGGTCGGCGTGAGGACGGCGTCGGAGAGGTTGCGGCAGCGAAGCGCTTCGTCGCCGGCGTCGTCGAGAGTTAGCGGTGGCGCTAGGGTTCGTGCGAGTGTGGAAGAAGAGATAATGATTGTGGTGAGGCGTGTATTTATAGGGACAGGGGCGGCTCAGTGTTATTACACAGGTGCCCCTGGCGATTCACATCTGAGGAACACGTGGCCATCATGCAGCATGTTGGAGGTTGTTCCACGTCCCACGCATGCCTGGATTGTCGGGTGGTGGTTCCCACTTCTCCGGGTTTCAGGTGAAGGAATGAGCATTGAAAACGGACTTAATGTTTGTCTCTGTATCTTCTGCTGACAAGGACACAGAGAAGACATTCGACAGTTTCAATAGAATGCATATGAATTGGAGAGATAGAGTTTGAGATGGAAAGCATAGAGAGGTTAGGGTCCGGTCACATTCACTTAGTTCAAAAGATTCAAGAAGAAGACATAGCTATAAGTGAATGTTGTAGAGGACAGAACACTAGTGTATATATATAATCAATATAGTGAAGATAATCATGAAGACATGTTGAGATTGAAGCCAAACCAAATGTGAAGACATAGCAATTGTAACGCCATGAGTGAAACACTTCAAACAGAACCTTTGGTGGTGGCGTTACCCACCGTATAGGAAGTATTAGACTCAGACACGGCGCACAATTATCGGGGCGTTCCGAAGTCAAATTCCACATTAATGTATTCACACTTAGAATGTATGTCTTCATTGATTGAAGATATACTTTACTTCGTGTGTTGCACATCTAAGTCATCAATATGCATAAGTGTTAGGATGTGTGCCTGATCACATGACATTTGAGGATTCCAGGATATTTAGCTCACGCCGTAACTTGCAAAATCTCTTCTCATCCAAGGGCTTGGTGAAGATATCTGCCAATTGCTCTTCAGTGTTGACGTGTATGATATCAATATCTTCCTCAACAACATGATCTCTGAGAAAGTGATGACGAATTTCAATGTGCTTTGTCTTCGAGTGCTGAACTGGGTTGTTGGCAATCTTGATGGCGCTTTTGTTGTCGCAGTAGAGTGGCACTTGCTTCAGATGAATGCCATAGTCCTTGAGTGTTTGCTTCATCCACAGAAGCTGAGCGCAGCAAGATCCAGCAGCAATGTATTCAGATTCAGCAGTGGAGAGAGATACACAGTTCTGCTTCTTTGAAGACCAACATACAAGTGATCGTCCCAGAAAATGACATGTGCCTGATGTAGACTTGCGATCCACTTTGTCACCAGCATAATCAGCATCCGAGAATCCAACCAGATCAAACTCTGAGCCCTTTGGATACCATAATCCTAGAGTTGGGGTGTGAGCCAAATATCGAAGAATTCGCTTCACGGCTAAGTGATGCGACTCCTTTGGTGCCGCTTGAAATCGAGCACACATGTAAACACTAAGCATAATATCTGGCCTAGATGCACATAGATAAAGCAAATAACCAATCATGGAGCGGTATACCTTTTGATCAAACTCTTTACCATTGTCGTCAGGACCCAGATGATGTTTGGCTGGCATTGGCGTCGTGAAGCCTTTGCAGTCTTGCATACCAAACTTCTTCAGGCAATCTTTGAGATACTTCTCTTGAGATATGAAGATGTCGTTGCGTTGCTGTCGTATTTGAAGACCGAGGAAGAACTTCAGCTCTCCCATCATGGACATCTGATATTGCTCTTGCATCATATATCCAAACTCTTCACTGTACTTCTGATTGGTGCAGCCGAAGATGATGTCATCCACATATATTTGACACACAAACAGTTCACCATCATATGTCTTCGTGAAGAGAGTGGGGTCGAGGGAACCAGGTATGAAGCCTTTGCTCTTCAGGAAGTATTTGAGTGTGTCATACCAAGCCCGAGGGGCTTGTTTGAGGCCATACAGTGCCTTGTTGAGCTTGTATACCATGTCAGGATGTTTTGGATCTTCAAAGCCAGGCGGTTGTGCAACATACACTTCTTCTTCAATCTTGCCATTGAGAAAGGCACTCTTCACATCCATTTGATATAGAAGTATGTTATGATGATTTGCATAGGCTAGCAGTATGCGTATGGTTTCAAGTCTAGCCACAGGAGCAAATGTTTCATCGAAGTCAATGCCTTCCACTTGAGTATATCCTTGAGCAACGAGACGAGCTTTGTTTCTGACAACTTAACCATGCTCATCTTGCTTGTTGCGGTATATCCATTTGGTGTCTATTATGTTGTGCTTCCGAGGATCGGGACGCTTAACCAGTTCCCATACATTATTCAGCTCAAACTGTTGAAGCTCTTCTTGCATAGCTTGAATCCATTCAGGTTCCATGAAGGCTTCTTCAACTTTGTTGGGTTCTGTTATTGAGACGAATGCGAAGTGCCCACAGAAATTTGCTAGCTGAGTTGCCCTTGAACGAGTGAGCGGACCGGGTGCATTGATGCTATCAATTATTCTCTCAATCTGCACTTCATTGGCAACATGAGGATGTACAGGACGAAGATTTTGCTCTTGCTGATCATTGTCGTTGTTAGAGGGATTGTCTTCAGGCTGAGCATTGTCTTCAGGTTGATCAGGTGCGGAGATGATAAGTTCCTCTTCAGGTTGAGCATTAGAGGGTATGATTTCTCCAGTTCCCATTAGCTTGATTGATTCGCTGGATGGAACTTCATCTAGCACATTTGGCAGGTGTTCTCTTTGTGAACCGTTAGTCTCATCAAATCGCACATCCACTGTTTCAACCACTTTATAATGAAAGAGATTGAAGACTCTGTAGGAGTGCGAATCCTTTCCATATCCAAGCATAAAACCCTCATGTGCTTTTGGTGCAAATTTTGAAGTGTGATGTGGATCCTTGATCCAGCACCTGGCGCCAAATACTCTGAAGTAACTGACATTTGGCTTCTTGCCAGTAAGGAGCTCATAAGATGTCTTGTTCAGAAGCTTGTGACGATAAACACGATTGATTGTATGGCATGCAGTATCAATGGCTTCAGGCCAGAATTTTCTTGGAGTCTTGTATTCATCAAGCATCGTTCGGGCCATCTCAATGAGTGTTCTGTTCTTGCGTTCGATGATGCCATTCTACTGTGGCTTGTACGGGGATGAGAATTCATGTGTGATGCCCAAGGTATCAAGATATGTATCAAGGCCGGTATTCTTGAATTCAGTGCCATTGTCACTTCTGATGTGCTTTATCTTGGCGCCATAGTTGTTCATTGCTCGATTGGCGAAGCGTCTGAAGACATCCTGCACTTCAGTCTTGTAGAGGATTATGTGCACCCAAGTATATCTAGAATAATCATCAACAATGAAAAAGCCATAGAGACACACAGTAGTAGTAAGAGTTGAGTAATGAGTGGGACCGAAAAGATCAATGTGGAGCAGCTCGAAGGGTCGAGTGGTTGTCATGATTGTCTTCGAGGGTTGTTTGCCCTCGTCATCTTTCCTGCTTCACAGGCACCGCATAAGTGATCTTTCTTGAACTTGACGCCCTCGATGCCTATGGCATGCTTCTTCTTTGCAAGGGTGTGGAGGTTCCTCATGCCAGCATGCCCTAGCCTCCGATGCCAGAGCCAGCATTCTGAAGCTTTTGCTAGAAGACATACGGCAAGCTATGGTCCTGCTGAGAAATCTACCACGTACAAATCATCTTTCCGATACCCTTCAAACACTAGAGACTTGTCAGATTCCATTAGAACAAGGCAGCGATATTTTCCAAACATTACGATCATGTTCAAATCGCAAAGCATTGAGACAGACATTAAGTTGAAGCCAAGGGATTCAACAAGCATGACTTTATCCATGTGTTGATCCTTTGAGATTGCAACTCTACCTAGACCCAGTACCTTACTTTTACCAGTGTCAGCAAATGTGATGTGACTCTTGTCGGATGGACGTAGGGTTGAGTCCATAAGAAGGCTTCTTTTGCCAGTCATGTGATTGGTACACCCACTATCAATAATCCATTCTGAAGACACTGGTGTTGTACCCTACCGTGCAGTTAGGGGGATAGGCTTCACGAAGAGAATTGTGAAGCAAAAACATTTGACGAACCAGTGGGTTATGAAAGCTTAGATCCATATTAGGACTAATAGGGAGAGTAGCAAGCGATTCAGGAACGAAGTACATAGTAAGACCATTCGGGCATTTGATCTTGCGCCCTACAAAATGTTCAAGGTCCCCAGCAATAGCGTCAGATGATTTTGGTTTTCTGCTGGAGACCTTTCCCTACAAAAGAGAGTTAAGCTTTCTTAGCCACCCACATCTTCAAGTGTGTCTTAGAAGCAATAAGTCTAAGTGCAGCGTCTGAGAACTTTGGCTTTGGAGCCCTAGCAAAAAGTCTTGCAGGCGGACAAATAGTACTCATAAGGATAAGCAGAATAGTTCTTGGTCTTATGAACATGGCGGTTCGATGAACCGCTCTTATATTCATAGGCCTGAGCATGGTTTCCCTACAAAACATTTGCGTTAGTGCGACTCAGGTGAGTCCTCTGTCTGTATGAAGCCTTTGGGCCGTATGAAGCCTTTGGAGCCCTAGCAAAAAGTCTTGCAGGCGGACAACAGTACTCATAAGGATAAGCAGAATAGTTCTTGGTCTTATGAACATGGCGGTTCGATGAACCGCGCTTATATTCATAGGCCTGAGCATGGTTTCCCTGCAAAACATTTGCGTTAGTGCGACTCAGGTGAGTCCTCTGTCTGTATGAAGCCTTTGGGCCGTATGAAGCCTGTGGTCTGGGGTTTGTCTTCTTCATCTGTGGTGTCGTGATGACATTCACAGGAAGATTTTCCGAACACTTTTTTGGCACCCAGATCTTCTTCATAGGCAGTCCATTCCTGCAGTTAGTACCAATGTACCTGGCAAACACTTCACCATTCTGATTCTTAAACAGTTTATAGTTTGCATCAAAGGATTCATCAATGACAATGGGGTTAGCACAAGTGAAGCCAGATAGATTGGATGGATCTGCTGAAGGTTCCTTTGTAGCAACCCATGTGGTTTTGGGGTACTGCTCAGGTTTCCAGTAAGAGCCATCAGCATTCATTTTCCTTACGAACCCAACACCCTCTTTCCTAGGGTTTCGGTTCAGGATCTGTCTTTTGAGGACATCACATAGTGTCTGATGCCCTTTGAGACTTTTGTACATCCCTGTTTCAAGCAATGTCTTCAACCTAACATTCTCATCAGCAATAGCAGTGGAATCCTCAGCAGAGGGGTTAGTTCCCACATCAACAGTTGAAGATATTGCAACAATAGCAGCAGTAGAACATTCAGCAACAGAAGTAGCATTATCACACTCAATGCATTTAAGACATGGTGGTTCAAATCCTTCCTGAGCAGAACTGATCTGTTTGGCGCGAAGTGACTCGTTTTCTTTTTGAAGATCTTCATGAGCCGCTCTCAATTTCTCAAGATTTTGCCTCCTTTGAAGATAATCATAGGAAAGCTTTTCAAGAGTTGTTGAGAGCGTTTCATGACGACTTTCAAGTTCCTCATACTTAACATGAAGATTTTTTATGTCTTCAATTAAGGACTCAGATCGAGTCATTTCAGCGCCTAACAGATCATCGCTTTTGTCTAACAGTTTTTGAATAGTTTCCATGGCTTTCTGTTGTTCAGTTGTAATTTTAGCAAGTGTTTTGTAGCTGGGTCTTGAACCACAATCAGAGTCATCGTCACTAGATGTTTGATAGTGAGTAGTGCGTGTGTTTACCTTGGCACCGCGTGCCATGAAGCAGTAGGTAGGAGCGGAGTAGTCCTTGTCATTTGCATCGATGTCGGTGGTGAAGTCATTGTCTTCAGTGTTGAAGATGGACTTGGCAATGTATGTTGTAGCCAGACTTGCAACGTGTCGGATTTCGGGTTCCGGCAGACCCTTGAGGTTCAAACACTGGGGTGCGCGCGGAGATCTCGCCTCCTACCTACCTGCACCCCTCCGCCTCGCTAAGATCTAAGCTATGGAAAGAACAACACGTGAGATACAGGGTTTATACTGGTTCGGGCCACCGTTGTGGTGTAATACCCTGCTCCAGTGTGTGGCGTGGTGGATTGCCTCTTGGGCTGATGATGATGAACAATACAAGGAAGAACAGCCTCGCGAGGGTCTGTTCTTGGCTGGGGCGATGAACTGCTAGGAGGAGTTCAGTCACCCTTCTCTCTCTCTCCGATTGTTGATGATTCTGATTCTCTTTTATTCTACCTCTCCTGTGGGGGGCTGGTCCTATTTATAGAGGCCCTGGTCCTCTTCCCAAATATCGAGCGGGAAGGGAGCCAACAATGGCGGGCTAAGTTGAAGGGGGACAGCTAGTACCAGCTATCCTGACAAAAGTAGTCTTCGCCTGCACAAAGCTCTGGTGGTGACGCTGTCTTGGGCTCCACGATGACCTCCGTCTTGCAGTCCTCCTGGTCTTGGTCTTGTTGCACCGAAATGGCAACCTTTGCCTGATGCCTCGGTACTCCGCGGCTGCGCTTGCTCCCTTTGCACCAAAGAGGAAAGGAGGACACTACGCGGGCTGGCGCCCGCCTGGCGCCCTTGGTCGTCATGGCTTGCGTCACGGGCACCTCATGAGGTACCCCGCCTTGATCTCTCCGCCTCCTCGCGAGCCAGCCTGGTGAGGCCGTGCCCGAGGAAGCTCCGCGTCGTCCGCCCCGCGAGGCTTGGCCCCTCGCGAGGGTCTTGGGTTTGTGTTGGTGAAGATGGGCCGTGCTGGGCCCCCCTTTGAGCCATGCCACAGGCCGCAGGCAGGCAAGTCTGGGGACCCCCGTTCCCAGAACGCCGACAGTAGCCCCCGGGCCCAAGGCGCGCCCGGACTTGGCCGTGCAGGGAGGCGGAAGGGCGAGGGCGAAGCGCCGCGGACCCTAACAGCCTGCGGCCTTGGGCGCCGCGTGGCGGGTGATTGGACGTGGGCGGCTCTGTTCCCCCACGCCCCACTTATTTTGCGCCATGCTAGGCAGACTCGTAGTTGTACACAGCCACTCCCCTTTCTGTCGCTTGAGCGCCCTCTGTCCTTCCTCCGCTCGAACTCCAGCTTCTATTTTCGACCCAATCTCGAACTTCCCCCCCCCTTCCCACCGCCATGTCTCTGACGAAGAAGGGAAGAGGGAAGAAACCCATGCCTCCGCCTTGCCCGCCGCCGTTGGCGGCCCCCGCTGAGGGCTTAGGCAAGGTCAGCTCGGCTCTGGCCACTATCTTCAACGAATGCGGGAGGACGATGGCCTGGCCCGCGTCCCACTTCTCCATCGACAGGATAGTCACCGAGGTCCCGTATTTCGCCGACGCCCTATGGGCGGGTCTGGTTCCTCCCTTTTCTGATTTCTTCAATGCCGTGCTTTCCCACTATTAGATCCACATGATGCATCTGGGTCCTGAATCCATCACCCTCCTTTCGGTCTTCGCCTTTGTTTGCGAGGCTATGATGGGCATCCTTCCTTCGGTTGCCTTGCTACGCCACTTCTTCTCGCTGCGCCTTGTCGACCCTACCCAATGCTGGGCGTGCGTGAGCTTCGTTGCCGCGTCTGAGACAACGGCTTCTGGGATTGACTTCAAGATCCCTCTGCCCACGGCTGGGTTCCGTGAGCGGTGGCTGTATGTGGATGCAGGGGTGCCCAGCCCCCTGCTATCGGAGCCAACTTCGCCTGCTGTCCCCGGCTCGTCTTCATCTGGCACCGCTTTGCGTTCTTGAGGTCGCTTGGCGTGACAGTGCCCAAGGTGGTGAAGGAGTTCCTGCTACGCCGCGTTGCTCCTCTCCAACGCCACTCCCGCCGGATGTGGGCCTTCAGCGGGCGTGATGATCGTATGAGGCTCCAAGAAGAGGACCTGACTCCTGAAGTGCTGAGGACAGCGCTCTTGACCCTGACTGGGGACCCCAACCCTGGCAGCATCCAGCAGGGAGGGGCCTTGCTGTACCTCTGCCAGAGCAGGGGCGACTTTGTGAAGCAGATGCCTATCTTTGATGAGTGGGCACCAGCTGCTTCTCTTGGCGAGGTGATTGGCAGCGCGCACCAGGCAGGCGCCCCTGACGCAGATCGCCTTGAAGCTCCGTCTTCGTCGTAGGTTGAACCCTGCGCCCAACTCTTGGGCCGCTTCCGCGTGGACTTTGAGGCCCTCCAGAAGAGAAGGGAGGCCCTGGGCGACGATTACCCTTGTCGCCTGCTGAAGCGTAGGAAGTACTTCGCCACTGATGAGTAAGCCTCCTCCTTTCCCAGCTCCCGATCCTTCTGTTGCTTTTACTGACCCTTGCTCCGCAGGCACCTTCCAGCCGAGCTTGCGGAGACGGCTGAGGTGCCGTCCCCCTTGGCTTCGCCCCCTCCATCGCCCTCAAGCGCCCCGAGCAGCAGAGCCCTTGTGGTGAGGGCAATCGAAGAGGCGAACCATCCCGAGGCGCATCGTGGCCCTGCGCACCTCGCGATCCTCTTCCGTAGGCCTTCTTGTGGCATAGCCAGCCTGCCATGGGCTTCTCGCCTGGTCGTGGACTGCGATTGGCTGAGGAGCTCCCTGCGCTCTTCACCTGGGGACGGGTTGGCTCCAGGCCGGGCTTCTGGCGCGGCGTGCCCGGCCGTCGCGAGGGTGCCAGCCCCCAGCCCCCAGCCCGGAGGGGGGTGCTGATTCGTGGCCCCCGGCGCTTGCTTGGGGAAAATGATGGCGTGGAAGACGTGCTCGAGCGCGCTCGGGAGCGTCGCGCTCTCCGCCAAGGATTCCTCCGAAGGGCGGCTGACGCGGTAAGCCTGCTTGGTGAGGAGCTTGCTGATGAAGACGCGTGCCTTGAGGCCGAGGGCCTGCGCCTGGCTGCAGAGAGGCGCGAGCTGGAGGGCGCCATCGCCCTTGCGCGCCGTCAGCGCGATCTTGACGACGCAGAGACCAAGGCGTCGCTGGTGGCCTCTCGGGAGGCCCGATCTTGGGCCGCTGAGGAGGCCCAGGAAGCTGACCGGCGGCGAACGGCGGCGGAGGAGCGGGCTCAGGAGCTCCTGGCCTGGTGCCACTCACTGGAGGAGTAGGTGGAGCTGCGCGAGGCAGCCCTCGCGTCGATGAAGGTGGCCTCTGGCGACTCAGCAGAGCTCCAGAAGCGTTAGGAGGCGCTGACGCTGGAAGCCGCCGAACGTACCCGCGAGTACGAGCGTCTGGAGACGAGGGAGCGCTTGGTGACGCAGGCGGAGGATGATGCCGCTGCACAGGAAGCCCGTGTCCTGGAGGAGGTCGGACGTCGAGTGGCGATGGCGCATTTGAACCTCGAGCACGAGTTCGAAGAGAAGCTGGGGTTGATCCGGGCTGAAGCTGAAGGCAGGACTGCTGCCTTGAGGGCCAAGCTGGAGGAGGCGACGCGGCGTGCCGATGCTTTCCGGGCCGCCCTTAAGGTGGCGCAAGGTGAGTTAACCACCTCCCAGGCCGAGGTGCTCCTTCTCCGCCAGCGGGTGGAGGAGGCTGAGGTCGTCGCGCGCCAGAATGCAGACGAGATACGCTAGCGGCGGATCCTGGAGCATGAGCACGGCCCCATGCTCACCACGCTCCGGGAGAGAGCCAACACAGCCTTGGGCAACATCTGCGAGGCGGCTGTTGGCGAGCCGCACGCAGTCAACTACGCCGGCGATCTTCAGTTCTTCACTGACGTGGTGACACAGCTGGAGGCGTGGTCGGTCAGGGCTGACAGGTTGGTGGAGGAGAGGAGCCGCGCCCTGCTCGGGCGCGCCTTTTCTCGCGTCTTCAGCCATCTCCGGAACATGGATCCCCACTTCGATTTCGACGCCGCCATCGCCCCAGCCCCCCAGGCCGTCCGAGACGACCTGGCGCACTGGGTGGAAGACAATGTGGATGCTCTTATCGGGGCCTTCGCTTCAGACAATGACGGCGTGATCGTGGCTGCCGACGAGTGCAGTGTGGTGCACGGCCCTGACGCCGCTGGCGGCGACGCGGACAGCGATGGCGACTTCAGCGACGCCAGCAGCGGCTCGGGTGGTGCTCCTGAGGACGCATTGGGGGATTTATCCGACTGATTGTGCATCGCTCCTACTTCCTTACCCTGCATGAATAGAACTCAGGTTTTGGCCTGATGGTGGTGAGAGCATTTTGGAGGGGGAGCCCCTTATGTAAAACTTGTGTTCATCGTATTAGTAGACGCTACATTGCCCATGCTCCCGCGCCAAGTGGTTGGCTTAAGCGACGCGCTGGTCGGCTAGTTTACCTTGGTCCCGTGCTAGCCCTGAGGTAGCCTGTGGGAGGTTGTGGTGTCCCGAGTGTTCCCTGATTGGATCCGTAGGACCTGCAGTAAAACACCCTCCTGAGAGGACGCAGCAACGGCAGTCTGGGCTGCGCGCAAGATAGGCCTGACCCGGCTCGCGAGGGGCTCACGAGGGGAGGCAGCTGAGGCGAAGTGGTAACCAAAACGCGAGAAATTGCTCGAACGAGACTAAGCACCCCTTCCCCGAACACACGCAAATGTCAAATTCGAATCCAACTTGAATCCAGCGGGGGAAAGCGACAACCAGAGGGAAAAGCAACGAAAGCAGACAAAAGGCCGCGTCCGGCACCTAATCTAGTCTTGGACGTCTTCTCACCAGCACGGAGCTAAGTGCTGCCACTGGGCGTGGGAGGGAGCCCCAGGGCCTGAGGCCCGCACCCCTGAGACTCCGGGGCGTGTACAGCCCCACTCATTATTACGTGAGAGTGTCACGGAGCGGCGAGCTTCACAGGCACTGGGCCTTCTTCACAGGTACCGGCCTTGCTTCATATCGCCAGATGAGGGCCCCGCCTTGCGCCACACTCTAGTGCCATCAACGACGACCAGAAACCAGGACGCCGCCGATGGGGTAAAGCGGTCGCCAGCGGTTCCCCCGACGACCACGGGTCCTCCGCCAGGGGCAGGCCCTGAGGCACCTCCCCAGCAGAGGGCCTACCTCCTAGGAACACCTTGCTCTGAACGCCGCGGTGGTGATGTCGGATCTCAGCCCCTCTCCTGCAGCCCCCTGCGCCCTCCTCCCGAGGGGTAGGAGACTATGGGAGCGGGGCAGCTGCTCACTGTGGCGACTTGCACCTCCTGCGATCCATGGTTAGCATATGCCTGCTCCTGAAGAATTAGCGGTACCCGATAATCGTTGCCTCCAGCGTGTCCAGCGGGACCGTCCCGGGACTCCTGCAAGGGCTCAACTTCTGGCGCCTCGTCCCCCCAGCTTGGGCTGAGGAGCGAGCCTTGTTCGCTCTCGTGAGGGTGCCCTTGGTCCATCATGAGGGGCACGTATTCCTCTGGCTCCGTCATCCCGAAGGCCACGCCGTAGTGCTCCGCGTGCCACGCGATCCTGCCTAACGCGCCCACCGTGGGGTGGCAGCGCGGCTGTCCACTAGGGTTGCGGGTCGCGTCGAGTCCTTCTTCTTCGCGGACCGGGAGCGGGGGCAGCGCCGCCGCCGGTCCGGTGCTAACAGCTTCGCTGGCATTGGAGTAGCCTTGCAGCCCGCGGGCGCGCGCGGAGCCCCCGCGCGGGCCACCCTGGGCTTGAGATGGGAGCTGGGTGCAGAAGGGGTGAACCCCCGAGGCGGTGAAGCCCAGGAGCTCTGCCACCCGCTCCAGCAGCACGTCGCGGCCACCCTCCAGCAGCCTGCACTGCAGCAGCTCTCGGGCCACCGTGAGTGCGGCCCTCGAGTTCGCCTGCTCCCGGCGGGTGTACGTGCCGTGGTCGCGACGTGATTGGAGGCCTGTCGGTGTCAAAACCGGCGGATCTCGGGTAGGGGGTCTCGAACTGTGCGTCAAGGCCGGATGGTAACAGGAGACAAGGGACACGATGTTTTTACCCAGGTTCGGGCCCTCTCGATGGAGGTAATACCCTACTCCTACTTGATTAATATTGATGATATGGGTAGTACAAGAGTAGATCTACCACGAGATCAAGGAGGCTAAACCCTAGAAGCTAGCCTATGGTATGATTGTTGTATATGGAGTTGATGTCCTACGGACTACAACCCTCCGGTTTATATAGACACCGGATAGGGTTAGGGTTACACAGAGTCGGTTACAATGGTAGGAGATCTTGAATATCCGCATCGCCAAGCTTGCCTTCCACGCCAAGGAAAGTCCCATCCGGACACGGGACGAAGTCTTCAATCTTGTATCTTCATAGTCCTGGAGTCCGGCTGAAGGTATAGTCCGGCTACCCGAACACCCCCTAATCCAGGACTCCCTCAATAGCCCCTGAACCAGGCTTCAATGACGACGAGTCCGGCGCGCAGATTGTCTTCGGCATTGCAAGGCGGGTTCCTCCTCCAAGTCCTTCATAGAAGATTGTAAACACCAAGAGTAGTGTCCGGCTCTGCAAAATAAGTTTCCACATATTGCCATAGAGAGAATAATATTAACACAAATCAAATCTGCTGACGTATTCCGTAGTGCGTCATCACACTACGGCCAAGTCCTTTACTCGAATCGTTTTTACTTTTCCACCTCAGCACGTTTTGTGAGGCGGTTTCCTTGGCACGTCTTGTCAAAGCAGAGATCGTGTACCCCTTTTACGGTATTCTCATCAATACGGACGTGGGTAACCCAACCGCGCCATTTATCACGGCGCTTGGGAGGCAAGCGAGTTTTACTAGGCTGGTGGGGACGCACAACCGCATCCGCCCATATAAGGGGATAAGGATCCACCTTTTTACCTACGCCTTCTTCCTCCTTTGCCTATTCATCTCCTGCGCGCTCGAGCTCCAGCGCCCAAGCCCGCACTTCCCACCTCAACCTTCTCCAGCAATGTCCAGAGCGGGAGGCAAGTGGATGGTCTCCTCCGCTACGGAGGGCCAAGTCAAGAAGCTAAGGAAGGCCAGATACCTGTCTAAGGACATCGCGCACCGGCTTCCCGAAAAGGGGCAGCTTCTCCCCACCCCGAGGCCCCATGAGAGGGTAGTATTTCTTCCCCACTTCCTCCGCGGACTGGGTTTTCCACTCCACCCATTTGTCCGGGGGCTCATGTTCTACTACGTCCTGGATTTCCACGATCTGGCCCCGAACTTCATCCTCAACATCTCGGCGTTTATCGTCGTGTGCGAGGCTTTCCTCCGCGTCCGCCCTCATTTCGGCCTCTGGCTCAAGACCTTCAACGTCAAGCCCAAGGTGGTGCGCGGCAGCCAGGCGGAGTGCGGAGGCGCCATGGCGGGCAAGATGGCCAACGTCCTATGGTTCGAGGGCTCTTTTGTGGAGACCCTAAAGGGGTGGCAATCCGGGTGGTTTTACATCACCGAGCCACGCGATCCGAACTGGATCGCAGCCCCCGAGTTCCGATCTGGACCCCCCATGCGGCTTATGTCCTGGAAAGAGACGGGCCTGTCGTGGGGTGACGAAAAAGAGGTGACCGGATTGCAAACATGCATCCAGTCCCTGGTGAACAAGCCAATCCGGCTTGTTAATGTAATCCAAGTTATGCTCGTCCGCCGGATCCTCCCGTGCCAACAACGGGATTTTAATCTGTGGGAGTTCGACCCGGCGCAGCACCAAACCCTTACCAGGCTCTTCGACACGAAGTACGAAGATGCCTGGAAGGTGCTATTCAAGGGTGCCAAGGCTCCCGCATCCGCTTCCAAGGACCGCGGATACAGCTCGCAGTGTCACGCTAGCGAGGTAAGCTATCTTCACCTTTTACAGGATGTTAAGCTTTTTTCATAGTTTGACTCTATGCGGGATCTAAACTCCCTTACCTTTGACAGGCTTGGCGGGCGATATCTGGACTGATTAATTGTCCGGCTCCACTGCCCGAAGACCCAGCCCCAGCTCTACTAGTGAAGCTGCTGGTTCCGGTGCCAATGTCGGTGTCAAAACCGGCAGATCTCGGGTAGGGGGTCTCGAACTGTGCGTCAAGGCCGGATGGTAACAGGAGACAAGGGACACGATGTTTTTACCCAGGTTCGGGCCCTCTCGATGGAGGTAATACCCTACTCCTGCTTGTTTAATATTGATGATATGGGTAGTACAAGAGTAGATCTACCACGAGATCAAGGAGGCTAAACCCTAGAAGCTAGCCTATGGTATGATTGTTGTATATGGAGTTGATGTCCTACAGACTACAACCCTTCGGTTTATATAGACACCGGATAGGGTTAGGGTTAAACAGAGTCGGTTACAATGGTAGGAGATCTTGAATATCCGCATCGCCAAGCTTGCCTTTCACGCCAAGGAAAGTCACATCCAGGACTCCTCCTACGGACTACAACGGGACGAAGTCTTCAATCTTGTATCTTCATGGTCCTGGAGTCCGGCTGAAGGTATAGTCCGGCTACCCGAACACCCCCTAATCCAGGACTCCCTCAAGGCCCTTGCTGCTGACCGCGCCTGCCGCGGTGTGAGAGCTGTCGAAGCCTATCCGCGTCGCCCGCGGCCCGCGTCGCCCGCGGCCCGCAGCGCCCTGCGGACCGCGAGCTGCCTGGGGCACGGGGTCGCCCGAGGCGAGCGGCTCTGCGCGGGCGGGCCACGCCGCCCATGGATCTGGGTTGCCCGCCTGGTCGCCGGACATGGCGATGACGACGCGACGGGGCGCGAAGCATTAGAAGGTGGATTCCGGCGCACCCCTACCTGGCGCGCCAAATGTCGGATTTCGGGTTCCGGCAGACCCTTGAGGTTCGAACACTGGGGTGCGCGCGGAGATCTCGCCTCCTACCTACCTGCACCCCTTCGCCTCGCTAAGATCTATGCTATGGAAAGAACAACACATGAGACACAGGGTTTATACTGGTTCGGGCCACCGTTGTGGTGTAATACCCTACTCCAGTGTGTGGCGTGGTGGATTGCCTCTTGGGCTGATGATGATGAACAATACAAGGAAGAACAGCCTCGCGAGGGTCTGTTCTTGGCTGGGGCGATGAACTGCTGGGAGGAGTTCAGTCACCCTTCTCTCTCTCTCTCTCCGATTGTTGATGATTCTGATTCTCTTTTATTCTACCTCTCCTGTGGGGGGCTGGTCCTATTTATAGAGGCCCTGGTCCTCTTCCCAAATATCGAGCGGGAAGGGAGCCAACAATGGCGGGCTAATTTGAAGGGGGGCAGCTAGTACCAGCTATCCTAACAAAAGTAGTCTTCCCCTGCACAAAGCTCTGGTGGTGACGCCGTCTTGGGCTCCACGATGACCTCCGTCTTGCAGTCCTCCTGGTCTTGGTCTTGTTGCACCGAAATGGCAACCTTTGCCTGATGCCTCGGTACTCCGCGGCTGCACTTGCTCCCTTTGCACCAAATAGGAAAGGAGGACACTGGGCGGACTGGCGCCCGCCTGGCGCCCTTGGTCGTCATGGCTTGCGTCACGGGCACCTCATGAGGTACCCCGCCTTGATCTCTCCGCCTCCTCGCGAGCCAGGCTGGTGAGGCCGTGCCCGAGGAAGCTCCGCGTCATCCACCCCGCGAGGCTTGGCCCCTCGTGAGGGACTTGGGTCTGTGTTGGTGAAGATGGGCCGTGCTGGGCCCCCCTTTGAACCACGCCGCAGGCAGGCAAGTCTGGGGACCCCCGTTCCCAGAACGCCGAGACAACGCCAGAATCGGACTCCTCCTCAGACTCCACCTTCGCCTCCTCAGAAGCGGACTCCTCCTCTGAATCCATTTCCTTGCCAACAAACGCACGTGCCTTGCCAGATGAGCTCTTCTTGTGTGATGAAGACTTTGAGGAAGACTTGTAAGAAGACTTTGAGTATTTCTTCTTCTTGTCGTCAGAGTCATATTCCTTGCTCTTCTTCTTCTTTCTGTTCTCATTGTCCCACTACAGATACTCAGAGATGAAGCTTCATCATTCCTTGAGCTTGATCGTGAAGACTTTCTGAAGCCTTTCTTCTTGGTGAATTTTTGGAACTTCTTCACAAGCATAGCAAGTTCCTTTCCAATGTCTTCAAGATCATCAGAACTGCTGTCAGATTCTTCGTCAGATGAGGAGACAACTTTTGCCTTCAAGGCACGAGTTCGCCCATAGTTTGGACCGTAGATATCTCTTTTCTCAGAAAGCTGAAACTCATGTGTGTTGAGCCTCTCAAGTATGTCGGACGGATCGAGTGTCTTGAAATCAGGTCGTTCTTGAATCATCAGGGCTAGGGTGTCAAACGAACTATCAAGTGATCTCAGTAGTGTCTTGACGACTTCATGCTTGGTGATCTCAGTAGCGCTAAGGGCTTGAAGCTCATTTGTGATGTCAGTGAGTCGATCAAACGTGAGCTGGACATTCTCATTGTCATTTCGCTTGAAGCGGTTGAAGAGGTTGTGAAGGACACTGATTCTCTGATCTCTCTGAGTTGAGACGCCTTCGTTGACCTTGGAGAGCCAGTCCCAGACTAGATTAGATGTTTCCAAAGCACTCGCACGGCCATACTGTCCTTTGGTCAGATGACCACAGATGATATTCTTGGCAGTAGAGTCCAGTTGAACGAACTTCTTGACGTCAGCAGCAGTGACACCTTCTCCAGCCTTGGGAACGCCGTTCTTGACGACATACCATAGGTCGACGTCAATGGCTTCAAGATGCATGTGCATCTTATTCTTCCAGTAGGGATATTCAGTTCCATCGAAGACGGGGCACGCAGCGGAGACTTTGATTATCCCTGCAGTCGACATAGATAAAACTCCAGGTGGTTAAACCGAATCACACAAAACAAGGGAGTACCTTGCTCTGATACCAATTGAAAGTGTGTTATATCGACTAGAGGGGGGTGAATAGGCGATTTTTATGAAAGTCTTCAAAACGTGAAAGTTATGAAGACAAACGATAGAAATAAACCTATTACCATGCAGTGGAAGGTAGACTACACTAAGCAAGCCATAGTCAAGTATTCAATGGAGTGAAAGCACAATGACTAATAGCAGCAATGTAGTAAGGATCAGGTAGGAAGATATTATGAAGCCAAACAGAACACGTAGTCACTCAGTGAAGACAAAAGATAGTGCAATCATACAATGACTTCACAAGGACCAACAGTAAGTAAAGGGAAGGGAAGGATGAAACCAGTGACTCGTTGAAGACAATGATTTGTTGGACCAGTTCCAGTTGCTGTGACAACTGTATGTCTGGTTAGGGCGGCTAGGTATTTAAACCTGAGGACACACAGTCCCGGACACCCAGTCCCGGACACCCAGTCCTGAACACGCAGCTCAGGACACCCAGTCCTCACCGTATTCCCCTTGAGCTAAGGTCACACAGACCTCGCCCAATCACTCAGGTAAGTCTTCAAGGTAGACTCCCAAACCTTCACAGACTTCGTTCACCAGCAATCCACAATGTCTCTTGGATGCTCAGAACGCGACGCCTAACCGGCTGGAGGATTCGCAGTCCTCAAGTGTAATAAGTCTTCAGATCACACAGACAAGAAGACTTAAGTGATGCCTAACACTCTTAGGCTCTGGGTGGTTAGGGCTTTATCCTCGCAAGGAATTCTCTCTCAAAGGCTTCGAGGTGGGTTGCTCTCAAACGACAAAAGCCGTACTCTAACTCTGAGCAGCCAACCGTTTATGGTTGTAGGGGGTGCGCTATTTATAGCCACTAGGCAACCCGACCTGATTTGTCCGAAATGACCCTGGGTCACTAAGGAACTGACACGTGTTCCAACGGTCAGATTTCAAACTCACGCGGCAGCTTTACTTGGGCTACAAGCAAAGCTGACTTGTCCGGCTCTAGACAAGTTTCGCTCTCATAGTCTTCACTCGAAGACATAGGTTTTGGTTAGGCATCACTTCAGTCATTCTGACTGGTTCTCTTGGACCCCACTTAACAGTACGGTGGTTCCTATGACTCAATCAAAGAAGAAAAAGAACTATGAAAGATCTAAGTCTTCGAGCTCCATAGGCTTCATGCGATGTCTTCTCTTGTCATAGTCTTCAATGTGAATATCTTCATATACCACCTTTGACATCAATGTCTTCATACATTTTTAGGGGTCATCTCTGGTAGGAAAACTGAATCAATGAGGGACTTCTACCTATGTTATCCTGCAATTCTCACAAACACATTAGTCCCTCAACTAGGTTTGTCGTCAATACTCCAAAACCAACTAGGGGTGGCACTAGATGCACTTACAACTTGACTATGGCTTGCCTAGTGTAGTCTACCTTCCACTGCATGTTAATAGGTTCATTTCTATCGTTTGTCTTTGAAACTTCCATGTTTTGATGACTTCCATAAAAATCACCTATTCACCCCCCTCCAGTCGATAACTAGCACTTTCAATTGGTATTAGAGCAAGGTACTCCCTTGTTGTGTGTGATTCAGTTTAACCACCTGGAGTTTTAGCTATGTCGACTGCAGGGATAATCAAAGTCTCCGCTGCGTGCCCCGTCTTCGATGGAACTGAATATCCCTACTGGAAGATAAGATGTGCATGCATCTTGAAGCCATTGATGTCGACATCTAGTATTGTCGTCAAGAATGGCGTTCCCAAGACTGGTGAAGGTGTCACCCCTGCTGATGTCAATAAGTTTGTTCAACTGGATTCTACTGCCAAGAATATCATCTGTGTTCATCTGACCAAAGGACAGTATGGTCGTGTGAGTGCTCTGGAAAAATCGAAGCTAGTCTGGGACTGGCTCTCCAAGGTCAACGAAGGCGTCTCAACCCAGAGAGATCAAAGGATCAGTGTCCTTCACAACCTCTTCAACCGCTTCAAGAGAAACAACAATGAGAATGTTCAGCTCACGTTTGATCACCTCACTGACATCACAAATGATCTTCAAGCTCTCGACGCTACTAAGATCACCAAGAATGAAATCGTCAAGACGCTCCTGAGATCACTTGACAGCTCGCTTGACACCCTAGCCCTGATTATTCAAGAATGCCCTGACTTCAAGACACTTGATCTGTCTGACATACTTGAAAGGCTCAACACACATGAGTTTCAGCTTTCTGAGAAAAGAGATATCTATGGTCCCAACTATGGCCGAACTTGCACCTCGAAGGCAAAAGTTGTTTCCTCATCTGATGAAGAATCTGACTGCAGTTCTGATGATCCTGAAGATATTGGAAAGGATCATGCTATGCTTGTGAAGAAGTTCCAGAAGTTCACTAGGAAGAAAGGCTTCAGAAAGTCTTCACGATCCAGCTCAAGGAATGATGAAGCTTCTACTCATGACTACAAGAAGAGAACATGTCACAAGTGCAAGAAACCTGGTCACTACATATCTGAGTGTCCGTAGTGGGACAATGAGAACAAGAAGAAGAAGAAGAAGAAGAGCGAGGAATATGATCCTAATGACAACAAGAAGAAGAAATACTCAAAGTATTCTTCCAAGTCTTCCTCGAAGTCTTCATCACACAAGAAGAGCTCATATGGCAAGGCTCATGCGTTTGTTGGCAAGGAAATGGATTCAGAGGAGGAGTCTGCTTCTGAGGAGGCGAAGGTGGAGTCTGAGGAGGAGTCCGACTCTGGCGTTGCAAGTCTAGCTACATCCTACGTTGCCAAGTCCATCTTCAACACTGAAGACAATGGCCTGATCACCTATGCTGATGCTAATGACAAGGACGACTCTGCTCCCACCTATTACTTCATGGCACGTGGTGCCAAGGTAAACTCACGCAATGCTCACTATCAAACATCCACTGAAGATGACTCTGATTGTGATTCCAAACCCAGCCACAAAAAACTTGCTAAAATTGCAACTGAACAACAGAAAGCCATGGAACATATTCAAAAACTGTTATACAAAAGTGATGACCTATTGGATGCGGAAATGACTCGATCTCAGTCCTTAATTGAAGACATAAAAAATCTTCGTGTTAAGTATGAGGAACTTGAAAGTCATCATGAAACGCTCTCAACAACTCATGAAAAGCTTTCCTATGATTATCTTCAAAGGAAGCAAGAACTTGAGAAATTGAGAGCAATTCATGAAGATCTTCAAAAGGAGAACGAATCACTTTGCGCTCAATAGATCAGTCCCGCTCAGGAAGGATTTGAACCACCATGTCTAAAATGCCTTGAGCGTGATAACGCTACTTCTGTTGGTGAATGTTCTACTGCTGCTACTGTTGCAATATGTTCAACTGTTGATGTGGTAACTAACCCCTCTGCTGAGGATGCCACTGCTATTGCTGATGAAAATGCTAGGTTGAAGACATTGCTTGAAACAGGGATGTACAAAAGTCTCAAATGGCATCAGACACTATGTGATGTCCTCAAAAGGCAGATTCTGAACCGAAACCCTAGGAAAGAGGGTGTTGGGTTTGAAAGGAAAATGAATCCTGATGGCTCTTACTGGAAGCCTGAGCAGTACACCAAAACCACATGGGTTGCTGCAAAGGAACCTTCAGTGGATCCATCCACCCTATCTGGCTTCACTTGTGCTAACCCTATTATCATTGATGAATCCTTTGATGCAAACTATAAACTGTTTAAGAATCAGAATGGTGAAGTGTTTACCGGGTATATTGGTACTAACTGCAGGAATGGGCCACCTATGAAGAAAGTCTGGGTGCCCAAAAGGTGTCTGGAGAATCTTCTTGTGAATGTCGTCATGACACCACAAGGGAAGAAGACAAACCCCAGACCACAGGCTTCATACAGACAGAGGACTCACCAGAGTCGCACTAACACAAATGTTTTGCAGGCAAACCATACTCAGGCCTATGAATATGAGCGTGTTTCATCAAACCACCATGGCGTACATATAATCCTCTACAAGACTGAAGTGCAGGATGTCTTCAAACGCTTCGCCAATCGAGACATGAACAACTATGGCGTCAAGATCAAGCACATCAAAAGTGATAATGGCACAGAATTCAAGAACACCGGCCTTGACACTTATCTTGACACCTTGGGTATCACTCATGAGTTCTCAGCTCCATACACGCCGCAGCAGAATGGCATCATGGAACGCAAGAACAGAGCACTCATTGAAATGGCAAGGACGATGCTTGATGAATACAAGACTCCAAGAAATTCTGGCCTGAAGCCATTGATACTGCATGCCATGTCATCAACCGTGTTTATCTTCACAAGCTTCTGAAGAAGACATCCTATGAACTCCTTACTGGTAAGAAGCCAAATGTCAGTTACTTCGGTGTATTTGGTGCTAGGTGCTAGATCAAGGATCCACATCACACTTCAAAATTTGCACCGAAAGCACATGAAGGTTTTATGCTTGGTTACGGAAAGGATTCGCACTCCTACAGAGTCTTCAACCTCTTTCACTATAAAGTGGTTGAAACTGTGGATGTGCGGTTCGATGAGACTAACGGCTCGCAAAGAGAGCACCTGCCAAATGTGCTAGATGAAATTCCACCTAGTGAATCCATCAAGCTCAGGATGAAGAGGAACTTATCATTTCTGCACCTAATCAACCTGAAGGCAATGCTCAATCTGAAGACAATCCTCCTAATGATGACAATGATCGGCAAGGGCAAAATCTTCATCCAGTTCATCCTCGTGTTGCAAATGAAGTACAGATTGAGAATATAATTGATAGCATCAATGCACCTGGTCCACTCACTCATTCAAGGGCAACACAGCTAGAAAATTTCTGTGGGCACTTTGCATTTGTCTCAATATCTAAACCCAAGAAAGTTGCTGAAGCCTTCATGGAACCTGAATGGATTCAAGCTATGCAAGAAGAGCTACAACAGTTCGAGCTGAACAATGTGTGGGAACTAGTCAAGCGTCCTGATCCTCGTAAACACAATATCATAGGCACTAAATGGATATATCGCAACAAGCAAGATGAGCATGGTCAAGTTGTCAGAAACAAGGCTCGTCTCGTTGCTCAAGGATACACTCAAGTTGAAGGAATTGACTTCGATGAAACATTTGCTCCCGTGGCTAGGTTTGAAGCCATTCGCATACTGCTAGCCTACGCAAATCATCATAACATCCTCCTGTATCAAATGGATGTGAAGAGTGTTTTTCTCAAGGGCAAGATTGAAGAAGAAGTGTATGTTGCACAACCGCCTGGATTTGAAGATCCAAAACACCCTGATATGGTATACAAGCTCAATAAGGCACTGTATGGCCTCAAACAAGCCCCTCGTTCTTGGTATGACTCACTCAAAGACTTCCTGAAGAGCAAAGGCTTCAAACCTGGTTCCTTGGATCCCACACTCTTCACGAAGACATATGATGGTGAACTATTTGTGAGCCAAATATATGTGGATGATATTATCTTCGGGTGCACTAATCAAAAATACAATGATGAGTTTGGTCACATGATGCAAGAGCAATATCAGATGTCCATGATGGGTGAGCTAAAGTTCTTCCTTGGTCTTCAAATACGGCAGCAAAGCAACAACATCTTCATATCTCAAAGACTACCTAAAGAAGTTTGGAATGCAAGACTGCAAAGGTTACACGATGCCAATGCCAACCAAAAGTCATCTGGGTCCTGACGCCAATGGTAAAGAGTTCGATCAACAGGTATACCATTCCATGATTGTTTCTTTACTTTATTTATGTGCATCTCGGAATGATATCATGCTTAGTGTTTGCATGTGTGCCTGATTCCAAGCGGCACCAAAGGAATCACATCACTTAGCTGTGAAGAGAATTCTTTGATATTTGGCTTACACCCCGACACTAGGATTATGGTATCCAAAGGGCTCAGAGTTTGATCTAGTTGGATTATCGGATGCTGATTATGTTGGTGACAAGGTGGATCGCAAGTCTACATCAGGCACATGTCACTTTCTGGGACGATCACTTGTTTGTTGGTCTTCAAAGAAGCAGAACTGTGTATCTCTCTCCACTGCTGAATCTAAATACATTGCTGCTGGATCTTGCTGCGCTCAGCTTCTATGGATGAAGCAAACACTCAAAGACTATGGCATCCATCTGAAGCAAGTACCACTCTACTGGGATAGTGAAAGCACCATCAAGATTGCCAACAACCCAGTTCAGCACTCGAATACAAAGCACATTCAGATCCGTCATCACTTTCTCAGAGATCATGTCATGAAGGAAGATATTGATATCATTCACGTCAACACTGAAGAGTAACTGGCAGATATCTTCACAAAGCCCTTGGATGAGAAAAGGTTTTGCAAGTTGCGGTGTGAGCTAAACATCTTGGAATCCTTAAATGTCCTATGATCAGGCACACATCCTAACACTTATGCATGTTGATGACTTAGATGTACAACACACAAAGTAACGTCTATCTTCAATTAATGAAGACTTGCACTCTAAGTGTGAATACATTAACGCGGAATTTGACTTCAGAGCACCACAATAATTGTGCGCCGTGTCTGGGTCTAATACTTCCTATACGGTGGGTAACGCCACCACCAAACTTTTGCTTGGAGTGTTTTCTGTTGGCGTTACATTTGGAAAATCTTCGTGTTTGGTTTGTCTTCAATATTAACATGACTTCATGTTTATCTTCACTATATTGATTTGGTCTTATTCGGATAAATTCATATATTAGCGTTCTGTCCTCTAGAACATTCACTTATAGCTATGTCTTCTCGTTTGAATCTTTTAAACTAAGTGAATGTGATCAGACCCTAACCTCTCTATGCTCCCGCCTCAAATCTATCTATCCAAATCATATGCATTCTATTGAAACTGTCGAATGTCTTCTCTGCATTGTTGTCAGCAGAAGACACAGAGATAAACATTAAATCTGATTTAAATGCTTAATCCTTTTTGCCTGAAACCCGGAGAAGCGGGAACGACCACCCGACAATCTAGGCGTGCGTGGGAACATGGAACAACCTCCAATGTGTTGCATGTTCGCCACATGTCCTTCAGATGTGAACCGCCAGGGGCACCTGCATAATAATGTTGTGCCGTCCCTGTCCTTATACATACACGCCACACCCCAGTCATTATCTCTTCTTCCACTTCTCCTTCTCGCACAAACCCTAGTGCCACCGCTAGCTCTCGACGACGCCGGCGATGAAGCGCTTAGCTGCCGCGACCTCACCGATGCCGTCCTCACGCCGGCCGCGGACATCGTCTTCTCCACCGTCGCCATAGGTGTCCTCCATTGCCAAGTTAGGACACGAAAGATAGAATTGCTCGGCCTCATCTTCTACTCCGTCTAGCAGTTCTTCGTGTGGTAAATAAAACCTCTTTTTACAGTCCTTTTGATCAAATAGATTCATCATTTTCAACCACAAGTGGTTTATGTCCCTGCAAATTTGGATCTATCCTGTTCTGCATCTCATAACATGCCTAGTATGTTCACTTATGCTTCACAAGTAGTTAGATTCCTCACTTGTACTTATTCTTGGATTCATACAAATCTGGAACCAACTCTCATCATATGAGTGAATGTCTTCGCACTATGAGGTCAATGTCTTCTAAACTGATTTATCTTCAAAATCTTCTGAGAATGCATATGACCTCTTCCCCTTCCCTCGCATCTCTAAATGCTGTCACAGGTACATGTCCGTGGGAGAATCCCTTGGTTCTCATAGTCTGCATTCATTTGCAGAGTTCTTACAGCGTCACATCAATTCTCCCGAAGCCAGTTCCTGTCTGACCAGCAAACGGAAGCCTTTACAAGTTCTGAAGCCATTTAGTCTGAACTTCATGGCAACAGAGAAATCAGTCAGGAAGGGCGGCAGACAGCACCGTGGGAACACAGCTAAGGACCTGCCACCAGATCTCTATGAGCTATATAAGTTAGATCCAGAAGAGACCTATGGAGAACGCAAGAACCGAATCCAGTGGATTCGAAGATATTGGGCAGAGGATGGTTCAAGTACAAATTTGTCACTGATGAATATGCTGAAAAGAATGCCATCAAGGGGCCCTGGGAGATATTATATACAAAGGGCTTCAGCCCAAGTCGAAGCCCGAAGCCATTGCTCAAGGCTTCTACCCTGCATGGTCTGTGGACTTCAGCCTGCTGATGCTGACCCATGCTCTCTGTTATGGTGTCGTGAACACAATCTCTTCAAGTGCAACTACCAGTTTGCCAAGAACTCGGCCAAAGAGAACAAGAAGTCGTGGGGATTAGACTTCAACCCCGGTCCCTCTGCTCCTCATGCCGGCGGCACACGCGATGCTGAACCTAATATTGTTGGGCCCTTCTACAACCTTGAAGGTCGCATCACTCACATTATGTTTCAAGGGGCAGCCGTGGATCACTCTGCAGATGACGCTGATTCTGACAAAGTGGCTGCACCACCGAAGCCTGCGAAGCAGAACAAACCCAAGGCTTCGAAGCCATCCACTGCACCAAGTGTTTCGCAAGCGAAGCCTCTGGCCACTGCTCCTCCTGCACCAAGTGTGCATTCTGAAGATCTCTCTCGCATCTCCAAGTCTGAGAAGAGGAAGAATCCCATGCAAACTACTGGTCAAGCATTGACCCCAGCTGTCGTTCTGAGGAATGAGAACGAAGCCATTGATATGTCAAGTGACGACGATCTTGGCGATGATGCTCTTGAGCTGCTAATAAAGAGCAAGCAAGAGGCGGAAATCTTTAATGATCTTCCCCTCTTTGATGTGAACATGCTGAACAAATTCATTGACGAGTGGTTTGACAGCCCAAACCTTAGTTTTGATGATCTTCAACTCCCTATTGGCCTCAACGTCTCCTTCCATGGAGCCATTGCTCCTGAGCTGGCTCTAGCTTAGAGAATTGTTGAACTGAAGCACAAGATTGACTATGAAAAGGCTCAGTTCAAGAAGCACATGGCCCAGCTCAGTGTGACAGACGTCCAAAACTTCAAGCAAATGATGCGTGAGCTCAAGGAGGCGTTTCACAAGAAATGTGACGAAGCTAAAGGTTCTCGAGAGTGCATGAAACACCTGGCTGCCAAATGTGTTCAAGCCTACAATGAAGCTGAGAAGCGCAAGGCACTTGGGCATCCTGGCATCGACCCCAAGATGGCTGCCAAGAAGAAGAAGCCTACTGTGGCCCCAGCTGAAGCATCCAGGCGGGAAGAACCTCACATTGTCTTCCCCGCCAGTATGACAGGCGTGAAGCCTAAGGTCCCCACAGTGGCTTCGGAGCTCAAGAAAACAAGGGCAGCCGAAGCCGAAGCCATAAAGCGCAAAACCAAGAACACCACTGATGAGGCTCCACCATCCAAGAAGATAAAAACCAAGAAGAAAGATCGGGCTGCTACCACAGATTCCCTTGTTGTCGAGCCAATCTCAGTGGCTCATCCTGCATCTGAACACCGTGAGCGCCAGTTGATAGTTCATGAGCCTGCTACCACGGAGGCTCCTAAAGTTGAAGAAGATCCAGCTATTGACCCCACAGCAACTGAAGACATTGGTCCCCAAGACA
This sequence comes from Triticum urartu, assembly GCF_003073215.2. Taxonomy (NCBI): domain Eukaryota; kingdom Viridiplantae; phylum Streptophyta; class Magnoliopsida; order Poales; family Poaceae; genus Triticum; species Triticum urartu. Next base: position 594,651,036 of record NC_053024.1, on the reverse strand, counting down.
ATGTTGAAGATGATGATGTCCTTCCTCAGATCGAGGACAACATGGTATCATCGCCTGTTCTGACGAACAACGAACTCATCAGCATTGGTTGTCCTTTGACGCCAATTGCTCAGGATGATTCATGGGCTGATCACCCTCAAGACTCCCCCCGTCAAGAATCACCAAGTACTCCCCCACCTCAAGCCACCACTCCGGTGCTTGAAGATGATGACCTTGTGGCCCAGCCGACTCCCTCTCCAAAGGCGTCACCAGCGTTTCACAGGCTTCGCAAAGGTCCAAGGCCACAAGTCACTCTTTCGAGTGTTCCAGAAGGAGAAGAGCACCAGCACTTAGTATCACGCCAAGTGTTTCCTGAAGCCACTCCAACTGCGAACATCTCAGAGTCTGAAGCCAAAGATGTTGAAGACATTCTGGCTGCATCAGCCGATGAACAAGAAGAACCATGTCAAGAATAAGAACGTTTGCTACGCCCCCGTCCAACCAAGAATTTGTTCTCGAGGAGAACGTGTCCGACCCTCCAGCTACTCAAGTGGAGGTTTAAAATACTACGGCGGCCACAAACACCAGTACTGAAGCCAATGACGTTGTCATGGCCGAAGCAAATGTGGCGTTGTCGGTGTCAAAACCGGCGGATCTCGGGTAGGGGGTCCCGAACTATGCGGTTAGGCCGGATGGTAACAGGAGGCAAGGGACACGAAGTTTTACCCAGGTTCGGGCCCTCTCGATGGAGGTAAAACCCTACGTCATGCTTGATTAATATCGATGATATGGGTAGTACAAGAGTAGATCTACCACGAGATCGAAGAGGATAAACCCAAGAAGCTAGCCTATGGTATGATTGTTGATGTGTATGTTCCCCTGCGGACTAAAACCCTCTGGTTTATATAGACACCGGATAGGGTTAGGGTTACATAGAGTCGGTTACAATGGTAGGAGATCTACATATCCGTATCGCCAAGCTTGCCTTCCACACCAAGGAAAGTCCCTCCCGGACACGGGACAAAGTCTTCAATCTTGTATCTTCATAGTACAGGAGTCCGGCTGAAGGTATAGTCCGGCTATCTGAACACCCCCTAATCCAGGACTCCCTCAGTAGCCCCTAAACCAGGCTTCAATGACGACGAGTCCGGTGCGCAGATTGTCTTCGGCATTGCAAGGCGGGTTCCTCCTCCAAGTACTTCGTAGAAGATTTTGAACACAAAGATAGTGTCCGGCTCTGCAAAATAAGTTTCCACATACTGCCATAGAGAGAATAATATTTACACCAATCTAATCTGCTGACGTATTTCGTAGCGTGACACACCATGGCCAAGCCTTTATCCGAGTCGTTTCATTATCCCACCTCAGCGCGTTATGCGAGGCGGTTTCCTTGGCACGTCTTGTTAAAGCAGAGATCGCGTCCCCTTATCCCGGGATTCTCATCAATACGGGCGTGGGTAAACCAACCGCTTCTGGGACTCCTAGATTATAGGCAAGTCCAAACGGACACGGAGAGGACGCTCGATATTCACCCTCTTTATAAAGGGGACAAGGCTTTTATCTTTCCCTCCCGTGCTCAATCGAATCCTTCCCCCACCTTAAGCTCAAACGCCCGAAGTTCAGGTTAGGTGCTCCGAACCTCCAGTCATGTCCGGATCTAGCCTTCAAGGCCGATGGATGCCTTCCTCCGTCACGGAAGAAGACATCAAGAAGTTGAGGGAGGCCAGATATCTGACCGCCGAGATTTTGCATCGGCTGCCTCCCCGAGGGCAGGCCGTCCCCACCCCCGAACCCAACGAGAACGTCGTGTTCGTTTCCCACTTCCTCCGAGGTCTAGGCCTTCCCCTGGATCCTTTCATCAGGGGTTTGATGTTCTACTACGGGCTAGATTTTCATGATCTAGCTTTGGACTCCTTTCTTCACATCACGACATTTATTGTCGTGTGCGAGGCCTTCCTCCAGGTTACCCCTCACTTTGGCCTATGGCTCAAGACCTTTGAAGTGAAGCCGAAGATGGTCGAGGGGCAACATGCAGCGTGTGGAGGTGCCTCAATACGCAAGATGACGGGAGCTCCGTGGCCCAAAGGTTCCATCCCAGAGGTGTCTGAATTGTGGCAACAGGAGTGGTTCTACATCACGGCTCCTAGAAGTGCCAAGTGGGCGGCCCCCCTGCTTTCCGCTCGGACCCTCCACCACAACTGATGTCATGGATCAGCAGAGGTCTGAGCTGGGGTCTAGTCAAGGACGTGCCTATACTACAAGGCCGCATTCGAGGTCTCTTCAATGGAGATTTCAGTTTGGTTGCGGTAACACAGGTTATGCTGGTTCGTCAAGTCCAGCCTTGCAAATGCCGGCCTCTTCGCCTGTGGGAGTTCAATCCCGAGGGACCGCGTGCCGTTCAGAATTTTCTCGGCCCGACACATGAGGAGATGTACAAGTCATTCTTCAGACCTCAGGTGGAGTGTCCGGAAATCACCGAGGACGTGGGCCTGAGTAGTAACCGCACCGCCGAACAGGTAAGGCATCTTCCGGCCGAACATATTCTCTCTACTTCGTTACGAAGTTATTTCTGAGAGTTTGCTTTTTGACCAGGACTGGCTAACAAAGGCGAAGTTGATTCGGTGTTCGGCCCCCCTCCCCGAGGGTTTGGAAAATCCGGTATTGGAGAAGATGCTCCTGACCGCACCTTGCCCGGAGCCCTTGAAGGAAGATAGTGTGGAGGATAATGCGGATGGATGCAGGCCCCCAACGCTGCCCATTCTAGCCGAGGGAGCGAGCGTCTCCATGAGGGAAGGCGACCAGAAGAGGAAATGGGCTACGCCCGGAGATTCGGAAGCCAGAGCTTCCAAACGGGAGAAGAAGTCTCCCATAGAGGGTCCTACCTTGGGGGGCGTTGTTTCCACACAAAGTCCGTGGGGGGGTCAATTCTCCCTCGAGTCGTAAGTGACCCGAAATACTTTTAATAGTACAGATATGCCATCTTTTTCTTCTGAGGAAATAACCACGGCATATATTTTTGCAGTTCGGGCCTTAGCCCCTCTCAAATGAGCTCGTCTTCGGGGGGATCTTCTTCCACAGATGATGGAGAGCGAAACGCCTCCTCTGGATTCCTCCGCTCCAGAAGCGAGCGACCCTGAAGTGTCGTCGCGGAGGGCCTCTCCGAGTCCGGTGAGGCCAGAAGATAATCCCATTGACCCCCGAAGCTCCCAGTGTCCGGCTCCCGAAGAGAGCAGAAAAAAGAGTCCGGCACCGCCTCGTGCGCGATCGGATGTTCTGAGGGAGTTGGTGGGGCGAGCGGCCATCTCAAATGAACACCGTGTGATGATGAATACGGTGATGGAGAGAATATCGTCCGCCGAAAGCGGATTGCATGAAGCTTTTATGAGTCTACTGACAGGCTTTGAGGTACGTGAAAGAATGTATGATAATCCTGCACCTGCTAGGTGTGCCCTTTGTAGATAGTAGCCCCTGAGACTCTGGTTGTCGTCGGAAACAACGATGAACAGAGGATCATATTCCCAGGAAATAACCATACTGCCTCTATGTGCAGGTGATGGAAGCTCCGGTGGCTAGCCGGACTAGCGAGTTTGCCCATTTAGAGCGGCAGTTGGATGCGGCAGACGCCGACATCGAGCTTGTTAACAAAAGGCTTGACGAGGCACAGGGTAAGTGTGAATATCTGGTAAAAGCCACATAGGAAGAGCAGCATGATGCCAGTATCTTTAATATGTTGTGACTGCAGATGGAGCTGCCACTGTTGAAGCCTTGCGGGCAGAACTTGCCCGAGCCAAGGAACAAGCGAGGTTGGGTAATGCGGCTGCTGTGAAGGCGGCCGAAGAGTTGCAAGCCGAGAAGGCTGCGCATGGCGAGACGCGAGACAAGATGGCCAAGATGGCTATAGAATTAAAAGCCGCTGCCGACCGTTGCCGGGTTCTTGAAAAGGAAAACCAAGCGAAGGCATCGGACCTTGAGAAGGCCGCTGCGACGAAAAAGGATCTCCGCTCTGCTATGAGGGCAAAGAAGGAGGAGCTGCGGGAAGCCGGGGATATTGTAGCTAGGAAATCCTTTATGTTGCGGAGGAAATTCGGAGATCCACGGTATGCCCCTCTGGATCGGCTGTGGAGTTCGGAGGATGTGTATATGGATTTGGCGGCGAGCGCTGCCAATGCGGCCAAGTACTTACAAGGTCAGACGGACCGTGGAGTAGACCAGCTGTTTTGGAGATAATTCCATTCTCCCGAGCGTCCACTTTCATTGACTGACCAATTAGCCGAATGGGCCGAACTAAATAGGTTGTCCGGACTCTCTATGAGGTCTATTGTGGATCAGCTATGGCCGGGAAGGTCAAAACCGACCAGCTATTTCAGCTTGGTGCAGCAGGTCCTTGATGTGGTGTCGCGCATTAATGCGATGAGGAGGTCGGCGTGCATAGAGGGCGCACGGATGGCCTTTGCCCGTGTTAAGGCATATTGGGCAGAGATGGATGCTACCAATGTCGCAGCGCGGGATTCAGCTATAGGTCGAAAGGCTGCCGAGCACTACTTTGAAGAAGTTCTTGAGGGTGCCCGTTTGATAGAGACCCAGTGCTCAAAAAATATTATGTTTGAGTGATATGTAATCTTATTGTAAGCGAAATGCTTTTATAAATTTTTATAAGGCTATTTTTATACTTTTTCCTGAAAGTAATATGATGCCTCCTGGGCGGCCGTTTGTGTATACATGTGTATAACCTGAAAGATTGCAGCCGTCGGCTTCAACCCTCATGCATATAATGCGGAGGTGCTCGCAAAAGCACGCATTCACACTTAACCCAACGTCTTGGTCCTATTAAGGAGGTGATAGCGGAGCGAGCGAGGCAACCGGACTATAATGCTTTAGCACTTTCACTTAGCCATAGGAGTTTGACAGTGGGGCTACTAGATAGCCCCTGGTGGCTCCGCGCTCTCCCAATCTCGGGGTGCGTACATGCCTGGCCGGGAAACGGCCCTTCGTTAAGGCGGAGGAATTCTAACATTCCCACAGGTCATCGAGTGGTTGACCAGTCTCACGCTATATCATGATAGTCAGTTTTCGGCTTTCTCTACTGAGGTGCTCGTCTGGATGAACCAGGGCACAATCGCAGTAGTTCTCCCGGTGCTACCTTAGACGGCAAGGCGGAACGTAAGGCACCAAAACACAGGAGCCGGGCAAACCCAACATTTGAACAAAGACAATGATTCGGAGCTGATGCATATAGGGCCAAACTCGCGACGCCGAACACTCCCTAAGGTATTCGGTCTTTGTGGTATAAACCGGGCCTAAATAGTGGCCTTTGTAAGAAGCCCCGTGTGTCCAGGTACGTGCATTGTTCTGGCGTGGCCACATGCCAAGACGTCAGCATCCATCTCAATAGTGGATATGTATCAACAAGAGACAGTAAAAAAGGTTTACGTAGGGTCTTAATCTAAAAAGAATCCTTGGAGCGGGTCCCTGCTGCACGTCTGCGCCTGTGTCTCTGTTGTGCCGTATCCTGGACGGGTGTAGCACGATGGTCGTCTGTAAAAGAGAGGAAGTTAAGTGAAAAAGTTGTCGTGCAAAAGGATAGTTTTTAAACAAACCATGTATAATTCAAGATAATAAGAAATTGCCACTTGTCTGCGCGCGTTGAGCCCCTTGTATTGACAAATAGGGGTGTGACCACTTATTTCCATATAAATAGCAGCGCCGGACTTGAGTAGTTGTATCTGAGGTCTTGAAGACCTATTGGATGCTTTTGCTTGTCCGGGCGCCTTTAGTGTGCGGCGGCCAAGGCAGCCTCACTCTCTTCGGCGCGCAGAGATCGCTTGATATTTCCGTGCACCGTAATGATGCCACGTGGACCGGGCATCTTGAGTGTGAGGGAGGCGTAGTGTGGTATTGCTTAAAGCGAGCGAAAGCTTCGCGTCCGAGCAGTGCTTGATAGCCACTTTGAAACGGAGCGATGTGGAAAGTTAAATGCTCACGACGGAAGTTATCGGGGGAGCCGAATGTAACTTGTAGTAGAAGGGAGCCCGTACAACGAGCCCCTGGGCCTGGCGTTACTCCTTTAAAGGTATTATTGCTATGGCGAATTTGTGTTGGGTCTAGCCCCATCCCGCGGATTGTATCCTGATATATTAGGTTTAGGCTACTGTCGCCGTCCATCAAGACCCTTGTGAAGTGATATCCGCCAATTACTGGGTCTAATATCAGGGTAGCCCATCCTGCGTGTCGGATACTTGCTGAGTAATCGCGATGGTCGAAAGTGATCGGTTGAGATGACCAGTGGCAGGACTTCGTAGTGATAGGCACTTGGGTATACTTTCCTGGGGTGCCGCATTGTTTTTCCCTTGATTACGTGTAACACGTTTACTGTTTTGACTTCTGGTGGAAATTGCTTTGTTCCCCCGTGTCTTGCTTGGGGGGCTCATCATCGTCTTCACTTGGTGTATCCTCCCCCTTGTGTACGGCGTTGAGCTTGCCGGACTACTTGAAGACCCAACATTCTCTATGGGTATGATTAGCAGGTTTACCAGGGGTACTATGAATCTGACATACTTGGTCCAGAATTTTATTGAGGCTGGACAATTCGTCCCTGGTGCCTTTAGGGGGCGGCTTTTGGCCTGGCCGAGAGCTTTTGAATCCGGCATTTACTGTCGTGCCCTTCGTGCTGTCTTCTTTATTCCGGCGTTTGTTATTGCTGTTGCGCCGTGATTTCCCGTTTCCATCTCTAACTTCAGATGTACTGGGGTCGCTGGTGCTGTGTCTGGCTAGCCAGCTGTCCCTCCCCGCGCAAAAGCGGGTCATGAGGTTTGTTAATGCGGCCATCGTTCTCGGCTTATTTTGGCCGAGGTGTCTGGCGAGCCATTCGTCATGGACGCTATGCTTGAAAGCTGCTAAGGCTTCAGCGTCCGGACAGTCGACAATCTGGTTCTTTTTAGTAAGAAACCTGTTCCAAAGCTTTCGAGCTGACTCTCCGGGTTGTTGAGTTATATGACTCAAATCGTCCGCATCCGGAGGTCGGACATAAGTCCCTTGAAAATTTGCCCGAAAGGCGTCTTCAAGCTCTTCCCAACTTCCAATGGAGCTTTCGGGGAGGCCTTTGAGCCAGTGATGAGCTGGCCCTTTGAGCTTGAGGGGTAGGTACTTGATGGCGTGGAGATCATCTCCTCGAGCCATATGGATATGAAGGATGTAGTCCTCAATCCAGACCCCAGGGTCTGTTGTTCCGTCGTATGCCTCTATGTTTACGGGCTTGAATCCCTCTGGAAATTCGTGGTCCAGCACCTCATCGGTGAAACATAGGGGGTGTGCGGCACCCCTGTAGCTGGGTGTACCGCGTTGTTCGTATGTTTGTTGTGTTGCATTGTATGCTGGGGCGCGCTTGCGTGGTCCATAGATGGATCTTGTTGCACCGTCCTTTGGGTGCGAGCCCTCGCATTGGTTGCGTGTTGTATGGTGAGCGGCGTTGTATGCCGCTCTGTGTTGGTAGGGGGTCGTCTATCCGACCAAGTGGCTGCTTTGATATTTGGTTGTGGGGGGTCTGAGGCCTCCTCATCGAATTCGGGTAGCAGCTTCCGCTTTGGGTAGCTCTTGTAGGGGCGATTGTCGCCGTACTTTGCTGCTCTGTTGAGTATTTTACTCCATCTGAATTGGAGTGTGTCTTGCGCGGCCTTGAGCCTTTGCTTCTAATTTTTTAGACTCCTCGTGGTGGCAACAAGCCTTTTATGGGCAGTCTGCTGTTCCGGGTACCTGTCCGGCGCTATGTCGTCCGGATCATTATCCTTGATAGAATTTGTTTGTTCGGTTTGATTATCCGGATTGTTGTTGTTCGGCAGCGGTTCGCCCTGCTCCAGCGCTGGGTCTGTGTGATCGCTATTTCTGTCGAGGCGGGATTTGGGGCGGCGCTTGCGTCACCGCTTTGACTGCTTTTCGAGGGAAGAAGCCTTCGGTGCATCCTTCCGCTCCTCGTCGTCATCTTTTGGTGTGTCCACCATGTATACATCATATGACGAGGTGGCGTTCCAGGGCCCAATAGGCGATGGTTCTTCATCGTCTCCTTCATCGGCGTCCATACCGTCGATGTCTTCGGAGTCGAGGTCGAGCATGTTGGTTAAATCGTCGACAGTGGCTACAAAGTGGGTGGTGGGTGGGCTTTGAATTTCTACATCGTCTGTACCCCAACCTTGCTGACCGTGGTTCGGCCAGGGCTCTCCTGATAAAGAGAGAGACTTTAGTGTCTTCAGAATATCGTTGAAAGGCGAGTGCTGGAAGATGTTCGCGGCAGTAAACTCCATGATCGGCGCCCAATCGGATTCGATCGGCAGGGGCGCGGAGGGTTCGGGGTCCGGAGAGGAGTCCGGCTCCTTGGAGTCACGAGTCTCGCGGAGTGCGGGGCTGGTGTTCGGCTCAATCGCCATTGGGATCGCAGCCCCCGAGGCGACGTCCAACCACCTATCCTCGATCGGCGTGGTTGGCTCCGAATTAAGGGTCGAAGCCGATGCGGGTGCAGCCTCCAGGGAACTGTTCGGCGGCAGAGCTAGATCATGCTCGTCGGGACAGTGCGGCACGCTCGGCAGTGGCTTGAATCCGTCGAGGATCAAGTCCCCGCGGATGTCAGCCGTGTAGTTTAAACTTCCAAATCTGACCTGACGGCCAGGGGCGTAGCTTTCGATCTGCTCCAGATGGCCAAGTGAATTGGCCCGCAGTGCGAAGCCGCCAAAGACGAAGATATGTCCGGGGAGGAAGGTCTCACCCTGGACTGCATCGTTATTGGTGATCGTAGGAGCCATCGAGCCTGACGGCGACAACACAGAGGAACTCTCAATGAAAGCACCAATGTCGGTGTCAAAACCGGTGGATCTCGGGTAGGGGGTCCCGAACTGTGCGTCTAGGCCGGATGGTAACAGGAGGCAAGGGACACGAAGTTTTACCCAGGTTCGGGCCCTCTCGATGGAGGTAAAACCCTACGTCCTGCTTGATTAATATTGATGATATGGGTAGTACAAGAGTAGATCTACCACGAGATCGAAGAGGCTAAACCCTAGAAGCTAGCCTATGGTATGATTGTAGATGTGTACGTTCCCCTACGGACTAAAACCCTCCGGTTTATATAGACACCGGATAGGGTTAGGGTTACATAGAGTCGGTTACAATGGTAGGAGATCTACATATCCGTATCGCCAAGCTTGCCTTCCACACCAAGGAAAGTCCCTCCCGGACATGGGACGAAGTCTTCAATCTTGTATCTTCATAGTCCAGGAGTCTGGCTGAAGGTATAGTCTGGCTATCCGAACACCCCCTAATCCAGGACTCCCTCAGGCGCCAGAAGTGCATGTGAACCCCGAAGCCATTATGCAGCTCGAAGCCCACGTCAATGCCAATGCTCCTGTGCCTCCTCCAAGGCCTCATACCATTGAGCTGGCTTTTGACCGCGGCCAACCTGTCATGGTTCGCTGGCCCATTCTGGTACCTCCTCCTGCTCCCGGACCATAATTCGACTATCATGTGGAGCACAAGCCTTAGGTCCAGAAGCCAAAGCCTAGGCTACCAAGGTTTCCCGGTAATGCAACTTCACCAGGATCGTTTAATATGAATGGCTTCAAGGCACACAACACATTCTTTGATAGTGCCAAGAACCCCTACATAAGGCCAAGAATTTCATCAGATCGATTCTGGAGTTATCTGCAACGCAGTTACTATTCCTGCATCTTATACAATCAGGGGCGCATTTTCCTTCATATGCATCTAGACTGCGAAGCCATGGCTGGCCTGCCCTGCCTAGAAGAAGCCCTTGACTCCTTCAGAGATGCTGGCCTTCTACAGTTTGTGACTGCCAAAGAACATTGGAATGAAGAGCTGCTGCTACAATTTTATGCTACCCTCCACATTCGCGGCTACAACAGGGATCCGAAGACTTGGATCCTTGAGTGGATGACAGACGATGTACACCATGAAGCTAAAGCCCAAGACATCATTGAGCTTACTGCCCTACCCACTCCTGGCGAACATTATGAACCAGGTTGTCCGCTACACCAGAATTCTTTGGAGAGCATCTTCCAGAAGCCAGAGCCTAACATGAGCCAAATCCTGAGCATGATGAAGCCATTGCCTCATGACGCTGACTATCCCAAGGAGTTCTTTGTTGAAGACCTAGAGTATCTGCCCCGCACTATTTACCATATCACCAGGCGACCTCTATGACCTGTCAAAGGACATTCTCATGCAGCGAAGCTTGAAGGAGCAATGAAGACATTGGTTTTCTATATCTTCAATGGCATCAGCTTCAATGCTCAAGACTTCTTCATCAGACAATTGGCTGCATCTGGCTCTGATATCTTTGGTCTGAAGTTCTATGCTCCATGGGTAATGCGCCTCATCAAGCTTCACTCTGCAATCAACTATCAGCCTTCTGCATGCAATCATCTCATATTCTTGCCAGAGGTTGATCTATCTGTCGAAGCCATCTACCCAGAGCCTGCCAAAGAGCCTGTTTATCTTCACAATGCTGATCACCAAAGCTTCACACAGCCCATTGAAGGAGTTTAGGCCGTCACTCATGTTTATACTTTGGCTGGCAATACACGTGCCCCTCGTACCCAAACTGAAGCCACTGAGAGCACAATTGCCCAAAGGCCTCGGAAGCGATCTCGTGTTCTCAATGACCAAGAGCTTCTAGTCGCCCTGCATCAGAAATAGGATAAGCATCATGACTGGCTCAAGCGTCAAATGCAGAGCCTCTTGGTGGATGTCAATCACATTCGCAACCTTGGCACCAAGAATGCCTTTGTCACTCATGAAACCTGTCGCCGATCGTGGAAGAGTCTGACTCTGCTGAGCTCTGAAGGTGATCTTCAACAGGATGGCTTCACGGAGAGATTCAAGTTTGATTCCACTCCTCCCCGGAACGCTCACTTGCGTCGGACTCCCTCACTCGAAGACTCTGAATATTCTTCCTCAGCTGCAACAGTTAATGCCAGAGTCATTGATGACCAAGATGATGCTACTTCACCACCTCCAACTTCGGTGCGTATCAACACTGCACCAAGTTCTTCTGCACCACCAAACCTCAACGACGACCCTGCTGCTTCGCCTACTCCTCATGGGAACGAGTATCAAGCTCTATGTCTTCAAACCTTTTTGGTCATTACTGACAAAAGGGGGAGAAGCATATGAGTTGATAGTCTTCAAGCGGGTCCATATGGGTGGTTGCTATACTTTGCTACATTTTCCAAGTGCTTACAACTCTCGCTTTTGATACATTTGGTTCTTTTGAGTTGTAACACTTAAACTTGATGGTCGTCTGCTACCTTTTCGTCAACTATGTGATGCGATGATAAATTCCGCATGTGCGACGATAAATTCCGCACGAAGTCATCTTGCAGACGTCCATTTTTCATTATGCATGTCTTTATCTTCGCTATATTCGTTCATGCATGATGAATTGTCTTCATAAGTAGAAGAGGATCTCCGCAAGTACAACCTGCCATGTGCAGTTGCATTCAAAAGCAAAATACTTATATGCACATCTTCAAGGGGAGCCTTTTTGCTACTTACGAAGACAATACCTCAAGCCTTTGCAATTTCACATATGTTTATCCCCGTTGAAAACTTCAACCAGTTTGTCATCAATCACAAAAAAGGGGGAGATTGTAAGTGCATCTAGTGCCACCCCTAGTTGGTTTTGGAGTATTGACGACAAACCTGGTTGAGGGACTAATGTGTTTGTGAGAATTGCAGGATAACACAGGTAGTAGTCCCTCATTGATTCGGTTTACCTACCGGAGATGACCCCTAAAAATGTGTGAAGACATTGAAGACAATGGTGGTATGTGAAGATATTCACACTGAAGACTATGACATGAGAAGACATCGCATGAAGACTTTGGAGCGCGAAGACATAGTTGTTTCGTAGTTTCATCTTCTTCTTTGTTGAGTCATAGGAACCACCGTACTGTTAAGTGGGGTCCAAGTGAACATAGTCAGAATGACTAAAGTGATGCTCAACCAAATCCTAAGTCTTCGAGCGAAGACAATGAGAGCAAATCTTATCCAGAGCTAGATAAGTCAGCTTTACTTGTAGCCCAAGTCAAGGTGCCGCGTGTGTTTGAAAACTGACCGTTGGAACACATGTCAGTTCCTTAGTGACCCAGGGTCATTTCGAACAAATCATGTCGGGTTGCCTAGTGGCTATAAATATCCCACCCCTACACCATAAATTGGTGGCTGCTCAGAGTTAGTGCATGGCTTTTGTCATTTGAGAGCAACCCACCTCCAAAGCCTTTGAGAGAGAAATCCTTGCGAGGATAAAACCCTAAACACCCAGAGCCAAAGAGTGTTAGGCATCACTGAAGTCTTCCTGTCTGTGTGATCTGAAGACTTGTTACACCTGAGGATTGTGAATCCTCCAGCCGGTTAGGCGTCGCGTTCTGAGCATCCAAGAGTCATTGTGGATCGCCGATGAACGAAGTCTGTGAAGGTTTGGAAGTCTACCTTGAAGACTTACCTGAGTGATTGGGCGAGGACTGTGTGTCCTTAGCTCAAGGGGAATAAGGTGAAGACACGGTCTTCTGAGTTAAATCTCAGCCTCCCTAACCAGACGTACAGTTGTCACAGCAACGGGAATTGGTCCAAAAAATCCCTTGTCTTCACCAAGCAACTGGTTCTATCCTTTCCTTCTCTTTATTTACAGTTGGTCCTTGCGAAGTCATTGCATGCTTGCATTATCTGTTTGTCTTCACTGTGTGACTGTTTGTTCTGATTGGCTTCATACTATCTTCCATCCTGATCCATACTGCCTAGCTGCTATTAGTCTTTGTGCTTTCAATTCATTGTATACTTGAATATGGCTTGCCTAGTGTAGTCTACCTTCCGCTGCATGTTAATAGGTTCATTTCTATCGTTTGTCTTCGAAACTTCCATGTTTTGAAGACTTTCCTAAAAATCGCCTATTCACCCCCCCCATCTAGTCGATAACTAGCACTTTCAGTAATCGAGTCCGTGAGCTATATATAATAAAGATTAGTGTTGAGTCAAGGGCTTGATTATCTTGCTATGATCTTGAGGGAACAAAATAAAAGAGAAAGAATAAAAAGAAATAAAGAGATCATGTGGATCTTATGGAGAGTAATGACTTCACGTATAAATAGTATGATGAATAAAAGTTGTTGAAAGTTGACAAACGTAGTTTTGGTCATTGTTGCAATTAATAAGAAGTAATAAAGAAAGAGAGGTTTTCACATATAAATATACTATCTTGGACATCTTTTATGATTGTGAGCACTCATTAAAATATGACATGCTAAAGAGTTGATGTTAGACAAGGAAGACAACTTAATGGGTTATGTTTTCTTACATCCGAAATAAATTATAATGTCATGGATCATCCAACATGTTAAGCTTGCCTTTCCCTCTCATTCTAGCCAAATTATTTGTGCTTCCAAATATCCTTAAACCCAGTTTTGCCATAAGAGTCCACCATATCTACCTATGGATTGAGTAAGATCCTTCGAGTAAGTTGTCATTGTTGCAAGCAATAAAAATTCTCTCTAAATATGTATGATTTATTAGTGTGGAGAAAATAAGCTTTATACGATCTTGTGATGTGGAAGAAATAAAACAGATGGACTGCATAATAAAGGTCCATATCACAAGTGGCAAACTAAAGTGACGTTCTTTTGCATTAAGACTTCGTGCATCCAACCATAAAAGCACATGACAACCTCTGCTTCCCTCTGCGAAGGGCCTATCTTTTATTCTTGTCTTATACTTCATACAAGAGTCATGGTGATCTTCACCTTTCCTTTTTACATTCTATCCTTTGGCAAGCACAATGTGTTGGGAAGATCCTAATATATATAGCTAATTGGATGTAAGTTTTCATGAACTATTATTGTTGACATTACCCTTGAGGTAAAAGGTTGGGAGGCAAAACTATAAGCCCCTATCTTTCTCTGTGTTCGACTAAAACTTCATAACCATAAATATTGCGTGAGTGTTAGCAATTGTGAAAGACTAAATGATAGTTGAGTATGTGGACTTGCTGAAAAGCTCTTATATTGGCTCATTCCTATGTTATGATAAATTGCAATTGCTTCAATGACTGAGACTATAGTTTGTTAGTTTTCAATGAAGTTTCTGATTCATACTTGAAATTGTGAATGAATTGTTACTTCAGCATAATAAATCATATGACAATATATATATATATGTTGTTGTTATAAGAATGATCATGATGCCCTCATGTCCGTATTTTATTTTATCGACACCTCTATCTCTAAACATGTGGACATATTTTTGGATTTTGGCTTCCGCTTGAGGACAAGCGTGGTCTAAGCTTGGGGGAGTTGATACGTCCATTTTGCATCATGCTTTTATATTGATATTTATTGCATTATGGGTTGTTATTACACATTATGTCACAATACTTATGCCTATTCTCTCTTATTTTACAAGGTTTACATGAAGAGGGAGAATGCCGGCAGCTGGAATTCTGGGCTGGAAAAGGAACAAATATTAGAGACCTATTTTGCACAACTCCAAAAGTCCTGAAACTTCATGGGAGCACGTTTCGGAATATATAAAAAATATTGGGCGAAGGAAGTACCAGAGGGGGGCCACCCACCATCCATGAGGGTGGGGGCGCGCCCCCTGCCTCGTGAGCCCTCTAGCAGCCTTCTGATGCCCATCTTCTGCTATATGAGGTCTTTCGTTCAGGAAAAAAATCATAAGCAAGCTTACGGGACGAAACTCCGCCGCCATGAGGCGGAACCTTGGCGGAACCAATCTAGGGCTCCGGCGGAGCTGTTCTACTGGGGAAACTTCCCTCCGGGAGGGGGAAATCATCACCTTCGTCATCACCATCGATCCTCTCATCGGGAGGGGGTCAATCTCCATCAACATCTTCACCAGCACCATCTCATCTCAAACCCTAGTTCATCTCTTGTATCCAATCTTTGTCCCAAAGCCTAGGATTGGTACCTGTGGGTTGCTAGTAGTGTTGATTACTCCTTGTAGTTGATGCTAGTTGGTTTATTCGGTGGAAGATCATATGTTCAGATCCTTTATGCATATTAATACCCCTCTGATTATGAACATGAATATGATTTGTGAGTAGTTACGTTTGTTCCTGAGGACATGGGAGAAGTCTTGCTATAAGTAGTCATGTGAATTTGGTATTCGTTCAATATTTTGATAAGATGTATGTTGTTTTTCCTCTAGTGGTTTCATGTGAACGTCGACTACATGACACTTCACCATTTTTTGGGCCTAGAGGAAGGCATTGGGGGGGAATAAGTAGATGATGGGTTGCTAGAGTGACAGAAGCTTAAACCCTAGTTTATGAGTTGCTTCGTAAGGGGCTGATTTGGATCCATATGTTTCATGCTATGGTTAGGTTTACCTTAATACTTATTTTGTAGTTGCGGATGCTTGCAAGAGGGGTTAATAATAAGTGGGATGCTTGTCTAAGGAAGGACAATACCCAAGCACCGGTCCACCCAAATATCAAATTATCAAAGTACCGAACGTGAATCATATGAACGTGATGAAAACTAGCTTGACGATAATTCCCATGTGTCCTCGGGAGAGTTTTCCTTTATATAAGAGTTTGTCCAGGATTGTCCTTTGCTACAAAAAGGATTGGGCCATCTTGCTGCACCTTATTTACTTTTGTTACTTGTTACCCGTTACAAATTACCTTATCACAAAACTATCTGTTACTGATAATTTCAGTGCTTGCAGAGAATACCTTACTGAAAACTGCTTATCATTTCCTTCTGCTCCTCGTTGGGTTCGACACTCTTACTTATCTAAAGGACTAAGATAGATCCCCTATACTTGTGGGTCATCAAACTCTTCTTTAGAAGATCATCATTGATTGCTTTTAGGAACCCATGCTCTTGCTCTAAATTTAGCTTCTCGAAGTGTAGCTTCTCATGAGTTCTTAGGACCTCTCTATGATCCTCTAGAGTTTTTTCATGAGCTAACTTAAGAGTGTTTAGTTCTTTAGTTAGACGCTCAATCCCCTTCTTATCATTGTCATTCGTTTTATCTTGATTAACATGATTAATAGAAATTTCATCATAGTTTTCATCACTAGTGTTGTCAACAAGTAAATCATCATCACCTAGCAAATCATCTTCATTACTATTGAAATCAACATACTCGGGGTGTGATACCTTAGGGCCTTTAGCCATGAAGCATCTTCCAATTCCTTCATTTGGTGGGTCAAATATGTTGTAGGAGTTGGATGACACAAGTACAAGACCGGCAACACCTTCATCTTGAGTATATTCTGAGTCGGAGTGATAACTTCTGTTGGAGTAATTGTCAGAGTCGGAACCGGATACCCATTCACCAACGTGAGCTTAATGTCTTCATATTGTGTAGCTCTTTGATGACTTGTCCTTCCTTTATGAATCCTTGCTTCTGCGAGAGGGTCTTCGTTCATAACGATCATCTCTACTCCTTCTCTCTCTTGGTGGTGATTCATCTCTTTTACTTCTCCTTCTCAGTGAATCTTCTCGTTTCTTGTAGGGAGCCGTACACTCATTGGGGTAGTGTCCGGGTCTTCCACAATTGTAGCAATTACGATCACGACTAGAAGATCTTTTGTCATTGTAGGATCTTGACTTGGAGATTCTCTCTTTGCTTCTATTCTTGGAGAATTTGTTGAAGTTCTTCACCATTAAGCTCAGTTCTTCATTGGAAACTTGTTTCTCAGTTGATGTTGTAGGAGCATCACATGAAGCTTTGTAAGCACCACTTAACTTGTTGTGGAGCTCTTCCTTATCCTCGAGTGACATCTCATGAGCAACGATTCTACCAATGACTTCCGTGGGCTTGAGATCTTTGTAATTGGGCATCATTTGGATCAAGGTGCACACGGTATCATATTTTCCATCCAAGGCTCTTAGGACCTTCTTGATGATGAATTTTTCTGTCATCTCTTCACTTCCTAAGTCGGCAATCTCATTTGTGATGAGAGCAAGCCTATAGTACATTTCCGCAACTCCTTCACCGTCCTTCATTTTGAACTTGTGAAGTTGACTTTGAAGCACATCCAATTTGGATTCCTTGACGGACATGGTACCTTCGTGCATATCAACCAAAGTATCCCAAATTTCCTTTGCATTCTCAAGGCGACTGATTTTGTTGAATTCTTCGGGGGCACAATCCATTGTAGAGAATATCACAAGCTTGAGCACTATATTGCAACATCCTCATTTCTTCCGTTGTCACTTCATGATCCGGTTCTTTTCCATCCTCGAAGAAATCACCTTGCAAGCCAATACGCACAACAGCCCAAACGGCGGGGTTATGACCAAGAATATGCATTTTCATCTTATGCTTCCGACTAGCAAAATTAGTACCATCAAAGTAAGGACCTCTATGGTGATAATTTTCCTTGCTAGACGCCATACTCTCCTATGTTGTGAAACCAAGGCTATGATCACCAAAGCTATGGAAATCAAGGCAAATGGAGACCAAAGCTCTGATACCACGTGCAGGATCGAAAGTGGGTCTAGAGGAGGAGGTGATTAGACTACTTGACCAAATAAAAATCTAACCTATTCCCAATTTTAGTTGTGGGCAGATTTTAGCAACATAGCACAAGTCAAGCAATCAACCTGCACATACAATTCTAAGAGTGTAGCAGCGGAAAGTAAAACATTCCATATGAAGGTAAGGGGAAGGGTTTGGAGAGTGCAAACGCAATGATGACACGAAGATTTTTGGTGTGGTTCTGATAGGTAGTGCTATCGTATGTCCATGTTGACGAAGACTTCAACCCACAAAGGGTAACAGTTGCGCGAGTCCACGGAGGGCTCCACCCACGAAGGGTCCACGAAGAAGCAACCTTGTCCATCCCACCATGGCCATCGCCCACGAAGGACTTGCCTCACTTGGGTAGATCTTCATGAAGTATGCGATCTCCTTGCCTTTACAAACTTCTTGGTTCAACTCCACAATCCTGTTGGAGGCTCCCAAGCGACACCTAACCAATCTAGGAGACACCACTCTCCAAAAGGTAATAGATGTTGTGTTGATGATGAACTCCTTGCTCTTGTTCTTCAAGTGATAGTCTCCGCAACACTCAACTCTCTCTCATAGATTTGGATATGGTGGAAAGATTATTTGAGTGGAAAGCAACTTGGGGAAGGCTAGAGATCAAGATTCTTGTGGTAGGATTGGTATATCTTGGTATCAACACATGAGTAGGTGGTTCTCTCTTAGAAAATGTAAAGTGGAAGTGTAGGCATGTTCTGATGGCTCTCTCACAAATGGAGAAGGGGGTGGAGGGATATATATAGCCTCCACACAAAATCCAACAATTACACACATTTGACCCAACTTGGTCAGACCAATAGGAAGAATTCGATGAGACCGATTTAGTTCAAAATGTGAACGTTAGGAATCTCGGTGGGACCGACAAGAACAACTCGGTGGGACCAATGTGCTAGGGATTGGGGCAAACATCAACTCGGTGGCAGCGATTGCATCAACTCGGTTAGACCGAAGTGAAGCAATGAGGCAACAAAGAGGATGTCAAGCAAACTTGGTGGGACCGATCACACATTTTGGTAAGACCGAAATAGCTGCTACAGGCAATAGAGAGTTTGCAAGGCCATCTCGGTGAGACCGAGATCCATATCAGTGTGACCGAAGTGTCTAGGCTTTCTGGCAGTGGCTATGTCAAATGAACTCGGTAGCGCCGGATAAAAGATTTTGGTGGGGCCGATTTTGACTTTGAGTTTTGGACATTGAGGGAGTCCTGGATTAGGGGGTATCCGGACAGCCAGATTATATCCTTTGGCCGGACTGTTGGACTATGAAGATACAAGATTGAAGACTTCGTCCCGTGTCTGGATGGGACTCTCCTTGGCGTGGAAGGCAAGCTTGGCAATACGGATATGTAGATCTCCTTCCTTGTAACCGACTCTGTGTAACCCTAGCCCCCTCCGGTATCTATATAAACCGGAGGGTTTTAGTCCGTAGGACAACATACAATCATACCATAGGCTAGCTTCTAGGGTTTAGCCTCTCTATTCTCATGGTAGATCAACTCTTGTACTACTCATATTATCAAGAATAATCAAGCAGGACATAGGGTTTTACCTCCATCAGGAGGGTCCGAACCTGGGTAAAACATCGTGTCCCCTGCTTCCTGTTACCATCCGCCTTAGACGCACAGTTCGGGACCCCCTACCCGAGATCCGCCGGTTTTGACACCGACATTGGTGCTTTCATTGAGAGTTCCACTATGTCATCATCATTAGTCTTGATGGCTCCTTCGATCATCGATAGCGATGCAGTCCAGGGTGAGACTTTTCTCCCCGGACAGATCTTTGTATTCGGCGGCTCCGCACTGCGGGCCAACTCGCTTGGCCATCTGGAGCAGGTCGAGAGCTACGCCCCTGGCTATCAGGTCAGATTTGGAAACTTGAACTACACAGCCGACATCCACGGAGACTTGATCTTCGACGAATTCGAGCCCTTGTCGAGTGCGCCACACGGTCACGATGAGCATGACTTAGCTCCACCATTAGACAGTGTTCGGGAGATCGCACCGGCGACCGCTCCGGCCCTCAAATCGGAGCCAATTGTGCCATCCAGTGACGGGTGGATAGACCCCGCCGCGGAGGCTGCACTCTCATCGGCGATCGAGCCGAGTATCGACCTTACCCTTCACAAGAGCCGTGACGCCAAACTGCCGGATTCTTCCCCGGCCACGGACTCCGAACCGCCTGCGCCCGTGCCCATCGAATCCGACTGGGCGCCGATCATGGAGTTCACCTCCGCGGATATCTTTCAGCACTCGCCTTTCGGCGACATATTGAACTCATTAAGGTCTCTCTCTCTCTGTCAGGAGAGCCCTAGACGAACTATGTCTGGCAGAATTGGGATGCGGATGACGAAGAAATTCTCCGCCCACCCACCACCCACTTAGTTGCCACTGTTGATGATTCGACCGACATGCTCGACTTCGACTCCGAAGGCATCGACGGTATGGACGATGATGCAGGAGACGAACAGGAACCACTGCCCACAAGGCACTGGACGCCCACTTCATCATATGATGTATACATGGTGGACACCCCCAAAGAAAACGATGACGAAGAACGGAAGGACGCGGCGAAGGGTTGTTCCCTCGAGAAGCAGTCAAAGCGGCGGCGTAAGCGCCGCTCCAAATCCTGCCTCGGCAGAAGAAACGATCATATAAACCCAGCGATAGAGCAAGGCGAGCCAGCGGACGACAAACACGGCATTGAACCATCGTCCGACCACAGCAACACGGAGAATCAAACCGAACAACCCAACTCCGTCGAAGATAACAGTCCGGATGACATCACACCGGACAGGCACTCGGAGCAACAGAATACCCATCAAAGGCTTGTTGCCACTGCGAGGAGTCTGAAAAAGCAGAAGCAAAGGCTCAGGGCTGCACAAGACACACTCAGAATCAGATGGAGTGAAGTACTCAACACTGCAGCGAAGTACGGCGGTAATCGCCACACCAAGAGCTACCCGAAGCAAAAGTTGCTACCTGAATTCGATGAGGAGGCCTTAGATCCCCCGCAATCAAAAAACAAAACGGCCATCCGGTCAGATAGATGACCTCGTGGCCAACATAGAGCGGCAAACGACGCCGCACATAAGCCAGTACGCGACCCACGTGAGGGCTCGCATCAAAAGGACGGCGCAGCCAGATCCATCTACGGGCCACGCAAGCGCGCTCCAACATGCAAAGCAACACAACAAACATCCCAACACCACGGCACACCCAAATATAGGGGTGCCGCACACCCCCTATGTTTCACCGATGAGGTGCTGGACCATGAATTTCTTGAGGGATTCAAACCCGTAAAGATAGAGGCGTACGACGGAACGACAGACCATGGGGTCTGGATTGAGGATTACATCCTCCATATCCATATGGCTCGAGGAGACGATCTCCAAGTCATCAAGTACTTACCCCTCAAGCTCAAAGGGCGAGCACGGCACTGGCTTAAAAGCCTCCCCAAAAACCCCATTGGAAGCTGGGAAGAGCTTGAAGACGCTTTTCGGGCAAATTTTCAAGGGACCTATGTCCGACCACCGGATGCAGACGGTTTGAGTCATATAACTCAACAGCCCGGAGAGTCAGCCCGAAAGCTTTGGAACAGGTTTCTCACTAAAAAGAACCAAATAGTGGACTGCCCGGACGCCGAAGCCTTAGCAGCTTTTAAGCACAGCGTTCGAGACGAATGGCTTGCCAAACACCTCGGCCAAGAAAAGCCAAGAACAATGGCAGCATTAACAAGCCTCATGACCCGCTTTTGCACGGACGAGGACATCTGGTTAGCCCGATGCAGCACCAGTGACCCAAGTACATCCGAAGTCAGGGACGGAAACGGGAAACCACAATGCAGCAAAAACAAGCACCGGAATAAAGAAGACAGCCCGAAGAGCACGGCGGTAAATGCCGGATTTAGAAGCTCTCGGCTAGGTCAACAAAAGCTGCCCCCCAAAGGCAAAGAGACGAACTGTCCAGCCTAAACAAGATTCTAGATAAAATATGTCAGATCCACAGCACACCCAATAAACCTACAAATCATACCCATAGAGAATGTTGGGTCTTCAAGCAGTCCGGCAAGCTCAACGCCGAACATAAGGGGCAGGATACACCAAGCGAAGACGAGGACGAGCCTCGCAAGCAAGACACTGGGGAACAGAAGAAATTCCCACCAGAAGTCAAAACAGTAAACGTGTTACACGTGACAAAGGGGAGAAACAAAGCGGCACTCCTAGAGACACATGCCCCAGGGCCTATCACCGTGGAGTTCTGCCACTGGTCGTCCCAACCGATCACCTTTGACCATCGGGATTACTCGGCAAGTATCCGGCATGAAGGATGGGCTGCCTTGGTATTAGACCCAATAATTGACGGATACCACTTCACACGGGTCCTGATGGACTGCGGCAGTAGTTTAAACCTGATATATCAGGACACAGTCCGCAAAATGGGGATAGACCCAACAAAAATTAGCCGCAACAATACTACCTTTAAAGGAGTAACGCCAGGCCAAGAGGCCCATTGCACGGGCTCCCTGCTACTAGAGGTTATATTCGGCTTTCCCGATAACTTCCGCGGTGAAAATTTAACGTCCCACATCGCTCCATTCCAAAGTGGTTATCAAGCACTGCTCGGACGCGAAGCTTTCGCTCGCTTTAATGCAATACCGCATTACGCTTCTCTCATGCTTAAGATGCCCGGTCCACGTGGCATCATACAGTAAATGGAAATATTGAGCGCTCCTTGCGCGCGGAAGACCGTGCGGGCAGCCGCACACTAAACGGCCTCACCAACTAAAGCATCTGACAGGTCGTTAAGACCACGGACGCGGTTGGACGAGTCCGGTACAGCTATATGTAATTGATACAGGTTTGATGGCTATACCCCTATTACAATACAAGGGGCTCAACGTGCGCAAACAAGTGGCAATTAGGCTCAACTTTACTCATTTTGAACTGTACATGGTTTATTTAGTATAAGCTACCTTTTGCACAACGACTTTTCAATTAAGTTCCTTTCCTTTTCAGATGACCATCGTGCTACACCCGTACAGAATACGGCACAACGGAGACACAGGCATAGACGTGCATCAGGGACCCGTTCCGAGGATTCTTTTTAGATTAAGACCCTGCATAAACCTTTTTTACTGTCTCTTGTTGATAAACATCCCTCGTATTCTCAGTACAATCGAGAAGGATGCTGACGTATTGGCATGTGGCCACGTCAGAATATTGCACGTACCTACACACCAGGGGCTCATTACAAAGGGCACTGTTTCGACCCGGTTTACATCATAAAGACCGAATACCCTAGGGAGTGTTCGGCGTCGCGAGTTTGGCCTTATATGCATCAGCTCCGAATCATGTCTTTGGTCAAATGTTGGGTTTGCCCGGCTCCTGTGTTTTGCTGCCTTACGTTGGTTCTATCGGCTAAGGCGGCACCAGGAGAACTACTGCGATTGTGCCCTGGTTCATCCGGACGAGCACCTCAGTAGAGAAAGCCAAAAACTGACTGTCATGATATAGCGTGAGACTGGTCAACCACTCGATGACCTAGCGGAATCTTCGGGACTCCTCCGCCTTAACGAAGGGCCGTTTCCCGGCCAGGCATGTACGCGCCCCGAATCCGGATGAGCGCGGAGCCACCAGGGGCTATATAGTAGCCCCACTGTCAAACTCCTCTGGCTAAGTGAAAGTGTTAAAGCATTATAGTATGATTGCCTAGTTCGCTGCGCTATCACCTCCTTAATGGACCAAGACGTTGGATCAAGTGTGAACATGCGTCTTCTACGAACACCCCCGCATTATACGCGTGGGGGCTGAAGCCGACGACTGCCATCTTTCAGGTTATATACATATATACATCAACGGCCGCACAGGAGGCATCATAGCAGTTTCGAGCAAAAGTATAAATACAGCCTTGATAAATTCAATAAAACATTGTTCTTACAATGGGAATACATGTCACTTAAACATAATATTCTTCGAGCACTGAGCCTCTAGCAAACGAGCGCCTTCAAGAACTTCTTCAAGGTAGTGCTCGGCAGCCACTCGGCCTATGGTCGAACCCTGTGCCGCAACAGTGCTGGCATCCATCTCCGCCCAGTATGTTTTGACACGGGCAAGGGCCATCCGTGAGCCCTCTATGCACGCCGACCTCTTTACAACATCGATGCGTGGCACAGCACCAAGGAATTGTTGCACCAAGCTAAAGTAGCTATCGGCCTTGGCCCTCCTGGCCACAGATGATCCACTATGGACCTCATGGCAAGTTCGGATAATGTATGGAGCTCGGCCCAACCGGTCAATCGCTCATTCAGCAACAGCGGACGGACTTGAGCATGAAACTGTGACCAGAACAGCTTCTCCACTTCAGGACCCTTCTGATCCTTGAAGTACTCGGCCGCATCAGCAGCACTTGCAGCCAAATCCATGTACTCGTCCGCAGAACTCCATAGCCGGTCTAGAGGAGCATATTTTGGATCTCCGAACTTAGTCCGTAACAAGAAGGGCTTCCAGAAATGATATCTGCAGCTTGATTTAGCTCCTCCTTCGTCGCTCTAATTTTGGAGCGGGCTTCCATGGCAGCCACCCGGGCCTTCTCCAGGTCTGTCGCCTTCGCCCGGTTTTCTTCTTCAAGAAGCCGGTAACGGTCAGCAGCATCTTTTAACTCCACGACCATCTTGGCAATTTTTTCTTTGCTCTCGCAATGTGCAGCCTGTTCGGCCCTTAAACCCTCGGCCGCCTTTAAAGCGGCCGCATTGCTGCTCCTTGCGTGCTCCTTGGCTCGGGCAAGCTCCACCTGAAGGGTCTCCATGGTGGTAGCTCCATCTGCAGTCACAACACATTAAAGATACTGGCATCATGCTGCTCTTACTATGTGACGATCACCAGAAAAATCACTGACCCTGTGCCTCGTCAAGTCGCTTGTTGACAAGCACGATGTCGGCATCTACCGCATCCAGCTGCCGCATTAGTTCGGCAAACCCATCAATCCGGCTAGCCACCGGAGCTTCCACCACCTGCACATAAAGGCAGTCTGGTTATTACCTGGGACTATCATCCTCTGTTTGCCGCCGTTTTCTATGGCAACCAGAGTCTCAGGGGCTACTATCTACACAGGGCACATCTAAAAATGCGCGGTACTGTCAAAGATGTACATCATTTCACGTACCTCAAAACCCGTCAGTAGACTCATAAAGGCTTCATGCAACCCGCTTTCGGCGGACGAAATCCTTTCAATCACCGTAACCATCAACATGCGGTGCTCTTCTGAGATAGCCGCTTGCTCTAGCAGATCCCTCGGTACGTCTGACCGCACACCAGATGGTGCCGGACTCTTTTGATTGCTCTCTTCAAGAGCCGGATACTGAGGACTTCGGGTGGCCATAGGATTACCTTCTGGCCTTGCCGGATCAGGAGAAACCCTCTGCGACGACACCTCGGGGTCGCCCGCCTTGTGAGGCGGTGTGGCAGGGGGAGGCGTTTCGCTCTCCATCATCTCTGGAAGAAGATCCCCTGAAGACGAGCTCTGCTGAGAAGGGCTAAGATCCGAACTGCAAGATAAATGCTTCGGTTATTTTCCTCAGAAGTAAAGCGAGATATTATCATTATTAAGTACCCTTTTACTTACAGCTCGGTGGAGGGCTGATCCCCTTGAGGGCATAGTGCGGCCAGGGTAGCCCCCGAGGCAGGACCCTCCGGCGAAGATTTCTCCCCCTGTTTGGAGACCATTATCTCCGGGACCTCGGAGGCGGTCCTCTTCCTTCCCTGGGGAGAGGAAGTTTTAGTCCCTCCTCCCCGGCTAACCTCCTTCGCGGAGGCGCTAACCTCCTTGTTCCCCCCTTTATCTTCTCCCAAGGGCGCTTGATAAGGCGCAATCTCCAGCATCCTGGTTAGCACGGGATTTGGTGAGGTCTCAGGGAGGGGGGCCGGACACCTGATCAACTTTGCCTTCGCTATCCAATCCTGGACCAAGAGCGGTTTTTCTTTTTTAGGGCAACGTTGCTATAAATAAAACGGACAGTGTGTACGGATGCGGGGCTACTTACTTGGGTATCCGGGCGATTGCAGCTCAGACCTACATCCTCAGTGATGTCCGGACACATGATTTGTGGTCCGAAGAACAATTGTACATCTCTTCGTGCGTCATGCCGAGGAAATGTTGGATAGCTCGCGGTCCTTCCGGGTTGAATTCCCACATGCGAAGGGGCCGGCGTTTACAAGGCTGGACTTGATGGACTAGCATAACTTGCACTACCATAACCAGACTGATATCTCTCTCGAGGAGATCTCGGATACGCCTTTGCAGTATTGGCACGTCCTTGGCTGGACCCCAGCTCAGCCCCCCGCTAATCCATGACATCAGTTGTGGTGGGGGGCCTGAGCGGAAGGCGGGGGCAGCTACCCACTTGGCACTTCGGGGAGCTGTGATGTAGAACCACTCCCGCTGCCACAATCCGGACACCACTGGGAAGTAACCCTCAGGCCATGGAGCGTCAGCAATTTTGCTTATTGAAGCGCCTCCGCACACTGCATGCTGCCCCTCGATCGTCTTCGGCTTCACATCGAAGGTCTTGAGCCAGAGGCGGAAGTGAGGAGTAATGCGGAGGAAGGCCTCACATACGACAATAAATGTCGAGATGTAAAGAAGGGAATCCGGGGCCAGATCGTGAAAATCTAGCCCGTAATAGAACATAAGACCCCTAACGAAGGGATCCAGAGCAAGGCCTAGTCCTCGGAGGAAGTGGAAGACGAACACGACGCTCTCATTGGGTTCGGGAGTAGGGACGACCTGCCCTAGGGCAGGCAGCCGATGTGAAATTTCGGCTGTCAGATATCTGGCCTCTCTCAACTTCCTGATGTCCTCCTCTGTGATGGAGGAAGGCATCCACCGACCTTGAAGGTTGGATCCGGACATATTTGAAGGTACGAAGTGCCTAAAACTGAGCTTTGGGTGTTGGAACTCGATGCGAGAGGCGGATTCGATTAAGATCAAGAGGAAAAGGCCTTGTCCCCTTTATAAAGAGGGTGAATATCAAGCATCCTCCTCGTGGCCGTTTGGGACTTGCCTAAGATTTAGGAGTCCTGCTAATAGGCACGGTTGGGTTACCCACGTCCGTATTAATGGGAATCCCATAATAAGGGGACACGATCTCTGCTTCGACAAGACGTGCCAAGGAAACCGCCTCGCGAAACATGCTGAGATAGGTTAGGAAAAACTATTCGAATAAAGACCTGGCTGTGGTGTGATGTCACACTACGGGGTACGTCAGCAGATTAGATTTCTGTAAATATTATTCCCTCTACGGTGGTATTTGGAACTTATTTTGCAGAGCCGGACACGATCCTCGTGTTCAAAATCTTCTATGAAGTATTTGGAGGAGCAACCCGCCTTGCAATGCTGAAGACAATCTGCGCGCCGGACTCATCGTCATTGAAGCCTGGTTCAGGGGCTACTGAGGGAGTCCTGGATTAGGGGGTATCCGGACAGCCAGATTATATCCTTTGGCGGGACTGTTGGACTATGAAGATACAAGATTGAAGACTTCGTCCCGTGTCCGGATGGGACTCTCCTTGGCGTGGAAGGCAAGCTTGGCAATACGGATATGTAGATCTCCTTCCTTGTAACTGACTCTGTGTAACCCTAGCCCCCTCCGATGTCTATATAAACCGGAGGGTTTTAGTCCGTAGGACAACATACAATCATACCATAGGCTAGCTTCTATGGTTTAGCCTCTCTGATCTCGTGGTAGATCAACTCTTGTACTACTCATATTATCAAGAATAATCAAGCAGGACGTAGGGTTTTACCTCCATCAAGAGGGCCCGAACTTGGCTAAAACATCATGTCCCCTGCCTCCTGTTACCATCCGCCTTAGACGCACAGTTCGGGACCCCCTACCCGAGATCCGCCGGTTTTGACACCGACAGACATATTTGGAAATGAGAAAGTGGTTGAGGGCTTTGGAGCAATATCACTAAGCATTTTGAGCAAGTAGACCATTAAGCAAGACCTCATCCCATTTTAATAGTATTGGGTTTCCTACGGACTCAATGTGATCTTGGATCACTAAAATATAAATGAAGAGTCTTGAGCTTTTGCCAACATGTTCCTTAGCATTTTGAGGGGTCTACATCTCTAGTCCATGCCATGCCATTCATTGAACTTTCTAAAATATTGAACTTGAATGTATATTAGTTCAATGAGCTATATGTTGTTATGAATTACCAAAACCACCCGGGGATTAGTCGCACTTTCATGGTTCTCTCTCAGAATTTTTATGGTGGAAGTGTAGATTCGTTCTGATGGTCTCTCACAGATAAAGTGGGGGTGGAGGGGTATTTATTGTCTTCATCCAAAATCCAACCGTTACAACATTTTGACTCAACTCGGTGACACCAAACCAAAAACTGGTGAGACTAACCTGTGTAAAAGATTCGAACATTGGTCATTTCGGTGGGACCGAACAAACAATCTCGGAGGGACCAATATGCGATGACTTAAGCAAGACCACGTTTCGGTAGTTTTTATCGTTTAAACTCGGTAATTCCAAAATGAATTAATTGGGTTATAGAAACTTGGTCAGTGCAAATCGGTGGGACCGATCGTCATCTCGATACAACCAAAAGTCTAGGGTTTGTCTTTGACAGTGTCTAGGATAACTCAGTGGGTCTGGATGTGGAGATTTTGGTGGGACCGAGTTGGACTTTTAGGGCTTGGACAGATGGAATTTGCACAAGGTATTTGAGGATTTTTGGGGTAATATCTTCAAGCACTTGAGCAATTGAGTCATGATCAAAATCTCATCCCCTTTTAATCGTATTGGCTTTCCAATGAACTCAATGTGATCTTGGGTCACTTAACCAAAAATGTTGAGTATTGAAGCTTGTGCCAATCCATGTCCTTAGCATTTTAAAGGGGTCCACATCCTCATGTCCTTGCCATGCCAATATTGAACTTTTCTGAAACATACTAAATGAAAACATAAGTCCAACAATATGTATGTTGACATGGATTACCAAAAACACCAAGGGAGAAAATGTGCTTTCCTATTCCCTTTGCTTCATGATACTTTACAAAACTCGAGGTGTGCCGGTATCCTCTCGAGTCATGCACATGCTCACTATACCATTCTTCTCATTACCGATTTTGTTTTTCTTTCTTGTTGAAGTGTTCTGGCATCCCCGTGACATGATCACCTGTGTCTGGCCAGATGATGATGGATGTTATCACATCGAGAGGGCCCTAAGAATATCTCTCCATCGTCGGAGGAGCAAATCCCACTCTTGAGCTATCTGGTCCCTTGTCAAACTTTTTGTTGAACCTGTAAGTTGTCGTTATGATCACCGTATTACAGATGAAGTTTGAGAAACCCCAAAGTCCACCGTATAGTAGGAGGTTACTATGATACTCTCATGGTCTAAGGAATTAAAAACACATGCTACCACTCCATGTTATAACAATTGATCTCAGACAATATTATCTCAAAGTATCAAACAAGTTTGGGTCGGTTCCATATGATCATTTTTCTAACGTCATACTCTCAATGTTGTTTTAGGACTATATTTACACTTAACAATATCCTAAGATCCGGAAAACATGATCACCAACAACACAGGAGCCAGTCTTAGAGGCGAGAAGGGAACCTATTATTTACCGTTTATTATTCCACACGTGCATATGAGTTTTCCATTGAATCGCATATTCCAGGACCATAACAGTTATAACATGAAATATAAACTCTTAATTATGAGAACAAAAATATAATAATATAATATTATTGCCTCTAGGGAATATTTCCAACAATGAGACCCACGTAAGTTCCGATGGGGTGACCCAACCTATGTGATCGGAGATTTTGTGAGTTAGGACATGTGAAAACAATTCAGTGGTCAACTGAGGAGAGTATCCTTATGAACCCACTCCGTTGGAGATGCAATACTCTCGTAATCCATAAGACAAGTTGAGTTTTGTCTTAATATGTCCCAAAGCTTGTATAAGCAAGATGCTATCCTACAGAGCGATCTTTGGAGGAACACGCCTATGTGAGCTCGACTACTGGGAGCTCATGAGTATGACTAATAAGCTCCACCCGTGGGGTTTAGCCTTCGGCAGCCACTTATCAGCTGACAATAGGCGAAACTTCTGCACTCTATACCTATTTCAAGGCATAGTTCATTGTTCAGCTGTGAAGAAGTCTAATCCTGTTGCTATAGGTGGAAGGTCAACTTAACAATCTCCACTGAAAATTCTGGTATATAAAAATTATGTGCCTCGAGATCTGGTGGGGGATTGTTGGATTATAGAAGGGTTTTGGCCCATGTAAGACAATAATCCCTGGTTAATCTCTAAGGCTCATTTAGGTGCATGAAAAGTGGTGGGAAGTTTAGTATCATATTTCTGCAGTAGTAAGAGTGAGACCCCTTTTATAATTGATGCTCTACCACATGCCATTGGGAGCTTGAGAAGAGGAGTTGTACACACGCTCCTTCTCCTCCGCCGCCCGCCTCGCCTCGCCTCATCATGACAAGCACGCACGCCGGGTGTTGCAGGAATGAGCGGAGCCGAGCCTTATTTTTGCTGGTTAGAAATGGTTAATTAATTATGGATTAATTAATGAGTCGCTAACGAAAGTGCCACTGTCTAAGATGTTGGACCGTGGGCTATTCGTGGACTTAGTCGTGGTCCTCAGCCCAGGCCCATCTACCCGACGGCCTATATAAGGAGCGTGCTCGCCTGTGGAGTAAACCCTAACTCACTCCCTCCCTCCTACATAACTCTAGTTGTCATCTATTGTTCCTTTCACTATGCTACTTCTAGGGATCCCATCCCGACGACCGCGTGCACGGTTGGTCAGGAGAGCAGGTGCCTCCGGAACCCACTCGTTCGAGATCCTTCCCGGAAGAACGGCAATAAGGTTTTTGGGGAGCGTCTCGACGCGACTACTCCTGGTTTGCCCCCGTCTTCGCCCTCTTCTTTGACTACTTCCCTGCATCGACTCCATGGCCGTCGTCTCCGCCAAGAAGAAGGTCGCGGACGACGCAGAGGCTGTTGCTGCTGCGCCGCCCCGTTTGCCTCGCCAACCGGAGGGTTATTTGTCATCCCCTATTTGTTCGTTCATGTGCTAGCTGTATATGATGTATTCATAGATGTCTTGGTTCTGTGTATTGTACGTGCTCACATGTTTAGGTATCGGTGTTAGTTGCATACTCTCCTTGCCATGCTTACTATTTGTTGGGGAACGTAGCAGAATTTTAAAATTTTCTACGCATCACCAAGATCAATCTATGGAGTCATCTAGCAACGAGCGAGAGGGGAGTGCATCTACATACCCTTGTAGATCACGAGCGGAAGCGTTCAAGAGAACGGGGTTGATGGAGTCGTACTCGTCGTGATCCAAATCACCGATGACCGAGCGCCGAACAGATGGCACCTCCGCCTTCAACACACGTACGGTTGGGGAATACGTCTCCTCCTTCTTGATCCAGCAAGGGGAAGGAGAGGTTGATGGAGATCCAGCAGCATGACGGCGTGGTGGTGGAAGCAGCGGTGATCTCGGCAGGGCTTCGCCAAGCTCCAACGAGAGGGAGAGGTGTTACGAGGGGAGAGGGAGGCGCCAGGGACTTGGGTGTGGCTGCCCTCCCTCCCCCCACTATATATAGGGCCCCTAGGGGGGCGCCGGCCCTAGGAGATCCAATCTCCAAGGGGGGCGGCGGCCAAGGGGGGACTTGCCCCCCAAGTCAGGTGGGGCGCCCCCACCCCTAGGGTTTCCAACCCTAGGCGCAGGGGGAGGCCCATGGGGAGCGCACCAGCCCACCAGGGGCTGGTTCCCCTCCCACTTCAGCCCATGGGGCCCTTTGGGATAGGTGGCCCCACCCGGTGGACCCCCGGGACCCTTCCGGTGGTCCCGGTACAATACCGATTACCCCCGAAACTTTCCCGATGGCCGAAACTGAACTTCCTATATATAAATCTTCACCTCTGGACCATTCCGGAACTCCTCGTGACATCCGGGATCTCATCTGGGACTCCGAACAACTTTCGGGTTACCACATACTAATATCTCTACAACCCTAGCGTCACCGAACCTTAAGTGTGTAGACCCTACGGGTTCAGGAGACATGCAGACATGACCGAGACGACTCTCCGGTGAATAACCAATAGTGGGATCTGGATACCCATGTTGGCTCCCACATGTTCCACAATGATCTCATCAGATGAACCATGATGTCGAGGATTCAATCAATCCCGTATTCAATTCCCTTTGTCAATCGGTATGTTACTTGCCCGAGATTCGATCGTCGGTATCCCAATACCTCGTTCAATCTCATTACCGGCAAGTCACTTTACTCGTACCGTAATGCATGATCCCGTGACCACACACTTGGTCACATTGAGCTCATTGTGATGATGCATTACTGAGTGGGCCCAGAGATACCTCTCCGTCATACGGAGTGACAAATCCCAGTCTCGATCCGTGTCAACCCAGCAGATACTTTCGGGGATACCTGTAGTATACCTTTATAGTCACCCAGTTACGTTGTGACATTTGGTACACCCAAAGCACTCCTACGGCATCCGGGAGTTAAACGATCTCATGGTCTAAGGAAATGATACTTGACATTGGAAAAGCTCTAGCAAACGAACTACACGATCTTGTGATATGCTTAGGATTGGTTCTTGTCCATCACATCATTCTCCTAATGATGTGATCCCGTTATCAATGACATCCAATGTCCATAGTCAGGAAACCATGACTATCTATTGATCAACGAGCTAGTTAACTAAAGGCTCACTAGGGACATGTTATGGTCTATGTATTCACACATGTATTATGATTTCCGGATAACACAATTATAGCATGAATAATAGACAATTATCATGAACAAGGAAATATAATAATAATCATTTTATTATTGCCTCTAGGGCATATTTCCAACAGTTTCCCACTTGCACTAGAGTCAATAATCTAGTTACATTGTGATGAATCGAACAACCATAGAGTTCTGGTGTTGATCATGTTTTTCTCGCGGAAGAGGTTTATTCAACGGATATGCGATATTCAGATCCATATGTACTTTGCAAATATCTATGTCTCCATCTTGAACATTTTCATGAATGGAGTTGAAGCGGCGCTTGATGTGCCTGGTCTTCTTGTGAAACCTGGGCTCCTTGGCAAGGGCAATAGCTCCAGTGTTGTCACAGAAGAGAGTGATCGGCCCCGACGCATTGGGTATGACTCCTAGGTCGGTGATGAACTCCTTCATCCAGATTGCTTCATGCGCTGCCTCCGAGGCTTCCATGTACTCCGCTTCACATGTAGATCCCGCCATGACGCTTTGCTTGCAACTGCACCAGCTTACTGCCCCACCATTCAAAATATACACATATCTGGTTTGTGACTTAGAGTCATCCAGATCTGTGTCGAAGCTAGCGTCGACGTAACCCTTTACGACGAGCTCCTCGTCACCTCCATATACGAGAACCATATCCTTAGTCCTTTTCAGGTACTACAGGATGTTCTTGACCGCTGTCCAGTGTTCCATGCCGAGATTACTTTGGTACCTTCCAACCAAACTTACGGCAAGGTTTACATCAGGTCCGGTACACAGCATGGCATACATGATAGACCCTATGGCTGAGGCATAGGGGACGACACTCATCTTTTCTCTATCTTCTGTCTTGGTCGGACATTGAGCTGAGCTCAATTTCACACCTTGCAACACAGGCAAGAACCCCTTCTTGGACTGATCCATATTGAACTTCTTCAATATCTTATCAAGGTATGTGCTTTGTGAAAGACCTATGAGGCGTCTCGATCTATCTCTATAGATCTTGATGCCTAATATGTAAGCAGCTTCTCCAAGGTCCTTCATTGAAATACACTTATTCAAGTAGGCCTTAATACTGTCCAAAAGTTCTATATCATTTCCCATCAAAAGTATGTCATCCACATATAATATGAGAAATGCTACAGAGCTCCCACTCACTTTCTTGTAAACGCAGGCTTCTCCATAAGTCTGCATAAACTCAAACGCTTTGATCATTTCATTAAAGCGAATGTTCCAACTCCGAGATGCTTGCACCAGCCCATAGATGGAGCGCTGGAGCTTGCATACCTTGTTAGCATTCTTAGGATTGACAAAACCTCCCGGCTGCATCATATACAATTCTTCCTTAAGAAAGCCATTAAGGAATGCCATTTTGACGTCCATTTGCCATATCTCATAATCATAGTATGCGGCAATTGCTAACATGATTCGGACGGACTTCAGCTTCGCTACGGGTGAGAAGGTCTCATCGTAGTCAACCCCTTGAACTTGTCGATAACCCTTAGCGACAAGTCGAGCCTTATAGATGGTAACATTACCATCCGCGTCCGTCTTCTTCTTAAAGATACATTTATTCTCTATCGCTCGCCGTTCATCGGACAAGTCTGTCAAAGTCCATACTTTGTTTTCATACATGGATTCTATATCAGATTTCATGGCTTCTAGCCATTTGTCGGAATCTGGGCCCACCATCGCTTCTTCATAGTTTGAAGGTTCACCATTGTCTAACAACATGATTTCCAGGACAGGGTTGCTGTACCACTCTGGTGCGGAACGTGTCCTTGTGGACCTACGAAGTTCAGTAGCAACTTGATCTGAAGTTTCATGATCATCATTAACTTC
This sequence comes from Triticum urartu, assembly GCF_003073215.2. Classification (NCBI taxonomy): domain Eukaryota; kingdom Viridiplantae; phylum Streptophyta; class Magnoliopsida; order Poales; family Poaceae; genus Triticum; species Triticum urartu. Next base: position 594,616,827 of record NC_053024.1, on the reverse strand, counting down.
TTCTCTAGTCGGTGCAGGCACCTCAGGAACATTTTCTTGAGCTGCGCCACTCTCCAGTTCAAGAGGCATTACTTCATCAAGTTCTACTTTCCTCCCACTTACTTCTTTCGAGAGAAACTCTTTCTCTAGAAAGGATCCATTATTGGCAACAAAGATCTTGCCTTCGGATCTGAGGTAGAAGGTATACCCAATAGTTTCTTTAGGGTATCCTATGAAAACGCATTTTTCCGATTTGGATTCGAGCATTTCAGGTTGAAGTTTCTTCACATAAGCATCGCATCCCCAAACTTTTAGAAACGACATCTTAGGTTTCTTCCCAAACCATAATTCATACGGTGTCGTCTCAACGGATTTCGACGGAGCCCTATTTAAAGTGAATGCGGCAGTCTCTAAAGCATAGCCCCAAAATGACAGCGGTAGATCGGTAAGAGACATCATAGATCGCACCATATCCAATAGAGTGCGATTACGACATTCGGACACACCATTACGCTGAGGTGTTCCAGGCGGCGTGAGTTGTGAAACTATTCCACATTTCCTTAAGTGCGTGCCAAATTCGTGACTCAAATATTCTCCCCCGCGATCTGATCGTAAGAATTTTATCTTTCGGTCACGTTGATTCTCTACCTCATTCTGAAATTCCTTGATCTTTTCAAAGGTCTCAGACTTGTGTTTCATCAAATAGACATACCCATATCTACTTAAGTCATCAGTGAGAGTGAGAACATAACGATAGCCACCGCGAGCCTCAACGCTCATTGGACCGCACACATCAATATGTATAATTTCCAATAAGTTGGTTGCTCGCTTCATTGTTCCGGAGAACGGATTCTTGGTCATTTTACCCATGAGGCATGGTTCGCACGTGTCAAATGATTCGAAATCAAGAGACTCCAAAAATCCATCTGTATGGAGCTTCTTCATGCGTTTGACACCGATGTGACCAAGGCGGCAGTGCCACAGATATGTGGGACTATCATTATCAACCTTACATCTTTTGGTATTCACACTATGAATATGTGTAACATCACGTTCGAGATTCATTAAGAATAAACCATTGACCAACGGGGCATGACCACAAAACATATCTCTCATATAAATAGAACAACCATTATTCTCGGATTTAAATGAGTAGCCATCTCATATTAAATGAGATCCAGATACAATGTTCATGCTCAAAGCTGGCACTAAATAACAATTATTGAGGTTTAAAATTAATCACGTAGGTAAATGTAGAGGTAGCATGCCGACAACGATCACATCGACCTTGGAACCATTCCCGACGCGCATCATCACCTCGTCCTTCGCCAGTCTCTGTTTATTCCGCAGCTCCTGTTTTGAGTTACAAATATGAGCAACCGCACCGGTATCAAATACCCAGGAGCTACTACGAGTACTGGTAAGGTACACATCAATTACATATATATCACATATACCTTTAGTGTTGCCAGCCTTCTTGTCTGCTAAGTATTTGGGGCAGTTCCGCTTCTAGTGTCCCTTTCCCTTGCAATAAAAGCACTCAGTCTCAGGTTTGGGTCCATTCTTTGGCTTCTTCCTGGCAACTGATTTACCGGGCACGACAACTCCCTTGCCGTCCTTCTTGAAGTTCTTCTTACCCTTGCCTTTCTTGAAACTAGTGGTTTTATTGACCATCAACACTTGATGTTCCTTTTTGATTTCCACCTTCGCTGATTTCAGCATTGAAAATACTCCAGGAATAGTTTTCACCATCCCCTGCATATTGTAGTTCATCACTAAGCTCTTGTAGCTAGGTGGGAGCGACTGAAGGATTCTGTCAATGACCGCCTCGTCCGGGAGGTTAATGTCCAGCTGGGACAAGCGGTTGTGCAACCCAGACATTTTGAGTATGTGCTCACTGACAGGACTAGTTTCCTCCATCTTACAACTGTAGAACTTGTCGGAGACTTCATATCTCTCGACCCGGGCATGAGCTTGGAAAACCATTTTCAGCTCTTCGAACATCTCATATGCTCCGTGTTGCTCAAAACGCTTTTGGAGCCCCGGTTCTAAGCTATAAAGCATGCCGCACTGAACGAGGGAGTAATCATCAGCACGTGACTGCCAAGCGTTCATAACGTCTTGGTTCTCTGGGATGGGTGCTTGACCTAGCGATGCTTCTAGGACATATGCTTTCTTGGCAGCTATGAGGATGATCCTCAGGTTTTGGACCCAGTCCGTATAGTTGTTGCCATCATCTTTCAGCTTGGTTTTCTCTAGGAACGCGTTGAAGTTGAGGTTGACATGAGCGTTGGCCATTTGATCTACAAGACATTTTGCAAAGGTTTTTAGACTAAGTTCATGATAATTAAGTTCATCTAATCAAATTATTTCAATGAACTCCCACTCAGATTAGACATCCCTCTAGTCATCTAAGTGATACATGATCCAACTCAACTAGACCGTGTCCGATCATCACGTGAGACAGACTAGTCATCATCGGTGAACATCTCCATGTTGATCGTATCTTCCATACGACTCACGTTCGACCTTTCGGTCTCTTGTGTTCCGAGGCCATGTCTGTACATGCTAGGCTCGTCAAGTCAACCTAAGTGTTTTGCATGTGTAAATCTGGCTTACACCCGTTGTATGTGAACGTTAGAATCTATCACACCCGATCATCACGTGGTGCTTCGAGACAATGAACTTTCGCAACGGTGCACAGTTAGGGGGAACACTTTCTTGAAACTATTGTGAGGGATCATCTTATTTACTACCGTCGTTCTAAGCAAATAAGAAGCAAAAACATGATAAACATCACATGCAATCAAATAGTGACATGATATGGCCAATATCATTTTGCTCCTTTGATCTCCATCTTCGGGGTGCCATGATCATCGTCGTCACCGGCATGACACCGTGATCTCCATCATCATGATCTCCATCATCATGATCTCCATCATCATGTCTTCATGAAGTTGTCTCATCAACTATTACTTCTACTACTATGGCTAACGGTTAGTGATAAAGTAAAGTAATTACATGACGTTTATGTTGACACGCAGGTCATAAATAAATTAAGACAACTCCTATGGCTCATGCCGGTTGTCATACTCATCGACATGCAAGTCGTGATTCCTATTACAAGAACATGATCAATCTCATACATCACATATATCATTCATCACATCCTTTTGGCCATATCACATCACATGGCACATGCTGCAAAAACAAGTTAGACGTCCTCTAATTGTTGTTGCAAGTTTTTACGTGGCTGCTATAGGTTTCTAGCAAGAACGTTTCTTACCTATGCCAAAACCACAACGTGATATGCCAATTTCTATTTACCCTTCATAAGGACCCTTTTCATCGAATCCGATCTGACTAAAGTGGGAGAGACAGACACCCGCTAGCCACCTTATGCAACTAGTGCATGTCAGTCGGTGGAACCAGTCTCACGTAAGCGTACGTGTAAGGTCGGTCCGGGCCGCTTCATCCCACGATGTCGCTGAATCAAGATAAGACTAGTAACGGTAAGTAAATTGACAAAATCAACGCCCACAACAACTTGTGTTCTACTCGTGCATAGAAACTACGTATAGACCTAGCTCATGATGCCACTGTTGGGGAACGTAGCAGAATTTTAAAATTTTCTACGCATCACCAAGATCAATCTATGGAGTCATCTAGCAACGAGGGAGAGGAGAGTGCATCTACATACCCTTGTAGATCATGAGCGGAAGCGTTCAAGAGAACGGGGTTGATGGAGTCGTACTCGTCGTGATCCAAATCACCGATGACCGAGCGCCGAACGGACGGCACCTCCGCGTTCAACACACGTACGGTTGGGGAAGACGTCTCCTCCTTCTTGATCCAGCAAGGGGAAGGAGATGTTGATGGAGATCCAGTAGCACGACGGCGTGGTGGTGGAAGCAGCGGTGATCTCGGCAGGGCTTCGCCAAGCTCCAACGAGAGGGAGAGGTGTTACGAGGGGAGAGGGAGGCCCCAGGGACTTGGGTGCGGCTGCCCTCCCTTCCCCCGCTATATATAGGGCCCCTAGGGGGGCGCCGGCCCTAGGAGATCCAATCTCCAAGGAGGGGGCGGCGGCCAAGGGGGTACTTGCCCCCCAAGTTAGGTGGGGCGCCCCCCACCCCTAGGGTTTCCAACCCTAGGCGCAGGGGGAGGCCCATGGGGGGCGCACCAGCCCACCAGGGGCTGGTTCCCCTCCCACTTCAGCCCATGGGGCCCTCCGGAATAGGTGGCCCCACCCGGTGGACCCCCGGGACCCTTCCGGTGGTCCTGGTACAATACCGATTACCCCCGGAACTTTCCCGATGGCTGAAACTGGACTTCCTATATATAAATCTTCACCTCCGGACCATTCCGGAACTCCTCGTGACGTCCGGGATCTCATCCGGGACTCCGAACAACTTTCGGGTTGCCGCATACTAATATCTCTACAACCCTAGCGTCACCGAACCTTAAGTGTGTAGACCCTACGATGCAGACATGACCGAGACGACTCTCCGGTCAATAACCAACAGCGGGATCTGGATACCCTTGTTGGCTCCCACATGTTCCACGATGATCTCATCGGATGAACCACGATGTCGATGATTCAATCAATCCCGTATTCAATTCCCTTTGTCAATCGGTATGTTATTTGCCCGAGATTCGATCGTCGATATCCCAATACCTCGTTCAATCTCGTTACCGGCAAGTCACTTTATTCGTACCGTAATGCATGATCCCGTGATCAGACACTTGGTCACATTGAGCTCATTGTGATGATGCATTACCGAGTGGGCCCAGAGATACCTCTCCGTCATACGGAGTGACAAATCCCAGTCTCGATCCGTGTCAACCCAACATATACTTTCGGGGATACCTGTAGTATACCTTTATAGTCACCCAGTTACGTTGTGACGTTTGGTACACCCAAAGCACTCCTGCGGCATCCGGGAGTTACACGATCTCATGGTCTAAGGAAATGATACTTGACATTGGAAAAGCTCTAGCAAACGAACTACACGATCTTGTGCTATGCTTATGATTGGGTCTTGTCCATCACATCATTCTCCTAATGATGTGATCCCATTATCAATGACATCCAATGTCCATAGTCAGGAAACCATGACTATCTATTGATCAACGAGCTAGTTAATTAGAGGCTCACTAGGGACATGTTATGGTCTATGTATTCACACATGTATTATGATTTTCGGATAACACAATTATAGCATGAATAATAGACAATTATCATGAATAAGGAAATATAATAATAATCATTTTATTATTGCCTCTAGGGCATATTTCCAACACTATTTACTTGTGGATTTGATTAATCTATAAAGTGCTAATATTTCTAGCACTCTGAAACTAGTCTCTCTCTGTATCCATCCCCCTCTTCTGGCTGGTGTATAACATCAGTGTATTTGTAATGGTTACTAGTATGAATAGAATTGCAGGTGTTTCTTAAAAAAAACTAGTCACTCCTATATATATAAGATAAAATAAAGCTCATAATATGATTCGAAAGAAAAAAGAACGCAATGATTTGTGCATGTGTGGGTTACGAGCGTATCATGGCCCGGTCGATCGACCCATGTGAGCTTGCACTGGACGCGGGCTACGAGTTTCGGAATCTGCTAACATGCGGGGTGCCTTTGTGTGTTGACAGTTAACACCGCCCGGCATTTTTTTGGGGGGTTTTCTTGTAGGCAAGAACATCCAGCTAGCTCTATCAGGAGTTCTTTCGAGATGTAGCACCTACAGAATGAAACGATGTGTTTCCTCCAAAACTGGAAAAACAATACTGATTCCATTGTAACAGAAAGATGGTACAGTACTGAATAAACCAGTTTCTAATCGGTTAATTAACAAGCACTTATTAGACAGTGTAGGAGCATTATGCTATATGAGTATATGGTGCTAGAACTGACGATATATGTCGTGCTGGAATTAAAGGGAATAATTACTAGGATCTCCGTATAGAACCGTTAGCAAGGAACCCCGATCTGTACCAGCTCATTTTTGTGATAACCTAGACGTTTAAGAAAATAAGTTGGATTTGTGATAACTGTGCATGATTTGGTTTTGTTATTGCATGGTTGATTCCCTCTTCGGTTTGCACGTGGCTCTCTGCTAATCATGTCAGGACGGCTCATGAGTGAAGCACTAACCCAATAAAAATGGCGAGCCTGGTCCTGAGATTCCTGTACATGCGCCTCATGAGTGCCGTTTGTTTAAGCTCGTAGGAAGCTTCCTAGCGACATCCGAAACGTACGGAGGACATACAGTACTGAGCAGCCAGCCATGTCAACCAAGAGAGCAGCAGCCAGTAGTGCGTGCCAAGTTGGCTATACTTTGCAAAGATGAGAGCACCACATCAGCAAAGACGAACGTTAATCCGGTAATCAACAAGATGCTCATATGCTTAATTGATCGCCACGTTCAGACCAAGTAGGAGCCATGCGCATGCGCATGCACATGCATGCAGCTCCGCGCGCCATGGATATGCATGCACAAAGTCAATGCCCTTTGGAGCCATGGACTGCCAGATCGCTCACAAATTTAATCACTACTCCATGTTACAATAATTGTACTGCTGTTAGTACTGGTGAACAGGCTCGTAATAATTGGGAAAACAAATTGCAGACGAGCGTGCGCTGGGCAGGCCTATATATACATCGGTGGTGCCCTGTAGTTCACTCAAGCAAGCGGTAGCATCATCATATCGTAGTAGTAGCTAGAGCTAGCTAGGTCTCCTCGACCCCAGTCTCAGTAGTTTCTCTTCAAGATGTCGCAGAGGCCGGGGAGGCACCAGAGGAGGGCGTCGCAGAGCGTGTTCTCGCTGCCGGAGAACTTCGCCAGCCTGGAGGACGTGCCGGCGGACGGCGTCGGCGAGCAGCGGAAGCCCGCCGCGGCGGGGGCGGACGCCTCCGAGCAGCAGCCCGCGAGGCCGGCGGCGGGGCGCCACCGGCGGGCAATGTCCATGGCCGTGCCCTCCAGGGACCTGGACATGATCGCGGAGGACATGGGAAGCTACAAGTACGGCGCCTGATTAGCGGGACGTGTAGTTCACGCTGGTGTGTACGTACGTACGAGTTCTTCCCTGGCTGTTGGGTAGTGTCCTGTTCTGTTTGCCGTTTGGTAGTGTTGTTCTGTGCTGTGTTTTTCGTGGTTCGCTGAATGTGTACTCCTTCATTTGCTTGCCTGACCTGAGTAAAGAAATCCCGCTGTTACAAATTTCAGTGTTTGTGGCAAAGGTAAAAACTTATAAACGTTCCTAGGTTACCATAATGCGGCACAGCTCTTGGGAAGCAGGGTGATTTACTGATTTATCATTACGAAAGGATGATACAGTTGCGTATGGCACTCATACCGTCGCTAAGCCGACAGCCGAGAACCGTCGCTAATCCGATGCCAGATGGAGTACGGCAACGCCACGGTGGTGCCGGCCGGTGGGCGGGGGCAGCCAGAGGAATCGATGGTGGCAGATCCGGTGAACGGTGATGGAGATCATGGAGATGACGCGAATCTTGCGAGGCTAGGCTAACGAGCGGCGAGGTGGATCCGGTAGGCAACCCGACCTGTCACCGTGAAAAGAAAATAGAAAGTGACGTCGGCACAGCGCTCGTGCTATCGTGCGCATGACCTCGCCCGGGCGTGCTGCTGGAAGCCCCATCGCGCTCGCTCACAGCCTCCCGTTAGTAGGCCCGCCCATGAATGCGTCTTTTTTTTCTGCACCTGGTTTTTTCAAAGGTAGCTTTTTTTACCTAGGTCGGTTGCTAATTAAAGATATGAATTAAAAAAATCATAAATTCAAAAAATGTTGACGAATTCAAAAAAATCACGGGTTTGAAAAAACATTCGCGAATTCATAAAGTGCTCATGATTTCAAAGAAAGTTCATGGGTTCAAAAATGTTGAGGAATTCAAAAGTTGTTCATGACGTCAAAAAATGTCCACAAATTACTCGAGGATTTGACCTAGTGTTCACGAATTCAAAAAAGTTCGCAATCTTGAAATATTATTCATGAATTCAAAAAATGTTGATGGATTTGAAAATAATGTTCATGAATGGATAAAATGCTTGCAGATTTGAAAAATGTTAGTGATTTCAAAAAATATTCATAAGTTCAAAAAACATCATGAATTTGAAAATTGATTGGGAAGCTACAAGTACGGCGCCTGATTAGTAAGATGTGTAGTTCACGCTGGTGTGTACGTACGTACGAGTTCTTCCGTGGCTGTTGGGTAGTGTCCTGTTCTGTTCGCCGTTTGGTAGTGTTGGTCTCTGTACTGTGTTTTTCGTGCTTCTCTGAATGTGTACTCCTTCATTTGCTTGCCTGGCCTCAGTAAAGAAATCCCGCTGTTGCAAATTTGCAGTGCTTGTGGCAAAGGTTAAAATTTAAATACGTGCCCAGGTTACAGTAATGCGGCACAGCTCTTCGAAAGCAGGATGATTTGCTGATTTTTCATTACCAAAGGATGATACAGTTGTGTATGGCACTCATACCGTCGCTAAGCCGAGAGCCGAGAACCGTCGCTAATCCGATGCCAGACGGAGAACGGCGATGCCACGTTGGTGCCGGCGGGTGGGCGGGGCCAGCGGGACGAGTCGATGGCAGCAGATCCGCTGAACGGTGACGAGAATCTTCCGAGGGTAGGCCAACGGGCGGCGAGGTGGATCCGGTAGGCAACCCGACCTGTCACCGTGAAAGAAAATAGAAAGTGACGTCGGCACAGCGCTCGTGCTATCGTGCGCATGACCTCGCCCGGGCGTGCTGCTCGAAGCCCCGTCGCGCGCGCTCACAGCCTCGCGTTAGTAGGCCCGCCCATGAAAGCAACTCCACCGGGCCGACCAATCGAACGACGACTTCGTCCGTCTTTTATCCATTTAGATTGATTGTCCGTCCAGAGTCCGCTCTATTTTAAATTTAGACCGACCGTGCATTTAACGTGTTGATTCATATGTACCGGTATGGCCGGCTCACCGTCCTATTTCAACAAATGCTTATTTTTGCATTGATTTTGCATTTAAATGTATAGTCAAATAACTTAGTTTGAACCGAATAAAATAGCATAGTATGACAAGCCGAATAAACATAAAAATGTCTCACATAGTTTTGCAAGCCAAATAAAGAAAATACATTTATTGGTTGTCAACATGAGCCCATATATGCTTAACCAAATCATTCTACAGTTGCACGTGAGTTTCCCAATCACGCATGTCATGATGAAATTGAGTGAACTGTTCAAACGTTGCCGCTCTTTCATGCTCAAGCACAACATTCTCACCCTGAAACTGAAACCCTTGATCGTACAGATGTTCCGGACGCTCATATTCTACGATCATATTGTGCATGATCACACAAGTAGTCATCACCTCCCACAATTTCTGTGTGTTTCAGGTATTAACAGGATACCGAACGATGCCACATCGAGATTGCAAAATACCAAAGGCACGCTCGACATCCTTCCTAGCACTATCTTGCTCTTGGGCAAATCTTTTCATTTTCTCTCTGACAGGGTTGAGGATTGTCTTGACAATAGTGGTCCACTGAGCTATCGCTCCCTCCCGCTAGAGTTTCCCCCGCCACCGTCGCCCTAGCCTCTTCTCGTCGCCGCCGGCAACCGGCGAGCGTGCCCCAACCCGTCCCCCCCTCTCCCCTCCACCAGCCCCGTTCGCTCGCTCCCCCACCCCCCACCCCCCCGCGGGCGGCGGGCGAACCCCCCACCCCTCCCCTCTCCTCCGCTCCTCCCCCCCGTCCTTCTCCCCCCTGCCGCCGCCGGCTTGGTCCGCCGGGCCCTGCCCGCGCGACGCTGGCGGCGGCGGGCCGTTCCTTCCCCGGGCGCGCGTTGGGGGGCACAGGGGCCCCCTGACCGCGGCGGTGCTGCTCGGCCGGCATCGGTGTGGCTCGGCGGCGGTCTTGCTACCTCTTGAGCATGTGTTGGTTTTCCCTTGAAGAGGAAAGGGTCATGCAGCAAAGCAGCGTAAGTATTTTCCTCAGTTTTTGAGAACCAAGGTATCAATCCAGTAGGAGACCACGCGCGAGTAATCTCGTACCTACACAAACAAATAAGAACCTCGCAACCAACGCGATAAAGGGGTTGTCAATCCCTTCACGTCCACTTGCAAGAGTGAGATCTGATAGAGATAATAATAATAAGGTAAATATTTTTGGTATTTTTATGAGATAGATTGAAAGTAAAGATTGCAAAATAAAATAGATTGGAAACTTGTATGATGGAAAATAGACCCGGGGGCAATAGGTTTCACTAGTGGCTTCTCTCAAGATAGCATAAGTATTACGGTGGGTGAACAAATTACTGTCGAGCAATTGATAGAATTGAGCATAGTTATGAAATTATCTAGGTATGATCATGTATATAAGCATCACGTCCGTGACAAGTAGACCGACTCCTGCCTGCATCTACTACTATTACTCAACACATCGACCGCTATCCAGCATGCATCTAGAGTATTAAGCTCATAAGAACGAAGTAACGCCTTAATCAAGATGACATGATGTAGAGGGATAAACTCATGCAATATGATATAAACCCCATCTTTTCATCCTCGATGGCAACAATACAATACATGTCGTTTCCCTTTCTGTCACTAGGATCGAGCACCGCAAGATTGAACCCAAAGCTAAGCACTTCTCCCATTGCAAGAAAGATCAATCTAGTAGGCCAAACCAAACTGAAAATTCGAAGAGACTTGCAAATATAACCAATCATACATAAAAGAATTCAGAGAAGATTCAAATATTGTTCATAGATAATCTTGATCATAAACCCACAATTCATCGGATCTCGACAAACACACCGCAAAAGAAGATTACATCGAATATATCTCCAAGAGAATCGAGGAGAACTTTGTATTGAGATCCAAAGAGAGAGAATAAGCCATCTAGCTAATAACTATGGACTCGAAGGTCTGAGGTAAACTACTCACACATCATCGGACGGGCCATGGAGTTGATGTAGAGGCCCTCCGTGATCAATGCCCCCTCCGGCGGAGCTCCGGAAAAGGCCCCAAGATGGGATCTCTTGGGCACAGAAGGTTGCGGCGGTGGAAATAGGGTTTCGTGGTGCTCCTCGATGTTTTCAGGGTACGTAGGTATATATAGGAGGAAGAAGTAGGTCGGTGAAGCCACGAGGGGCCCACGAAGGTGGAGGGCGCGCCCAGGGGGGTAGGTGCGCCCCCTGCCTCGTGGCCTCCTCGTTGATTGCTTGACGTCCACTTCAGGTCCTCTGGATCATGTTTGTTCCAAAAATCACGCTCCCGAAGGTTTCATTCCGTTTGGACTCCGCTTGATATTCTTTTTCTGCGAAACACTGAAATAGGCAAAAAACAGCACTTTGGGCTGGGCCTCCAGTTAATAGGTTAGCCCCAAAAATAATATAAAAGTTTATAAATAAGCCCATTAAACATCCAAAACAGAACATATAATAGCATGGAATAATAAAAAATTATCGATACGTTGGAGACGTATCGGGTCCCGTGGGCCACGGGTGCACTTGGCACGGCGACGCGGTCGTTGGTCGCAGGCGGCGCGGTGGTGCTGGCGGCTGGGCGCCCGCTCGGCCCAGATCTGGGCCCGTTAGGGCCCGATCTGGGCTGGGGCGGGCCGGCGGCTTGGCACGGCAGCGTTGCTCCCTGGTGGTGGCGAGGTGTCGGCGGTCTACGGGCGGTGCTGGCTTCGTTGGCCGGCGTGCTGCAGCGTAGGTATAGGGACTGTCCGGACCCATGTGGGTCCGGCCGGGCCGTCGTGGCCTGGCAAGTCCTTGTCGCCGCGTCCGGTCGGCTCCGCACGAGCGATGGAGGTTGTCCCCTCCCGCCGGTTGAGTTGCGGTTGCCCCCGTGGCCGTTGTCTCATTTCCCTCCCTCCCCAGGTCTCGTGTTGGCGGCCCCAGTGAGACGGAGATGTTGGTTCGGTGACCGTGGTGGCACAGGCTGGTGGGTGGCAGATTGGGTGGTGCATTATGGAGTGTCCGGGGTGGTGGTGGTTGTTTGGGTCGGGAGAAATCCCTGGCGGCTTGTCCGGCTCCGACGCGGAGACGCCTGCGGGCGCCGTCGGACCTTCCTGAAGGGCGTCGGGTATACCCCTTCCACACTGCCCTCCGTGTACCGGGGGAAACCCTAGGATCCGTTCGGGCAACAGCGGCGGCGCCGTCACATTCCTTCTTGAAGGTGTTGCTTGGTACGCGACGCTCCGGCATGCTAGGAACGCGGTGGTACTTCTGCGGAGGGTGCAGTGGTTGCGGGTCTTCGTCGCTTACTTGATCTGCCAGTGTCGGCATTTGTTTTTCTTTTCTTTCTCTTGGTTTTTCCTTTTGGGCTTGGTTGTGCTGCAGCCCTAGCGAGTTGGATGTATCGGTTGGATGCTTTATAATATAAAGCGGGGGGAAACCCTTTTTCTTAATAGTGGTCCCCTTATGATAGATACCGTCACCCAGGTAGTATCCTTTGTCATGGTTGTGGCCGTTGATAGTAAAGTTCACCGGCGGGCTGTTGCTTCGGCAAGCCTAGCAAACACTGGCGAGCGCTGAAGCATGTTGATATCATTGTGTGATCTGGCCATTGCCAAAGAAATAGTGCCAGATCTAGAGATCTTGAGACGCCACGGCTCTAGTATGGCAGTACAAGCCCTGACATGGCTCTTATACTGCCCTTGCCAAGCAGAAGGGTAGTTATTCCACTCCCAGTGCATAGATAATCTTGATCATAAACCCACAATTCATCGGATCTCGACAAACACACCGCAAAAGAAGATTACATCGAATAGATCTCCAAGAGAATTGAGGAGAACTCTGTATTGAGATCCAAAGAGAGAGAAGAAGCCATCTAGCTAATAACTATGGACCCGAAGGTCTGAGGTAAACTACTCACACATCATCAGAGGGGCCATGGAGTTGATGTAGAGGCCCTTCATGATCAATGCCCTCTCCGGCGCAGCTCCGGAAAAGGCCCCAAGATGGGATCTCTTGGGTACAGAAGGTTGCAGCGGCGGAAATAGGGTTTCGTGGTCTCGATGTTTTCAGGGTACGTAGGTATATATAGGAGGAAGAAGTAGGTCGGTGGAGCCATGAGGGGCCCACGAGGGTGGAGGGCGCACCTAGGGGGTAGGCGCGCCCCCTGCCTTGTGGCCTCCTCGTTGATTGCTTGACGTCCACTCCAAGTCCTCTGGATCACGTTTGTTCCAAAAATCACGCTCCCGAAGGTTTCATTCCGTTTGGACTCCGTTTGATATTCTTTTTCTGCGAAACACTGAAATAGGCAAAAAACAGCAATTTGGGTTGGGCCTCCGGTTAATAGGTTAGTCCCAAAAATAATATAAAAGTGTATAAATAAGCCCATTAAACATCCAAAACAGAATATATAATAGCATGGAACAATCAAAAATTATAGATACGTTGGAGACGCATCAAGCATCCCCAAACTTAATTCCTGCTCGTCCTCGAGTAGGTAAATGATAAAAACAGAATTTTTGATGTGGAATGCTTCCTAACATATTTCTCAATGTAGTTTTCTTTATTGTGGCATGAATGTTCAGATCCGAAAGATTCAAGATAAAAGTTTAATATTGACATAAAAATAATAATACTTCAAGCATACTAACTAAGCAATCATGTCTTCTCAAAATAACATGGCCAAAGAAAGTTCATCCCTACAAAATCATATAGTTTGGTCATGCTCCATTTTCGTCACCCTAGAATGATCTCATCATGCACAACCCCGATCACAAGCCAAGTAATTGTTTCAAACTTTAGTAATCTCAATCTTTTTTCAACTTTCACGCAATACATGAGCGTGAGCCATGGATATAGCACTATGGGTGGAATAGAATATAATGAAGGGGTTATGTGGAGAAGACAAAAAAGGAGAAAGTCTCACATTGACGCGGCTAATCAATGGGCTAGGGAGATGCCCATCAATTGATGTCAATGCAAGGAGTAGGGATTGCCATGCAACGGATGCACTAGAGCTATAAATGTATGAAAGCTCAACAAAAGAAACTAAGTGGGTGTGCATCCAACTTGCTTGCTCACGAAGACCTAGGGCACTTGAGGAGGCCCATTGTTGGAATATACAAGCCAAGTTCTATAATTAAAAATTCCCACTAGTATATGAAAATGACAAAACAAGAGACTCTCTACCATAAAGATCATGGTGCTACTTTGAAGCACAAGTGTGGAAAAAAGGATAGTAGCATTGCCCCTTTTTTGGGGCCTTCTTTTTTTATTTGGCCTTTCTCTTTTTTGGGGGACAATGCTCTATTAATGATGATCATCACACTTCTATTTATTTACAACTCAATGATTACAACTGGATACTAGAACAAGATATGACTCTATATGAATGCCTCCGGCAGTGTATCGGGATTTGCAATGACTCATGAGTGACATGTATGAAAGAATTATGAATGGTGGCTTTGCCACAAATACGATGTCAACTACATGATCATGCAAGGCAATATGACAATGATGATGCGTGTCATAACAAACGGAACGATGGAAAGTTGCATGGCAATATATCTCGGAGTGGCTATGGAAATGCCATAATAGGTAGGTATGGTGGCTGTTTTGAGGAAGATATAAGGAGGTTTATGTGTGATAGAGCGTTTCGTATCACGGTGTTTGGATGCACCGGCGAAGTTTGCACCAACTCTCAAGGTGAGAAAGGGCAATGCACGGTACCGAAGAGGCTAGCAATGATGGAAGGGTGAAAGTGCGTATAATCCATGGACTCAACATTAGTCATAAAGAACTCACATACTTATTGCAAAAATCTACAAGTCATCAAAAACCAAGTATTACGTGCATGCTCCTAGGGGGATATATTGGTAGGAAAAGACCATCGCTCGTCCCCGACCGCCACTCATAAGGAAGACAATCAAATAACACCTCATGTTTCAAATTTGTTACACAACGTTTACCATACGTGCATGCTACGTGACTTGCAAACTTCAACACAAGTATTTCTCAAATTCACAACTTCTCAACTAGCACAACTTTAATATCACTATCTCCATATCTCAAAACAATCATCAAGTATCAAACTTCTCTTAGTATTCAATGCACTTATATGGAAGTTTTTTTTATAAAATCAAAAGCAAGTTACCATGCTGTTCTAAAGGACTTCTCAAAATAATATAAGTGAAGCATGAGAGATAAATTATTTCTATAAAATAAAACCACCACCGTCCTCTAAAAGATATAAGTGAAGCACTAGAGCAAAAACTATATAGCTCAAAAGATATAAGTGAAGCACATAGAGTATTCTAATAAATTACGATTCATGTGTGTCTCTCTCAAAAGGTGTGTACAGCAAGGATGACTGTGGTAAAATAAAAATAAAATACTCAAATCATACAAGATGCTCCAAGCAAAATACATATCATGTGGTGAATAAAAATATAGCTCCAAGTAAAGTTACCGATAGACGAAGACAAAAGAGGGGATGCCTTTTGGGGCATCCCCAAGCTTAGGCTTTTTGGTGTCCTTGGATTTTACCTTGGGGTGCCTTGGGCATCCCCAAGATTAGGCTATTGCCACTCCTTGTTCCATAATCCATCAAATCCTTACCAAAACTTGAAAACTTCACAAGGCAAAACTTAACAGAAAATCTCATGAGCTCCGTTAGCGAAAGAAAACAAAACACCACTTCAAGGTACTATAATGAACTCATTCTTTATTTAAATTGTTGTTAAACCTACTGTATTCCAACTTCCCTATGGTTTATAAACTCCACTATGAAAGGATCGATATGGTTGACTAGAGGGGGGTTTGAATAGGCAACTAACAATTTTTTACTTTTCTTTACCAAATTGAACTTTGCATCAAAGTAGGTTGTCTAGATGTGCAACTAGGTGAGCAACCTATATGATGCAACAACAACAAACAAGCAAGAGAAGTAACACTAAAGAGCTTGCACAAGTAAAGGTAAGAGATAACCAAGAGTGGATCCGGTGAAGACGAGGATGTGTTACCGAAGTTCCTTCCTTTTGAGGGGGAGTTCGTCTCCGTTAGAGCGGTGTGGAGGCACAATGCTCCACAAGAAGCCACTAGGGCCACCGTATTCTCCTCACGCCCTCACACAATGCGAGATGTCGTGATTCCACTATTGGTGCCCTTGAAGGCGGTGACCGGACCTTTACAAACAAGGTTGGGGAAACCTCCACAACTTAATCGGAGGCTCCCAACAATACCATGAAGCTTCACCACAATGGACTATGGCTCTGTGGTGACCTCAACCGTCTAGGGTGCTCAAACACCCAAGAGTAACAAGATCCGCTAGGGATAGGTGGGGGAATCAAAAATCTCTTGGTGGAAGTGTAGATCGGGGCCTTCTCAACCACTCCCGAGCAAATCAACAAGTTTGATTGGCTAGAGAGATAGATCGGGCGAAAATGGAGCTTGGAGCATTAATGGAGCTTGAGGGGGAAGAGGTAGGTCAACGGGGAAGAAGGGGACCCCCTTTTATAGTGGGGGCAACAATCCAACCGTTGCCCCACTAAACAGCCCCGCAGAGAGCGGTAGTACCGCTTGGGTGGGCGGTACTACCGCTGAGACAGCGGTGCTGCCGTTCCACCTAGCGGTACTACCGCGCAAAGGAGAGAGGCAGGGACCAGGACCCAGAGCGGTACTACCACGGTGGTAGGGGCGGTAATACCGCTAAGAAGCGGTACTAACGCCTCTACTGCCGCAACTAGTGCCGCAAAACCCGACACGAGAAAAAGAGCCCTCGAGTCGAGGTGGTAGGAACCAGGCAAGCCAGCGGTAGTACAGCTGCGGAGTCACCGGCGGTACTACCGCTGCGGAGCGGTACTGCCGCTTGTGACCCCTCAGCGGTACTACCGCTGGGTAGCACGGTACTACCGTTGGGACCCAGACAAGACACACAAGTAGAGAAAAGATCTCTCCATTGAAGCGGAAGAGCTCTGAGGGTGAGAAGCGGAAGTGTACGTGTTCATTCCACCCAAGCAATACCACAGCGGACCCCCTCTTGATAGTACGGTGCCCTCTACACAACTAGACCACCGAAAGAGAAACGAAAGAGCTACACCGTCTTGAATGACACTCCGAGGGGAAGAAATCGTCTCGTGCCAAGGATGAATCTCTGAAACGCTCAAAGCACATGATTAGTCCGCAAACACGTTGTCATCAATCACCAAAACCACATCGAGAGAGATATGCCTCAACAATCTCCCCCTTTTTTGTGGATTGATGACAACTAGGGATTTGCACAAAGAAAAGATATAAAAGTAAGGATACTTAGAACTACAAAATATAGATGGGCTCCCCATGAATGTGTGCACCTAGTTAGTGGAGCCTTTGGAATGCAAGACACACACATTCGGATCAACACTCCCCCTATATTTTATAATCCAACAATTCTAAGCACAGGATATAAGAGAGTAGAGTATAAAACAGGATAAGCATGCAACGCATAAGATACTACAGTACTGAATAGACATAAGTAATAAGGATACTACAGTACTGAATATACATAAGTAATAAGGTAGCGATAGGGAGCATATGTCTCACACCATATGTCTAGAACTTAGGTCTCACTAGCACCAAACCAAACCAAGCAAAGACAACGAGAAAACACAAGACAACACAAAGACACACTCGCAACATGTAAACAACACAAATCCCTAAACTCTCTCCCCCTTTGGCATCGAGACACCAAAAGGGCAAAGAGCGACGCTACGGCTCCAGGTGATGGCAAGCTGAGGATCTCGAACATCACATCTCAGCGTGATCATCTGCATCTCCGTCGTTGGTCGGAAACTGCTCGGCGTCTAAATCAGTCCAAGGGCAATGCTGGTGAATCCATTCCTCCTCTTCAGTGATCTGTCCCTCAGAACCGCTGACAACAGTCGCACCCAGGTGACGCATGAGCTCCTTGTGGCGCACCCTGGCCTGCTTCTCAGCCACATGAGTCATGTACTGACCATGAGACTCCATGCAGAAAAGCTTCTTCATCTTGCGTTTAAGCTTCTTTGCCCAAGAAGGTCCTACACTAGCGGGCCCAAAGTCCTCCTCGTGATCATCAGTTGCAGCCTCACCCTCAGCCTCCATGGCAGCAGCAGCAGTAGATGGACCCCCGGGTTTAGGTGCTGGGGTGCCCCAATTGTCCTTCTTCCTCAGATGCTTGATCTCATGAGAAACCAAGTCTCCAGTTTCCAGCAACACTCTGGGATAGACACGAGCCCAGGCCTTCTCAATGAGCCTCATGATGAATGGACCATATATCATGCACTTGCACTTAGAAACGGCAGAGAGAAGTTCAGACCACATAACATGAGAAATGTCCAGGCTCTCTCCAGTGTTTGCTTCCTTCTCATGCTGGCAGAAAAGAAGCATGTCCACGAGATAGGAGTGGACCTGATCCAGATTCCCGATGCGAGGGAAGAGAGTCTCACGGAAGACACGATGAAGAATGTCCAGAAACATAGACAGCTCATAGGTTTCCTTCTTAGTCACTTGGTGAACCTTCACAGTGCAGTAGGGCCAAAGGGCTTGCTTTTGAGTGGATGTAGCATTGCGGTGAGGGCGGAAGCCTACTGGAGTCTCAAGCCCTTGATCTTCCACATCAAGTAACTCCATGAAGGCCTTCCACTTGACGGAAAGCAACTTGCCATTGGTCATCCAAGTCAGAGTCCTGTCGGCATCAGTTCCAAGATGAACGGTAGCAAAGAATTGAGCCACCAAATCTGCATCGAAATCCTTGTTGAAATGCATGATTCTGAGAATGTTCAGCTGAGTACACATCTGAAGGGCTTCGCCAAAGTACTCAGGGTCCTTCTCCATGGCATCAGTGTCGATGGAGCCAACATAAACATAGAGATTCTTCTTGGCCTTGATCACATCAAAATAGATGGCAAACTGAAAGCGGTTCCAGAACGGGCGGTTGACCAAAGTGGGATCTTGGTCCGCCTCATAGGGGTTGCGGCGACGCTTTTCCAAAAACTCCTTGGCAGTCATCTCAGTCACAGTCTTTCCCTTTGGCTTGTTGGCGGATCTCTTCGACTTCTGAGGTGGTGGTGGAGCACTTGCGGATGCGCCTGCTGGTGGCGGTTGAGTGCTAGAGGAACCACCTGCTGGCTCAGAGGTGCGGTAGCGCTTTGACGTGGCACGCCCGGGGTTGACACGGCGGACCTACTGCTCAGGATGATCATTACCTGGAACCAAACACAAGAACACGCAAACAACTAGAAAGAACGAGCATAAGCCAACAAACACAACAAAAGGATCAAGGTATGGCAGGAACATGATGGAACTTGGCAGGCAGCGGTAGTACCACGACATGCATGCGGCAGTACCGCCCAAGCGGTAGTACCGCTCCAAAGAGAGCGGTAGTACCGCTCGAGGCGGGGAAACAACAGTTCCCTACTACCGTGGTCAGATCCGGCACTACCGGCCTGCCAAATTCAAAAATATTCCTACCAAACTCTAATCTAGATAGTCTAGTTGCCTTCTCCAACCTACTCAAGCCTAGATTTAGCCAAAAATCTAGAGATCCAACCACCATTGCCCCTAAGACGCAAGATCTGAAAATGAGACAAAAGGAGAGAAGGAACGGGGGCAATACCGGCATCCATGGCAAGAGAACGAGGTGGGGATCGACTCCACTGAAGGAAATGGAGAGGGATGCCCCGGAGATGAAGATCCGCCGGAGCCCTCCCGCGGCGATGCGTGGCTGGAGAGAGGAAGAGGAATGAGGGGGCGAAGCGAATGGGTATGGGGGAGAAGAAACCTCCCCCTGCCCCGATATAACCCCTGGTCCCGTCCCTCAGCGGTAGTACCGCGCTGGGGGCGGTAGTACCGCACACCACCAACAGTAGTACCGCCCAGCACGCCACGGCAACTAAACAACACGGCTTAGCTCGAGAAAAAGAAAAAAAGAACAAAAGGCAAGAAGAATAGAGAACACACCAGCAAGAGGCCAAGACACACCTCTTCAAGAGAGGGCGGTGGCCGAGGCCACCTATGTTTGAGTCAAGAGGTATGGCGCCGCGAAGATTTTAACCTTGGGCCCATGACCAAAACTCGTCTTTGAAGCACAAGTACCATCAACAATGGCTAATGTGAAAGACTTGATCAATTTATGCATAATGGGGGGAGGGAGAGTTCATTGAGAGAACAACACTCCCCCTATATGTCCATGCCTACATCTAGACTAGACAACAAATTGAGTGTGGTGGGGTGTGCAAGGGTTCAAGTCACATTGCTTGAATCAATGATATTTAGCTCATGCCTTAACTCGCGAAATCTTGCTCCATCCAAGGGCTTCGTGAAAATATCTGCAAGGTTATCATGAGTGTTGACATAGTTGAGCTCGATCTCTCCTCGCCCAATGTGATCCCGGATGAAGTGATACCGAATCTCAATATGCTTCATCTTGAAGTGTTGCACCGGGTTGAGAGAGATCTTGATGGCACTTTGAAAGGATCGATATGGTTGACTAGAGGGGGGGGTGAATAGGCAACTAACAATTTTTAGCTTTTCTTTAACAATTTAAACTTTGCATCAAAGTAGGTTGTCTAGATATGCAACTAGGTGAGCAACCTATATGATGCAACAAGGATAGGAACACAAGCAATCAAGAGATATGACACAAATAAGCTTGCACAAGTAAAGGCACGAGATAACCAAGAGTGGAGACGGTGGAGACGAGGATGTGTTACCGAAGTTCCTTCCCTTTGAGGGGAAGTACGTCTCCGTTGGAGCGGTGTGGAGGCACAATGCTCCCCAAGAAGCCACTAGGGGCACCGTATTCTCCTCACGCCCTCACACAATGCGAGATGCCGTGATTCCACTATTGGTGCCCTTGGAGGCGGCGACCGGACCTTTAGAAACAAGGTTGGGGCAATCTCCACAACTCAATTGGAGGCTCCCAACGACACCACGAAGCTTCACCACAATGGACTATGGCTCCGCGGTGACCTCAACCGTCTAGGATGCTCAAACACCCAAGAGTAACAAGATCCGCAAGGGATTAGTGGGGGAATCAAATTTCTCTTGGTGGAAGTGTGGATCAAGGCCTTCTCAACCACTCCTGAGCAAATCAACAAGTTTGATTGGCTAGGGAGTGAGATTGGGCGAAAATGGAGCTTAGAGCAACAATGGAGCTTAGGGTTGGAAGAGATAAGTCAACGGGGAAGAAGGGTACCCCTTATATAGTGAGGGACAAAGATCCAACCGTTATCCACCTACCAGCCCGCGGCCAGTGGTACTACCGCACCAGGCAAGTGGTACTACCGTGGGGCCACACGGTACTACCGCTTGCTGCCAAGCGGTACTACCGCGAGGTCACGCGGTACAACCGTGCAGGCCCGCGGTACTACCGCTGCACCAGCAACGGCTAGGGCAGACCTGTGGCACAAGTGTTGAGGGCGGTACTTCCGCGGGCGCGGTACTACCGCTCCCCCTTGCGGTACTACCGCAAGGCAGGAATCCCCTAGCCTGGGAAGAGAGAGGATAAGGAAACAATCGTGCCTACTTCCGCTGAAAAACGAAAGAAGCAAAAACCCGACACAGTACTACCGCAGAGGGGCGGTACTACCGCCTGGCAGCTGAGCACGGTACTACCGCGGAGTGAAAGTGGTACTACCATGGTAGGCGCGGATGTAAAAAATTACATCCGCCCCTACTACCGCGGGGGAGCGGTACTAGCCTGGTGGGCCACGGTAGTGCAGCTCCAGGGGAGCGGTACTACCGTGGGCACCTGCGGTACTACCGCGCCGCAGCACGGTACTACCGCTGGTGCCTACGATACTACCGCTCACCTGGGAGCAGTACTACCGCAGGCCAACACAGCAGCCAGAAGCAAGGTGACCAGAGAAGCAACGGAGGAAGCTCCAAGGTGCAAGAGAAAGGAGAGGACAAGGAAGAAACGTGTACGTGATGATTCCACCCAAACCTTTCCGACGCGGACCCCCTCTTAATAGTACGGCTTTCCTACGACTCAAAACCACCAAAAAGAAACGTAGAAAAGACGCTGTCTTCAACAGTCTTCGAAGGGCACCCAACCGTCTTGTGCCTAGCGATGAAATGTCTGGGATACTCAAGGCACACGATTAGTCCGCAAACGTGTTGTCGTCAATCACCAAAACACCTTAGGGATAAAAATGCCCTTACAATCTCCCCCTTTTTGGTGGATTGATGACAATACGGGATTTGCACAAGGGAAATAATATTAAGGAACCGCAAACCCCTCCTCTCTAGAATATAGATGGGCTCCCTCTAGATGTGTGCCAACTAGATGGGTGCTTTGGACTGCACAACACACATACTAGGATCAAAGCTCCCCCTATATTATAGAGACGAGGCATATCTAGTAATAGGAAGGCTAACACTAGACAAGATAGCACAAACATAAGTTAACTAAGATAGATAGAGTGCATATGTCTTACACCATATGTAGGATAAGTCTCGAAGGCACAAACCAAACAAAGCCAAACGAGGTTCAAATGACAAAGCAAACACACCAAGCATGACACAACGCAAATCTCTACACTCTCTCCCCCTTTGGCATCGAGACGCCAAAAAGGCAGAGAGGACACCTACACACACGGGGTGGCTCAGGCAGAGAAGTCATCCCGCTGCTCCTCGTGCTCCTCGTCAGACTCAGCTGCGGGGACGGACTCCTCGATGTCCTCCTCTGAACTGGTCCACTTGTACCCCTGCTTCGCCATCCAGGCAGCCTCTAGCGTGATGACGTCCTCAGAACCGCCAGAGACATCCTCTCCAAAGAGCCTCATAACCTTCTTGTCACGGCGGCGACTCTCCTTGTCTGCCACATGAGTCATGTACTGTCCCTTTGCCTGCATGCAAAAGAGAGTCTTCATCTTGTCCTTTAACTTCTTGGCCCACGGCGGCTCAGAGAAAGGTGTGGAAGACCTAGCAGCACGGTCCTCAGTAGCATGCTCTGCACCAACCTCCTCCTCACCAACAACCCTCCTAGCAGAAGAAGCCTCAGCACGGGTGGTAGTGTTGGCCCAGTTGGGCTTGACGCGAAGACTGATGGACTCATGCCGAATCCAGTCTGGAGCAAGGAACTCATCACCAGGGTACATCTTCTCCCAAGTTGTGGAGAGCAACAGAAACAAGTACGGTCCATAGATAGGTACCTTGTGAGTGAACACCGCAAACCGAAGCTCACACCACATGATGTGTGAGACATCAAGTGGCTGAGTCTGAGATGAACGTGCCTCTGCACACAGGAGCAACATGTCCACTAGATAAGAATGAACCTTGTCCTTGTCGCCAATTCGTGGGAACAGAGTGTTGCGGAAGATGCGATGCATGATATCTAGAAAGGAGTTCAGCACCCAAGTCAACTTGCCATTGGGGAGCACCTTCTCAACAAGGAATGGATGAAGTAGGTTCTTATTAGCAGACTCAGAGTTGGCATGGGGGCGAACACCAACGGGTGTGTGAAGCCCGTCATCAGGAATGTGAAGCAGATCCATGAACTCCTTCCATGTAGCAGACAACTGATGGCCGTTGGTCATCCAGGTCATCCTCCGCTCATCCCCTGTATGAAAGTAAACTGAGGCAAAGAACTGACAGATAAGCTCAGGGTCATAGTCAAGGTGAAAGGAGATCACAGGCTCAATAGCAAACTGCTCCACCAAGTCCAGAGCCTCTCCAAAATAGTCATGAAACTTGTCCTTCCGCATGTGATTCATGTCTATCCACTTGACATCCACGAAGGTATTATGCTTGTTCTTGATCATATCCAGATAGATGACAGCCTGTTGCTTGGTCCAGAACAACTCGGTGCCTCTGAGGACAGCCCGAGGATTCACATAGGGATTGATCTTCCGGCGTTCGACATACTCATTGACTGAAATCTCGTCCATGCCCTTAGCAGGTTCCTTTTGCTTGCTGGCAGTGGTCTTGACATTGCGCTTGGGGGCATTGGAGCCCTCTGGTGCTTCATCTTGGGGACTGCGCAGACGCTTGGAGCCAGTGTCACGACTGGGATTGGAACGGCGAGAGCCACCACCTGAGACACAAAGCGCAAAACACACACGAGAAGCAAGAAGGATTACTGCAAAGACCACAACAAAGCAAAAGAAACATGCAGGAAGCACACAAGATAATTGCCATGAGAGAGATTTGATCCCTACGGTAGTACTGCCAAGTGTTGCGCTACTAAGATTGTAGTACCGCTCTTAGTCGCGGTAGTACCGTGTAGGTCCACGGTAGTACCGGGTCTGGGAGCGGTAGTAGAATCTTAGTGCCACAGCTAGCGTGGTAGTACCGCGTCTGATGGGCGGTAGTACCGCACGAGCTGGTGCGGTAGTACCGCACCTGATGGGCGGTAGTATCGCACGAGCGGTAGTACCGCACATGAGACACGGTAGTACCGCACCGCGTTAGATCCGAACAAGTTCAAATCTGAGAAAAGCCCGCGAAACCGCGGCGGTACTACGGTTGGACAAATCTACCACATGACAACATATCAAGTATGATTCCTACGCAACACGACTCTCCTACATCCTACTCTTGCGCAGATTTGGCCTAAAATCTCAAGAACAACAAGCATCTCCCCAAAAACCTAGAAGCGAGAGAGCAACCAAGAAAAAGAGGGATTTGGGGAAAAACCTTGGTCCATGGCAAGAGGAAGTGGTGGGGAACGATCCCACCGGTCGGAATCCGAGGAGAGTGGCCGGAGACGGAGATCCGGCGAGGACCTCCGGCGCCGTTCTTGAGCAAGAGAGAGAGAGAGAGACATGGGGAGAGAGACAAGTGAACGGGTATGGGGAGTTGGAACTCCCCTGCCCGAGTCATAACCCCCACGCTCACTCGATGGCGCGGTACTACCGTGCCTCATCGCGGTAGTACCGCTCGGCGGAAGTACCGCACCTGAGTGGTAGTACCGCGCTCTGGCGCGGTAGTACTGTGCCCTCTCAAGCGGTAGTACCGCGGCAAGCCGCTATAGTACCATGGGCTCAAGAAGATGCACATTTCAAGCACACGAAAAAGAGGTCTTTGCACGAACACTCTGAGGCAACACGACACCACAAGACCACGCTACACACGAAGGCAGAAAGGCAAACGACAAAACGAAACAACCACGAGACACCACCTCTCCAAAGAGAGGGCGGTGGCCGTAGCCACCTATGTTTGAGTCAATTGGTATGGCACCGCAAAGAATTATCCTTGGGCCCATGACCAAAACTCATCTTAGAAGCACAAGTACCATCAAACATGGCTAATGTGAAAGACTTGATCAATTTATGCATAATGGGGGAGGGAGAGTTCATTGAGAGAACAACACTCCCCCTATGTCCATGCCTACATCTAAACAAGACAACAAGTTGAGTATGGTGGGGTGTGCAAGATTTCAAGCAACATTGCTCGAATCAATGAAATTTAGCTCATGCCTTAACTCGCGAAATCTTGCTTCATCCAAGGGCTTCGTGAAAATATCTGCAAGGTTATCATGAGTGTTGACATAGTTGAGCTTGATCTCTCCTCGCCTAATGTGATCCTAGATGAAGTGATACCAGATCTCAATATGCTTCGTCTTAAAGTGTTGCACCGGGTTGAGAGAGATCTTGATGGCACTTTCATTGTCACACCAAAGAGGCACTTTGTCACAAATGACACCGTAATCCTTTAAAGTTTGCCTCATTCGTAAGAGTTGTGCACAACAACTACCGGCCGCCACATATTCCACTTCGGTGGATGAGAGAGACACACAACTTTGCTTTTTGGAAAACCAACTTAGCAAAGAGCAACCAAGGAATTGGCACCCTCCGGAAGTGGACTTCCTATCCACTTTGTCTCCCGCCCAATCGGAATCCGAATACCCTACAAGCTTGAAGTTTTCTCCTCTTGGGTACCATAAGCCAAAGTTTGGGGTATGAGCCAAATATTGAAAGATTCGTTTGACCGCCACATAGTGACTTTCCTTAGGTGTGGCTTGAAACCATGCACAAATTCCCACACTCAACATGATATCCGGTCTAGATGCACAAAGGTAAAGTAAGGAGCCTATCATGGAACGATATACCTTTTGATCCACCGCTTTACCATTGGGATCTATGT
Organism: Triticum urartu; assembly: GCF_003073215.2. Classification (NCBI taxonomy): domain Eukaryota; kingdom Viridiplantae; phylum Streptophyta; class Magnoliopsida; order Poales; family Poaceae; genus Triticum; species Triticum urartu. The sequence goes on along the minus strand of NC_053024.1, from coordinate 594,590,782 downwards.
CAAGTTGGCACTTGGTGGGCATTGGAATGGAAGCCGGCTTGACATCACTTAGCTTTAATCTCTTGAGCATGTCTTGAGTGTATTTGGCTTGGTTCATGAAGGTTCCTTCTCTTCTTTGCTTCACTTCGAACCCTAGAAAGAACTTCAACTCTCCCATGGAAGACATCTCGAACTTTGAGGTCATGAGAGTGGCAAATTCCTCATTGAAAGCTTTGTTAGGGGAACCAAAGATAATATCATCAACATATAATTGGCACACAAACAACTCCCCTTTGACCTTCTTAGTAAAAAGAGTGGGGTCGATTAGCCCAACTTCAAAACCACGGTCTTGTAACAACTCGGTAAGGTGGTCATACCACGCACGTGGGGCTTGTTTAAGGCCATAGAGTGCCTTATCGAGTTGATACACATGATCGGGAAAGTAGGGATCCTCGAACCCAGGGGGTTGCTTGACATAAACCAATTCATTAATGGGACCATTAAGAAAAGCACTCTTCCCATCCATTTGTTGTAACTTAAAGTTATGATGAGAAGCATATGCAATCAACATGCGAATGGATTCAAGACGAGCAACGGGAGCAAAGGTTTTTGTAGTCGATACCCTCGACTTGGTAGTATCCTTGTGCAACCAAACGAGCCTTGTTGCGAATGATAATCCCATGGGCATCTTGCTTGTTCTTAAATATCCACTTTGTTCCAATGACATTGTGGTTCCCCGTCGGTCTTGGCACCAACCTCCACACTTTGTTGTGCTCGAAGTTGTTGAGTTCTTCATGCATGGCATTGAGCCAATCCGGATCTTCGAGTGCCTCATAGACCTTGTGGGGTTTGACACAAGAGACAAACGCGTGATGCTCACAATAGTTTGCTAATTGTCTACGAGTGCTTACCCCCTTTCTTAAGCTTCCAAGCACATTCGTCATGAGATGATCCTTGGTGGAGAGCTTGGAGGCAACCTTGGCGGTACGACACTCCAATTCCTCCTCGGGGGTGAGACGAGGAGTGGTCACTTGATCATCTTGAGCGTCGTCTTGAGCTTGTTCTTGTTCTTGAACTTGCTCGGAGGAGAGAAAATGACCTTGGGCATCACTTGATGTGTCAACACCGTCTTGAGCATGATCTTGCCCTTGGTCATGTTCTTGAGGATGAGGGCCTTCATGTTGTTCTTCGGAAGCGTGTGGGCCTTGGGTTGGTGATGGCTCCACTTGAGTGGAGCATTGTCCTTCTCCTTCGGCCACAAGGGGTTCCTCAATGGGTAGGATAAAGCCAACACCCATTCTTCTTATGGCTTGAGGAGGAATTTCATCACCTACATCACAAGTGCCACTTTGCTCCACTTGGGAGCCGTTATTCTCATCAAACTCCACGTTACACGTCTCCTCAATAAGTCCCGTGGATTTATTGAGGACACGGTAAGCATGAGAGTTTGTAGCATAACCAACAAATATGCCCTCATAAGCTCTAGCCTCAAATTTAGACAACGAACACCTTTCTTGAGAATGAAACACTTACACCCGAACACCCGAAAGTAACTTGAGGTTGGGCTTGTTACGGTGAGTATCTCATATGGAGTCTTGTTCAAGCCCTTGCGGAGGTAGAGCCGATTGGATGCGCGACATGCGGTGTTGATGGCTTCGGACCAAAAGTTGTATGGAGACTTGAACTCCGCCATCATGGTCCTTGCCGCATCCATCAACGTCCGGTTCTTCCTCTCCGAAACACCGTTTTGTTGAGGGGTGTAAGGTGCGGAATATTGATGCTTGATCCCCTCATCACTAAGAAACTCATCCAAGGTGTAGTTCTTGAACTCGGTGCCGTTGTCACTTCTTATTGTCAAGATCTTTGCATTATGTTGATGTTGTGCTTCATTTGCAAAGTCAATGACGGTTTGTTGGGTCTCGCTCTTCCTCTTGAAGAAATACACCCAAGTGTATCTTGAGTAGTCATCCACAGTCACCAAGTAGTACTTCCTACCCCCAAGACTATAAAAGGATGGAGGCCCAAAGAGATCCAAGTGAAGGAGCTCCAAAGGCCTCTTTGAGTAAATGATAGTCATGGGAGGGCGAGCCTTCTCGTGTAGCTTTCCTTCGATACAAGCACTGCAAGCACGATCTTTAGCAAAACTAACATTTGTTAGTCCACGGACATGGTCCCCCTTGAGAAGACTTTGCAAAGATCTCATATTGACATGGGCTGAACGGCGATGCCAAAGCCATCCCACATCAACTTTAGCCATTAGGCATGTCGCGGTCTTAGTGGGTCGCTCTGAAAAGTTAATCACATATAGACCGTTCTCGACATGCCCAACAAAGGCTACTTTAAGAGTCTTTCTCCACAAGAGGGCCACAGTATCGATATCAAAGAAAGTGGCAAAGCCCATGATTGCAAGTTGACGAACGGAAAGTAAATTGTATGCAAGGGACTCAACAAGCATGACCTTCTCGATCGTGAGATCATGAGAAATGACTACCTTGCCAAGTCCCAATACCTTAGAAGATGAGGCGTCACCCCACTCGACATTGGTGGGCATAGATGGAATCTTGTGCACGTCCACCACCAAGTCCTTGCTTCCGGTCATATGATTTTTAGCTCCGCCATCGAGCAACCATGATCCCCCACCGGAACCAAACACCTACAAGAGATCAATGCTTGGTTTTAGGTACCCATTTTGTAATGGGTCCTTTGATGTTAGTAACAAGGGTCTTTGGAGCCCAAATAGACCATTCAATGTACTCATGAGGGGAACCAACAAATTTGGCATAGACATGCCCATCACTAGCACGGCATAACATATAAGAAGGATTAAAGTCGCCGGCTTTGATGGGAGGAGTGGCATTGCCCTTTTTGACACCGCCACCCTCTGCATTGTTCTTCTTCTCCTTGGAAGCACTCTCTCCCTCCTTCACAAAGGTTTGCATGAGAGGAGGAGGTCGTTTGGTCTTGTCATTCTTCTTCTTGTTCTTGTACTCGGGCACGTACCCAATCCCTTCCTTAGCCACAACAACCTTTTGGTTGGACAAGAGGTTGTTGAGGTTCTTCTTGCCTTGTATGCAAGACGCAAGACCCTTCTCAAGTTGCACCTTTAGCTTAGCGTTCTCCTCAACAAGATGCACATGCTCACAACACGGGTTAGTAGCATTTGCATTATCAATTAACATCATACGAGGAAAAATGGCTTTTTCCTTGGTTAGCTTTACTTGAAGTTGATCGTGAGACTCTTTGAGGCTAGCATGAGAACCCTTCAAGACCTTGTGAGACTTGTCAAGTAGATCAAACTCCTCTTTGAGTCTAGCAAGATCAACCTCAAGTTCGGCCTTCTCGGATTTTAGCACACGAGAAACAATGAGAACATGATCAAAATCTTTCTTTAACTTAGCATGATCAATGTTGTGTGCCTCCTCAAGAGCCAAACGAAGACCACACTCTTCCTCAAGAGCATCGGAAAGATCCGAGATCTCATCGGCATAGTCACGACTATGCCCTTCCATCTTAGAGATGGTATCTTCGTGAGCCTCGATCATGTCATTGGCTTCACCAAGTTGTTCCAAGAGAGCAACAAAGTGCTTCTTGGATTTACCCTTAAGTTTGCCCATAAAGGCATCAAACTCATTCACCTCCACATTAGCTCCCTCATGTTCATCAATGCTATCCGTCAAAGAAGGATGATTAATGATGGTAGTTTTGATGTTGGAGGTTACCTTGTTGGTGGCTTTAGCCATGAGGCACTTGGCAGTGATGCTCTCATTGGGTGAGTCAAAGAGAGACACCCGTGGAGTCGTTGCAATGGCAACAGAGGCCATGGCAACCGACGCACCATCTTCATCATCGTCATCATCCTCATTGTACTCTTCTTGTACCACCAATGCCTTGGGGGAAGTCTTCTTGGTGAAGTTGCTCTTGTTGGGGAACGACTTGGCCTTGTCCTTTCGGATGAGCTTGCCACCATTGTCTTCCCTCTTCTCATACGGGCACTCCGCAACAAAATGACTCACATTGCCACAATTGTAGCAAGTCCTTACACGTTGCTTGCTCTTCGTGCCACTTGAGTTGTTTTTGTTAAAGTTTGGCCTTGAGTTTTTCTTGCTCCAAAATTGCCTTGAAGCAAGTGCCATGTGTTCATGATATGCATACTTAGTATCTTCGGGGTTGCTCTCCTCTTCTTCCTCTTCCTCTTCTTCAACGCAGAGCTTGGCCTTCAATGCAAGGTTGGGCTTCTTTGCCCTTTGAGAACGAAGCACCGCATTGTCGGCGGTCTTGTCCAAAATGTTCATGGCCACAAACTCATCCAACACTTCGGTTGAGGTCAAAGTGTGGAAGTCCGGCCTTTGACGAATGACGAAGGACATGGCCTTGTGGTAGGGCATCATTTCCTTGAGGAATTTGCGCTTGATCCAATTGTCATCCGTGTCCTTGCTCCTGTGATCTCAGAGTGAGACCGCGAGTTTGGTTACTCTCCGATAAAGCTCACGAGGTTCTTCATCTTCTTTCATTGCAAACTCATCGGCCTCATCTTGCACCACTTTATAGTTGGAGCGTTGAATGCTTGCGCTTCCCCGGTAGAGTGAGACAACACAAAGCCATGCGTCTTTGGCCAAGGCGAAGGGCCAAAGATGAGGTACATATTCGGGTGGAATTGCATCTTGAATTTGAAGGAAATATGCCCTAGAGGCAATAATAAAGTTATTATTTATTTCCTTATATCATGATAAATGTTTATTATTCATGCTAGAATTGTATTAACCGGAAACATAATACATGTGTGAATACATAGACAAATAGAGTGTCACTAGTATGCCTCTACTTGACTAGCTCGTTAATCAAAGATGGTTATGTTTCCTAACCATAGACAAAGAGTTGTTATTTGATTAATGGGATTACATCATTAGTTGAATGATCTGATTGACATGACCCATTCCATTAGCTTAGCACCCGATCGTTTAGTATGTTGCTATTGCTTTCTTCATGACTTATACATGTTCCTATAACTATGAGATTATGCAACTCCCGTTTGCCGGAGGAACACTTTGTGTGCTACCAAACGTCACAACGTAAATGGGTGATTATAAAGGTGCTCTACAGGTGTCTCCAAAGGTAGATGTTGGGTTGGCGTATTTCGAGATTAGGATTTGTCACTCCGATTATCGGAGAGGTATCTCTGGACCCTCTCGGTAATGCACATCACATAAGCCTTGCAAGCATTGCAACCAATGAGTTAGTTGCGAGATGATGTATTACGGAACGAGTAAAGAGACTTGCCGGTAATGAGATTGAACTAGGTATTGGATACCGACGATCGAATCTCGGGCAAGTAACATACCGATGACAAAGGGAACAACGTATGGTGTTATGCCGTCTGACCGATAAAGATCTTCGTAGAATATGTAGGAGCCAATATGGGCATCCAGGTCCCGCTATTGGTTATTGACCGGAGATGTGTCTCGGTCATGTCTACATTGTTCTCGAACCGTAGGGTCCGCACGCTTAAGGTTTCGATGACAGTTATATAATGAGTTTATGAGTTTTGATGTACCGAAGTTAGTTCAGAGTCCCGGATGTGATCACGGACATGACGAGGAGTCTCGAAATGGTCGAGACATAAAGATTGATATATTGGACGGCTATATTCGGACACCGGAAGTGTTCCGGGTGATTTCGGATAAAACCGGAGTGCCGGAGGGGTTACCACAACCCCCCGGGGAAGTAATGGGCCTTATTGGGCCTGAGGGGAGAGAGAGGGCAGCAGCCCAGGAGGTGGCGCGCCCCCCCTCATGGGGAGTCCGAATAGGACTAGGAGGGGGGCGCGGCCCCCCTTTCCCTCTCCCTCTCCCTCTCCCTCTCTTTCCTTCCCCCTCCCTATTCCTAGTTGGACTAGGAAAGGGGAGTCCTACTCCCACTAGGAGAAGGACTCCCCCTCTCTCCTTGGCGCACCAAGGGCCGGCCGGCCTCCCCCTTGCTCCTTTATATACGGGGGTAGGGGGGCACCCTAGAACACACAAGTTGATCTTCGTGATCGTTCCTTAGCCGTGTGCGGTGCCCCCCCTCCACCATATTCCACCTCGGTCATATCGTTGCAGTGCTTAGGCGAAGCCCTGCGCCGGTAGAACATCTTCATCGTCACCACGCCGTCGTGCTGACGGAACTCCTCCTCGAAGCTTTGTTGGATCGGAGCTCGGGGTGCGTCATCGAGCTGAACGTGTGCCAAGAACTCGGAGGTGCCGGAGTAACGGTGCTTGGATCGGTTGGATAGGGAAGACGTACGACTACTTCCTCTACGTTGTGTCAACGCTTCCGCATCGGTCTACGAGGGTACGTAGACAACACTCTCCCCTCTCGTTGCTATGCATCACCATGATCTTGCGTGTGCGTAGGAATTTTTTTGAAATTACTACGAAACCCAACAGAATTATGAAGAGAGCATTCTCATTGAATTGATTATCCGCGGCTTCTTGAGGAGTGAAATTGCTTGGATCATGCGGATAGAAACCTTCTTCAATGATTCTCCAAAGATTAGTGTTCACATGATTCAAATGACGTTTAAAGCGGTAAACCCAAGAATCAAAGTCCTCATTTTTCACAATCTTAGGGGGAATACCGGCATGATTCAAATGAGTGGAAGGAACCGGTCCACCATAAACAAGTGGCGGTTCCACATGAGCAAAGATGCCGGTGCCATTCTTACCACTAGAAGAAGGAGCCTTTTCGCTACTAGCTTCCCCCTTATCGGAGGTAGCATCCATCACCTTGTCGGTGGGATTACCCACTTTCAACGGTGCGGTGGATAGTTTAAGCCCTTCAAGGAATTTAGTAAACATGCTTTCAACCTCGGTCGTCATGGAGGTTTTCAATGTCTCCAAGGCCACATTGAACTCCTCACGAGAGACCGAGGTTTCCCCATCGCCCGTAGACGAGATCGGATTCACACCGGAGTGTTCCTCCACACCGTCTACGGTATCAACCATACTCTTCGGATGGTAAAGTCCTTAATAAAGAGACGAGGCTCTGATACCAATTGAAAGGATCGATATGGTTGACTAGAGGGGGTGGTGAATAGGCAACTAACAATTTTTAGCTTTTCTTTAACAATTTAAACTTTGCATCAAAGTAGGTTGTCTAGATATGCAACTAGGTGAGCAACCTATATGATGCAACAAGGATAGGAACACAAGCAAGCAAGAGATATGACACAAATAAGATTGCACTAGTAAAAGCACGAGATAACCAAGACTGGAGAAGGTGGAGATGAGGATGTGTTACCGAAGTTCCTTCCCTTTGAGGGGAAGTACGTCTTTGTTGGAGCGGTGTGGAGGCACAATGCTCCCCAAGAAGCCACTAGGGCCACCGTATTCTCCTCGCGCCCTCACACAATGCGAGATGCCGTGATTCCACTATTAGTGCCCTTGGAGGCGGCGACCAAACCTTTACAAACAAGGTTGGGGCAATCTCCACAACTCAATTGGAGGCTCCCAACGACACCACGAAGCTTCACCACAATGGACTATGGCTCCGCGGTGACCTCAACCGTCTAGGATGCTCAAACACCCAAGAGTAACAAGATCCGCAAGGGATTAGCGGGGGGAATCAAATTTCTCTTGGTGGAAGTGTGGATTGAGGCCTTCTCAACCACTCCCGAGAAAATCAACAAGTTTGATTGGCTAGGGAGTGAGATCGGGCGAAAATGGAGCTTAGAGCAACAATGGAGCTTAGGGTTGGAAGAGATAAGTCAACAGGGAAGAAGGGTACCCCTTATATAGTGAGGGACAAAGATCCAACTGTTATCCACCTACCAGCCCGCGGCCAGCGGTACTACCGCACCAGGCAAGCGGTACTACCGTGGGGTGATATGTCTCCGTCGTATCTACTTTTCCAAACACTTTTGCCCTTGTTTTGGACTCTAACTTGTATGATTTGAATGGAACTAACCCGGACTGACGCTGTTTTAAGCAGAAGTACCATGGTGTTGTTTTATGTGCAGTAAACAAATATTCTCGGAATGACCTGAAACTCCACGGAACATCTTAGAAAAAACAATAAAAAATCCTCGCCAAAGATGAAGACCAGGGGGCCCACACCCTTCTCACGAGGGTGGGGGGCGTCGCCCCCTAGGGCGTGCCCCCCTACCTCGTGGGCCCCCTGTTGCGTCTCCGACTCCAACTCCACCTCCATATATTGAGTTTCGATGAGAAAAAAATCAGGGAGAAGAAATCATCGTGTTTTACGATACGGAGCCGCTGCCAAGCCCTAAAACCTCTCGGGAGGGCTGATCTGGAGTCCGTTCAGGGCTCTGGAGAGGGGGATTCGTCGTCGTCGTCATCATCAACCATCCTCCATCACCAATTTCATGATGCTCACCGCCGTGTGTGAGTAATTGCATTGTAGGCTTGCTAGACGGTGATGGGTTGGATGAGATTTATCATGTAATCGAGTTAGTTTTGTTAGGGTTTGATCCCTAGTATCCATTATGTTCTGAGATTGATGTTGCTATGACTTTGCTATGCTTAATGCTTGTCACTAGGGCCCGAGTACCATGATTTCAAATCTGAACCTATTATGTTTTCATGAATATATGTGAGTTCTTGATCCTATCTTGCAAGTCTATAGTCACCTACTATGTGTTATGATCCGGCAACCCCGAAGTGACAATAATCGGGACCACTCCAGGTGATGACCATAGTTTGAGGAGTTCATGTATTCACTATATGCTGATGCTTTGTTCCGATTCTCTATTAAAAGGAGGCCTTAATATCCCTCCAATAGGACCCCGCTGCCACGGGAGGGTAGGACAAAAGATGTCATGCAAGTTCTTTTCCATAAGCATGTATGACTATATACGGAATACATGCCTACATTACATTGATGAATTGGAGCTAGTTCTGTGTCACCCTATGTTATGACTGTTACATGATGAGCCGCATCTGGCATAATTATCCATCACTGATCCGAAGCCTACGAGTTTTCCATATACTGGTTTACGCTTATTTACTTTCCCGTTGCTACTGTTACAATCACTACAAAATACCAAAAACATTACTTTTGCTGTCTTTACTTTTGTTGCCGCTACCACCACTATCATATTACTTTGGTACTAAAAACTTTTCTGCAGATACTAAGTTTCCAGGTGTGGTTGAATTGACAACTCAGCTGCTAATACTTGAGAATATTCTTTGGCTCCCTTGTGTCAAATCAATAAATTTGGGTTGAATACTCTACCCTCGAAAGCTGTTGCGATCCCCTATACTTGTGGGTTATCAAGACCAATTTCTGGCGCCGTTGTCGGGGAGCATAGCTCTATTCTTTGAGTCACTTGGGATTTATATCTGCTGGACACTATGAAGAACTTGAGAGATCCAAAAACCAAGATCTATCCCTCAACTACGAGGGGAGGTAAGGAACTGCCATCTAGCTCTGCACTTGATTCACCTTCTGTTATGAGTAAGTTTGCGACACCTACATCTGCTTCTGCTATTCGTTCCGATATGTCGCATGTTATTGATGATGCCACTTCTGCTATGCATGATACTTATGATGAAACTGCTTCTATGCCTGATACTACTGTGCCCCTTAGTGAATTTTTTGATGAACAAATTGCTAGGGCTAGAGAAAAAGAAATTATTGAATCTGAATACGATGATGATAGTGATGATGAAAATATGCCTGTTATTCCCGAGGGTCATCTTTTTGATGCGAAATCTTCTGCCGCTATTTTTGCTTGTAGAGATAGATATGAGCTTAAGAGGTTATGAATTAAATGGAACAAATAATCACTTAGAGATAAAATGAGACCTGACCCTGCTTTTGCTACTTCACCTATATGTGTTCCTGATAAGGATTATGAATTCTCTGTTGATCCTGATATAATTACTTTGGTTGAATCTGATCCATTTTATGACTAAGAATCTGAAACTGTTGTGGCACATATTACTAAGTTAAATGATATAGCTGCCCTGTTTACTAATGATGAGAGATCACGGTACCTTTATATACTCAAAATATTTCCGTTCTCATTAAAGGGTGATGCTAAGATATGGTTTAATTCTATTGTTCCTGGTTGTGTGCGTAGTCCCCAAGATATGATTTATTACTTCTCTGCTAAATATTTCCCTGCTCATAAGAAACAAGCTGCTTTGAGGGAAATATACAACTTTGTGCAAATTAAAGAAGAGAGTCTCCCACAAGCTTGGGGGAGGCTTCTCAAGCTACTTAATGCTTTGCCTGATCATCCTCTTAAGAAACCTGAAATACTTGATATCTTTTATAATGGACTAACCGATGCTTCCAGAGATTACCTGGATAGTTGTGCTGGTTCTCTTTTCAGGGAAAGAACACCGGATGAAGCTGAAATTCTATTGAATAATATGTTGACAAATGAAAATAATTGGGCACCTCCTGAGCCAACTCCTGCTCCAATTACTGAGCCTATTCTTAAACCAACTCCGAAGAAGAGAGGTGTTCTATTCCTCAGTCCCGAAGATATGCAAGAGGCAAAGAAATCTATGAAAGAAAAAGGTATTAAAGTTGAAGACGTTAAGAATTTACCTCCTATTGAAGAAATACATGGTCTTAATTCACCACCTGTTGAAGAAACATATGATCTCAATTCTTTATTTACTCAAGAACCTCCTAATCCCGATATCCTGACACAGGTAGTAAAGGTAAATTCTCTCTATAGATATGATAAAGCTGAAGTCCCTCCTACTAAAATTGCTAGTCAATGCTTGGATGCGTTTGATAACTTTATGTATAAGCAAGATGACTTCAATGCTTATTTTGGTAGACAATTAAAACAAAATGCTTATATGATTAGACGCTTGGGTGATTATATGGCTAATATTAAAGGTGAACTTAAACTTGTTAGCAAACATGCTTCTATGGTGACCACTCAAGTAGAACAAGTACTTAAGGCTCAAAAAGAAGTGCTTGATGAAATGAATAGAAAGAAAAATGATTATGCTATTAGAGTGGCTACTAGAACTGGTAGAATGACTCAGGAACCTTTGTATCCTGAAGGCCACCCTAAGAGAATCGAGCAAGATTCTCAAAGAAATAATATTGATGTTCCTAGTTCTTCTAAAAAGAAGAAGAAGAAAAATGATAGAACTATGCAAACTTCTAGTGAACCTATTACTGAACCACCTGATAATCCAAATGATATATCTGTGTCTGATGCTGAAACACAATCTGGTAATGAACATGAACCTAGTAAAAATATTAATGATGATGTTCATGATGATGCTCAACCTAGTAACGATAATGATGTAGAAATTGAACCTGCTGTCGATCTTGATAACCCACAATCAAAGAATCAACGTTATGATAAAAGGGACTTTGTTGCTAGGAAACATGGTAAAGAAAGGGAACCTTGGGTTCAGAAACCCATGCCTTTTCCTCCGAAACCATCCAAGAAAAAGGATGACGAGGATTTTGAGCGCTTTGCTGAAACGATGAGGCCTATCTTTTTGCGTATGAGATTAACTGATGTGCTCAAAACAAATCCTTATGCTAAATATATGAAGGATATCATTACTAATAAAAGAAAGATACCAGAAGCTGAAATTTCCACCATGCTTGCTAGTTATACTTTTAAGGGTGGAATACCAAAGAAACTTGGAGATCCCGGAGTACCTACTATACCTTGCTCCATTAAAAGAAATTATATTAAAATTGCTTTATGTGATCTTGGAGCCGGTGTTAGTGTTATGCCTCTCTCTTTATATTGTAGACTTGACTTGAATAAGCTGACACCTACTGAAATATCTTTGCAAATGGTTGATAAATCAACTGCTATACCTGTCGGTATTTGTGAGGATGTGCCTGTTGTGGTTGCAAACGTTACTATTTTAACGGACTTTGTTATACTTGATATTCCCGAGGATGATAGTATGTCTATTATTCTTGGAAGACCTTTTCTTAATACTGCAGGGGCTGTTATTGATTGCAACAAAGGCAATGTCACTTTTCATGTTAATGGTAATGAGCATACGGCACACTTTCCGAGGAAACAACCTCAAGTTCATAGTATCAATTCTATTGGAAAATTTCCATCGGTTATATTTGGAGGTTTTGAATTTGTTCTTCCTACTGTCAAGAAGAAATATGATATTCTTATTATCGGGGATGTGCATATCCCCATTGAGGTAACTTAGTGCTATTCGAAATTTCTCCAGTTTCATGATTATCGAAATGAGTTTGTTAACAAGACTTCATCAACCTTGTTAGTGGATTCTTTTTGATGAGCATGAGATGGATGAAACTAGAAGCACAAACTTCTGTACCCTCTTTATACTTTCTATTATTTATATTAAATAAAGTAAAAATAGTATTTTCTGTCTGTTTCCTGACTTATCCGTGCAATATAAAAATATCCCGAAAATAAAAGTCCTCAGAATGCCATGCCAATTTAATATGATTTTTTCGGGAATATTTGAGGATTTACTGTGCAAAAGTTACCGCGGTAGGAGCTGCCACCTGGCCACGAGGGTGGTGGCCCCCCCTATAGGGCGCGCCCCTACCTCGTGGGCTCACGGTGGCCCTCCTCCACTTATCCCAGCACCCATCTTCTTCCTCTATCTCACACAAACCCAAAAAACCAACTCAAGCACGAGTTCCAGCCACTCTTGCTGCGATTTTCGATCTCCTTGCTCAAAGCACCTCTCGCAAAACTGCTTGGGGAGATTGTTCCTTGGTATGTGACTCCTCCATTGGTCCAATTAGTTTTTGTTCTAGTGCTTTATTCTTTGCAAATTTGTGCTGCATAGGTGACCATGTTCTTGAGCTTGCATGTCAAATTTATATGGTTCCAAGTAGTTCTAATGCTTGATATAGGCTCTAGGCACTTGTAGGAGTAGTTGCTATCAGTTTTATTGAGTTTGGTTCACTTTTATTTTGAAGTTACTAAAAATTTCAGAATTTTTCAGAAAATGATGAGAATATTATTGAGGGGCTCATCGAGCCAAAGCTCGAAGGAAAAGGCACCGAAGCCTAAGTATAATTTGCCACGCACCACGGAGATTCAGGCGTGTGAATGGCCTTGTGATGATTTCTTGAGAGCAGCCGGGATTTATGAAGATTTTCATGAATTGGCTCACAATGCAGGCCTCACCGCTTTCCTCCACGACCAATGCGATCAGTATCTCTTACTCACAAATACCTTTGTGCAAAACTTTCATTTTCATTCTAGGGACTCACCACCTACGGTGGAGTTTCATTTATATGATGAGCATAAGGAAATGTCACTTTATGATTTCTGTCGGATTTGTTTAGTCCCTTTTTAGGGCAAGACATAAGAACCACATCATGATGATGTGGCTGGGTTTATTGATAATATCACTGTAGGAGAAACCAGGAAGGTTTCCGATGCACGAATCACTAGCATACATTTTCCTGTTTTGCGTTACTTTGCATTATTTGCTAGTCGTTGTTTAATTGGACGTGGAAATTCTGGAAACCTGAGTATCCCTGATTTAATTATTCTGCTCCAAGGTTTATACAGTGATAACACTTTTAGTTTGGGTGGTATTATTGCTAGACGGTTAAATATGAACCGTACTAAGGGCCCCATCTTTGGAGGCATCTATGCCACACGCCTAGCCGCACATTTTAACATACCTATTAGGCATGCTGAGAAGGAAGAAAAGGTGTTGCCCCATGTTTATCTAGATCATAAAAGTATGGTGGCACATGATTTTATTGTTAAAAATAGGGCAGGGGAGCTTAAATATCAATTGTTCTTTAATAAACATCATCCTGAGACTATTACCTTGCTTGCTCCTTCTTTGTTTGATTTGACTGCATGCACGTACCTTGTTCCGTTGATGGCTATTCACACCTACCGGAACCCTGCACCAGTCGAGGAGCCAGAAACGGAACCACAATTTGATCCTTCACGGCAGTCTAACTATCAGTGGGATCCGGAGATGATTGCCAGCCAGTGGCAATCGGAGCCTTCTTCTTCCTCATCACAGTACGACCCCAACAACTATTATTATGGATATCCGCTAGGCCAGCCGTGGCCATAGACCAACTTAGGCCAAAAGCCTAAGCTTGGGGGAGTACGTATTTCTCACCGACATTACATTTATGTTCACACACACTCATTGCTAGATGTCGGTGCTCATACTTTTTCACTGTAATATCCATGCTAGTTTATTTTCCTTTTCCTGCTTTCTTCTTGTGTGTTTGTTAAACCTTAAGAAAAACCAAAAAATTAGTAGTAGTTTAATTTTCTACTGTAGTAGTAATAATTAAAAAGAAAACCCAAAAATACTTCCCGTTCTTCTTTTGCTTGTTGGGAGCTTTCCCGTGTAAATACTTTTATTTATTTTCTTTTCTTTGGGGGTCAGTAGGAGAAGACCATAATTAAATTGTTGATTTAACCAAAGAGCCCATAATGCCTTGTCTTCTCCTGTTTATTGAATGCTCGCAGATTCCAGCTTAGTCCAATGCACGTGCACTCTTATTATTATTCACACCGTTCGGTCGTGCAAGTGAAAGGCAATTATGATGATATATGATGGACTGACTGAGATGAGAAAAGCTGGTATGAACTCGACCTCTTTTGTTTTTGTAAATATGATGAGTCCCGCATTTTTGATTCAGCTTATTATGAATAAACATGTTTGCAATGACAATTAGAGATCAGAGTTGCTTGTGGCATGCTTGATTAGCTATGAGTTATAACGGTTTACCTTGTATGCCAACATGCTATTGAGATGATTATTGTAACGCCCTCGATGCGGCTATATCTCCCACGTGTCGAAGCACGACTTAGAGGAATAACTGCATTGAAAGCAATGTCGCAAGTGAGGTAATCTTCACACAACCCATGTAATACATAAGGGAAAGAGTTACATAGTTGGCTTACAACCGCCACTTCACAAAATTACATGAATAAAGGTATACATCATCCAAATACAATCAAGGTCCGACTACGGAACCAAAATAAAAGAAGAACCCCAAATGCGACACGGTCCCCGATCGACCCCAACTGGGCTCCAGTACCGATCAACTAGGACGAAACAACACAAGGAACAAGATCTTCATTGAGCTCCTCCTGACCTTGGTTGCGTCATCTACACGGGCTCATCGGCACCTGCAAGCCGGTTTTGGAAGTATCTGTGAGTCACAGGGACTCAGCAATCTCACACCCTCGCGATCAAGACTATTTAAGCTTATGGGAAAGGTAAAGGTATGAGGTGGAGCTGCAGCAAGCGACTAGCATATATGGTGGCTAACATACGCAAATGAGAGCGAGAAGAGAAGGCAAAAGCACGGTCAAAAATCTATGATCAAGAAGTGATCCTAGAGCAACCTACGTCAAGCATAACTCCAACACCGTGTTCACTTCCCGGACTCTGCCGGAAAGAGACCATCACGGTAACACACGCGGTTGATGTATTTTAATTAAGTTAAGGTTCAAGTTATCTACAACCGGACATTAACAAATTCCCATCTGCCCATAACCACGGGCACGGCTTTCGAAAGTTCAAATCCCTACAGGGGTGTCCCAACTTAGCCCATGACAAGCTCTCACGGTCAACGAAGGAATAGACCTCCTCCCGAGACGTTCCGATCAGACTCGGTATCCCGGTTCTTCAAGACATCCTCGACAATGGTAAAACAAGTCCAGCAAGACCACCCGCTGTGCCGACAAATCCCGATAGGAGCTGCACATATCTCATTCTCAGGGCACACCGAATAAGCTAAGCGTACAGGAGCCGACGTAACCCAAGTTGCCAAGGGATGGCCCTGCATGGTGCTCTGGGTTGGACCAACACTCAGAGGAGCACTGGCCCGGGGGTTTAAAATAAAGATGACCCTTGGGCTGGCCTAACCCAAGGGAAAAAGAGGCTAGGTGGCAAATGGTAAAACCAATGTTGGGCCTTGCTGGAGGAGTTTTATTCAAAGCGAACTGTCAAGGGGTACCCATTATAACCCAACCGCGTAAGGAACGCAAAATCCGGGAACATAACACCGATATGATGGAACTAGGGTGGCAAGAGTGGAACAAAACACCAGGCATAAGGCAGAGCCTTCCACCCTTTAACAAGTATATAGATGCATTAATTAAATAAGATATATTGTGATATCCCAACAAGTAAACATGTTCCAACAAGGAACAACATCTCCATGTTCCAACAAGGAACAAACTTCAATCTTCACCTGCAACTAACAATGCTATAAGAGGGGCTGAGCAAAGCGGTAACATAGCCAAACAACGGTTTGCTAGGACAAGGTGGGTTAGAGGCTTGGTTCAACAATATGGGAGGCATGATAAGCAAGTGGTAGGTATCGCAGCATAGGCATAGCAAAAGAGCAAGCAACTAGCAAGCAAAGATAGAAGTGATTTCGAGGGTATGGTCATCTTGCCTAAAATCCCGCAAGGAAGAAGAACGAGTCCATGAAGAAGACCAACGGACGTAGTCGAACGGTTCCTCACAAACGCGACGTTACCGGAACCAACCCGAAGAAGCCACACCGGAAAGAAACACACAACATAGTAAACAACCACCACATCAACATAGCATGATGCACAACCAAGTATGATGCATGTCCGGTTTAATGAGGCATGGCATGGCAAAATGCACAAACAACCCTACAAATTAAGTGGAGCTCAACATGCTGCGGAGTTGCATATTGAAGAAAACACCACATGACTTATTTATTTCTCTCTTGTTTATTTACCCAACAATATTAAATGTTGTTTAGCATGGCAAGAGGTGAAGCAAAATAAAACTACCTATCTAGTCAAGGTTAAAAGAGGCCGGAAGCATCGAACAACAATTCCGGTAAATCCCCATATACATATTATAGATTTGGTACTGTTCTGCCCTAAACACAATTTTAGGGTTGTTAAACATGCAAGATGAGTGCACCAAGTAAATCTAGGCATTTTTCTACCCCATT
This sequence comes from Triticum urartu, assembly GCF_003073215.2. Classification (NCBI taxonomy): domain Eukaryota; kingdom Viridiplantae; phylum Streptophyta; class Magnoliopsida; order Poales; family Poaceae; genus Triticum; species Triticum urartu. Next base: position 594,573,883 of record NC_053024.1, on the reverse strand, counting down.
TACATATAAAGTTTATTAAAATCCGAGTTACGGTTATTTAGTTATGAATAAATCATTTTAACATGGAAATTAAGCAAAACTTAAACAAACAACATTTTAAACATTTCAAACATGCATGAAAGTTGGAAATTATTAATCTAGACAAAATTCTAAGCATTTAACATATAAAGTTTATTGGGTTCCGATGCACGGGTGAAAAGTTATTATATATATATGATGTTGGAGGGTTTTTCTATAAAACCGCAGTCTCTGGAAAAATTGACAAATCATAGAACAGGGAAGAAAACAAGCCATGGGTCGAAAATGGTTGGCCCAACAGAGAAGGGGAGGTATGGGAGCGCTTCTCACCATGGGCCACGGCCCGGTACAGTGAAGGAGGAGGCAGGCCGTTGGGTGGCCGATTAGACCTTCGGGAGATACGGTCCAGGCGAGAGGAGGCATGGCACGGTCAACGGGCACGAGCGAGCGGGAAGCAGAGAAAGGCCAACGCTGCGACGACCGGCGGACTCCGGCGAGAAGACGACGGCAGGTGGCGGGCGTGAGACTAGCTGACGACGGGAATGGGTAGATCCGGCCCCTGGGCACCGGATCTGGCCGGATGACGGCGCCACCGGGGTCGGCGGCAAGCGACGACGGCTCGGCTCCCTGGCCACGGAGAGAGAGAGGTTACAGGAGAGAGAGATAGGAGCAGGGCGAACGCCAGGGGAAGCAGAGGTGGCACCTGGTGGCGGATCCGGTGGTGCTCCAGTGCCGCTCGCCGGCGCGGGACCGCGGCAAGGTTGGGCGGAGGCGTGGGGGAGCTGGTGTAGCGGGCGACGGTGGCTCAGGCCGGTCAACTGGGCGGCGCTACGAGCGGACGAGCGGGCGCGCAGCGGTGCAGGACGCGGGAGCCTCGGGCCCAGATCGACCCGAGGCGGGCCTGAGATGGGCTTCAGCGGGCCCTACGGGAGGAGGAGGGAGGCATGGGCGATGTGGCAGCGTAGGAGTGGTGGAGGCCGGTGGCTCCGATGGTGCTAGCCAGTGGAGATGCGCCAAGTGGCGGAGGGGGCTTCGGCCGGCACGGAAATGGAGGTGGTCGGCGGCGCTGATGATTAGGGGCGCGGAAATGGAGGTGGAGGGGAAGGAATGACCAGATTTGGAAGGAGGGGTTTCCTTATATAGGCAGGGTTAGGGTTTGAGGGGTTAGGAGAGGTTTTTGGAGCCTCCAATCGCGGTCCGACGGCTCCGGACACGAGGAGGGGTATGTTGGAGCTTGTGGGCTGTGTAGAAGGCCTCGGACTGAGACGAGAGAAGAGAGAGGGAGGCCCGGCGACTGTTTCCGGAGACCGAAAACGTCCGGCGTTAGACCGGCTATACTGTCGCTATAGTTAATCGTTTGGGCGTCAAACGAACTCCGAATGCGATGAAACTTGACAGGCGGTCTATCTACACTATAATAAGGCCACACGTCAACTCTCATCCCATTCCGAGAACATTTCCGGCCACTTATAAAATACTATTTCGGACATGCCGCGGGCGCGTGCAAGTGTGGTTGGACTCAGAACGGACAACGGAGAGAACTCAGAGAACCCGGACGAATGCAAGTTTTAAAACATGATGATGCAATGCACATGATGACATGATAAGATGCAACACGCAAGCAAATGACAAGGCAACAACATCGAATAACTGGCGGACACCTGGCACATCGGTCTCGGGGCGTCACAACACTCCACCACTACGAGAGGATCTTGTCCCGAGATCTAGAATGGCACTGGAGGGGAAAGGTAGAGGAAGAGGTGAGGTGAAACTATGTTGCTTCTGTGACAACGAGTGAAACCAAAGAACCTTGTGAGGTTGAACAAATTCGAGAAAAGAATAGAACGAAGGTGAACAAAGTCGAAAACACTCCGTTAGAAAAGAGGAACAAAGAACATTGCAAAAAACCCTTGAGGTTGAAGGGCAAGATATATATTGAAACCACTCCGGTTAAAACAAGATAGAGAAGGATTAAGAATGATATAATTGGACAGCACTCCGACTGTAAATGGAAGGAATTGAACATGAATTTGACAAGATTAGGGGATACTTGATGAAAACAACAATACACTGCCTCCGGAACTATTGAAAGAATGGCACAATGGGTAAGAACGATTTCAGGCGGCACTCCGGTTGAGAAGGGAGGCAAAAACTTGACAGGATGGGAAGAACTCGAAAAGCGGGCACGACACTCCGGTTAAAAGGATAAGGACGAAAAGAACACGATCCTGACAAAACAAGAAGATGGGTTGCAGAGAGCAACATCACAATGCCTCTGGAACGAAAGAATAGAAGTTGGATCGTCAGAACAAAAGAACGGAGAAGAAAATGGCAAGTTCTGCCACAAAAGAGCTTGAAAAGCATCCTTGCAAGAATGGTATAACGAAATTGTTGGAAAAACCAACAACGAAACGAATAAACTTGTAGTGGGCTTATGAAAAAAACTTCTTAAAATTATGAGGTGAAATTCTGCCACTACCGGAAAACAAGATTGGATTGATATCAACAAGGAGACGAGAAACTTATTTCACCGGGGAAATAGATGAATTACTTAAGTCATTTATGCGCACCATAAATAGCGACAATCCTTAGGGAAGGCTTTAGGTGAACTATAACCCAAGATAACTCCAATGACGCGATTGATGGGTTTTAAATACCTCATTCTTAACAACATGTGAATCATGAGACATGAACTCAAATTATCAAGAATGACATAACACCACCTCAACTGATACGGTAGAAGGAATTGCACTCCGGATTGCAAGAAGAATAAAGCTTGAACTCCTCTGAGAAGAATCTCGATGAACACTTCGAGAATGAATTAACTCCTTGATGAGCCACCATGAAGAAACTCTTGAAGAACTCCGATAATAAAAGACTGATCAAACGAAAAGAAAGAGAAGTTGAAAACACAAGGTGAAGCCTTGCGATGATTAGATGGATCTTCGCGAAGAAATAATTGAAATAACTTTGAGCTCTGGAAAGAAAGATGGACAACTTGAATCGAGAATTTGATGAACCTCCGGAATAAGGAATTTTACTCGATGAGACAAGAATAAGAATTACATTATGCGTATCCTTCACCAATTAAATTGATGACAATCAACGGATTTGACATATTACCTATTCTCGTAGAAAAGATTAAGAGAGATATAACATAAACTTGAGAAAGGTCTTCAATGATCCACCGGTAGGATTGAAAATAATGAAAGAGTTGATATGATGACGAATGACGAGAACTCTTGCACGAACCACCGTAGGAATTGGAAAGAAAGAGTCAATTGAGATTATAACGAAGGAAGAAAAATCTTGGAAGAGCCACCGGTAGAATTTGGAAGAATGAATAAATTGATATGATAACCAAGGAAGAGAACTCTTGAACGAACCACCGTAAGAATTGAAAAAGAACGAATAAAAGATAACGAATCACCGGGAAGAATTTGCAAAAGAACGAAGATGCTTGAGAGAATCTAGATACATGAGAACGAAGGGATCACGAACTGATTAGAGATCACTTGAATGAAGCGCCGGTAAGATTTGGAGAACCATCGCTGAAAGTTGTGAATGAATAACCCTAAATTGATGAACTCCGGATAACAAACTGAGAATACTCTTGAATGCTCCGGATGGGTGAAAATAATTCCCACAATCGAAAATAATTATGAGAGGATGGCAACAAGCTAGAATGACGAGTCTTGAAGAGACAAGAACAAGATAGGGAGAAAAATCTTCTTCGGTCTTCACATGATGAGAAACACCACTAAATTGTTGAGATACTCCGGGATGAAAAATGGAAGGTTGAGCCAACGATGAAAAGATTTTTACAGATCTTGGAGAAGACATTTCACCGATGACAATTCATTCTTATGTCAACTTTAGAAGATTTGAGAATAACTCCGGGAGAATAAGAAGAGTCAGGTAAGATCCTGGAAAAAGACCTGTGGGTTAGGGCCCACTGAAAAGATACACCGTAGAACGATTCAAAAGAGAGAAAGCACCGGTTGAATTAAATGGCTAGAATGAGATAACATCCTCGAAAGAGCTGGAACGAAAGCAGAGTGGAAACACGAATCTCCGAGATATCTTGAGCACTCCGGAACAATTGAATAGCGAGAAGTGAATGATTAAGAATTGCACCGGCATGAGAAAGCATTGAAACAAGGAAAGGATATGATGAAACACCAAAAGCTTGATTTGAACCCACCGGAGAAGAGAACGAGTGAAGAGTGACGAACTTGAAGCTCCATTAGAATCTTCCTGAGAATCACCGGATAAGAACATTGATGGAAAAGGAATGGAGAGACTTCCCAAGAATAAAAGGATACTTGATAAAGACATCGGATTCCTTGAAGAAAAAAGGGTGGGAGGGCGGGAAAAACAAAGGCAACTTGAGGATGGATGAAGACAACACCGTTGAGAAGAAACTAGTAATAGATCTTGCTGATATTGGAGTGATCGGATCCACTTGAAGAGAGACACACCGGTCGAAAAAGATTGATATGACAATCTTGATTATCAAGAAGGATTTGTATTCACATAGAAATATGAGAACACCGCTTAAGCAAGGTATGGAATCAACATTTGACTTCGAAGCAACTCGAATACCACAACTCAAAACAAAACAAGGTTTGGCTTGCAGAATAAGCCGGAACAAATTCGTCTGAAGTTTTCGTGGTGGGGCCTACACGGGCTCGATCGTATAGCACCATCATGTACAAGGCAGTGCACATGACATACGAAGCGTCCCCGAGTCGGCATAGCCAAGGACTCTTTAAGACACAACGAGACCACTGTAAAACCGACCGTGAATAGGCGGATCACTAGACGTCGAACCCCAATTTCATATCATACACCTGTTGGAAAGATATCCTAAGAGCTACTTGAATTCCCACTTATAAACTCCCAAAATTCTCCAGGTTATGCAATCAGGTGTTGGGGATACAGGGGAAGCATAATATCTCACCCAGAACTAGCAAATCCTACATCCAGCTGTATCCATCCTTCAACACATAACCAAGAAACCTTCGGAAATCATCTACCTCAACCTTCTAAAAGCATCCGTTATACAAGTTATGGCGATACTCCCGAACTCCCGCCCCAGTACTGGGTGGCGTCGAGGTTATCTCACCAACGAACTGCATAAAAGAGATTTTTGATGTCGGCGTACTAAACTCAGGTATTCCAGAATTGCAACGATAAATTATGACGACAACACCTCGGAGCTCAACTCCCCGGGACACTTCCACAAAACCCCTGACATGAGGCACCAAGACAATGTTCTCGTCACAAAACCATCGGAACGATTCCAAGATACCCGCGTGATCCTAATTTTTTTTGTGAAATTTGAGAAGAGAAGAGTCAAAACTCTACATCAGGATGCCTCACCAGAGCGATGAAGGGACTGGGGAGTAAAAAGAATTCCTAAACTCTCCGATATATAATTCCCAAATGACTCAAAACATTTTTCTAGACACAACTCGACCGCTAAAAACGATCAAGCAATGGGGCTCCTAAGGTCAGGGAAGGCTCTGATACCAACTTCTAACGCCCTCGATGCGGCTATATCTCCCACGTGTTGAAGCACGACTTAGAGGCATAACCGCATTGAAAGCAATGTCGCAAGTGAGGTAATCTTCACACAATCCATGTAATACATAAGGGAAAGAGTTACATAGTTGGCTTACAACCGCCACTTCACACAATTACATGAATAAAGCAATACATCATCCAAATACAATCAAGGTCCGACTACGGAACCAAAATAAAAGAAGAACCCCAAATGCGACACGGTCCCCGATCGACCCCAACTGGGCTCCACTACTGATCAACTAGGACGAAACAACACAAGGAACAAGATCTTCATCGAGCTCCTCCTGAGCTTGGCTGCGTCATCTGCACGGGCTCATCGGCACCTGCAAGCCAGTTTTGGAAGTATCTGTGAGTCACAGGGACTCAGCAATCTCACACCCTCGCGATCAAGACTATTTAAGCTTATGGGAAAGGTAAAGGTATGAGGTGGAGCTGCAGCAAGCGACTAGCATATATGGTGGCTAACATACGCAAATGAGAGCGAGAAGAGAAGGCAAAAGCACGGTCGAAAATCTATGATCAAGAAGTGATCCTAGAGCAACCTACGTCAAGCATAACTCCAACACCGTGTTCACTTCCCGGACTCCGCCGGAAAGAGACCATCACGGTAACACACGCGGTTGATGTATTTTAATTAAGTTAAGGTTCAAGTTATCTACAACCGGACATTAACAAATTCCCATCTGCCCATAACCGCGGGCACGGCTTTCGAAAGTTCAAATCCCTGCAGGGGTGTCCCAACTTAGCCCATGACAAGCTCTCACAGTCAACGAAGGAATAGACCTCCTCCCGAGACGTTCCGATCAGACTCGGTATCCCGGTTCTTCAAGACATCCTTGACAATGGTAAAACAAGTCCAGCAAGACCACCCGCTATGTCGACAAATCCCGATAGGAGCTGCACATATCTCATTTTCAGGGCACACCGGATAAGTTAAGCGTATAGGAGCCTACGTAACCCAAGTTGCCAAGGGATGGCCCTGCACGGTGCTCTGGGTTGGACCAACACTCAGAGGAGCACTGGCCCGGGGGTTTAAAATAAAGATGACCCTTGGGCTGGCCTAACCCAAGGGAAAAAGAGGCTAGGTGGCAAATGGTAAAACTAATGTTGGGCCTTGCTGGAGGAGTTTTATTCAAAGCGAACTGTCAAGGGGTTCCTATTATAACCCAACCGCGTAAGGAACGCAAAATCCGGGAACATAACACCGATATGATGGAAACTAGGGCGGCAAGAGTGGAACAAAACACCAGGCATAAGGCCGAGCCTTCCACCCTTTACCAAGTATATAGATGCATTAATTAAATAAGATATATTGTGATATCCCAACAAGTAAACATGTTCCAACAAGGAACAACATCTCCATGTTCCAACAAGGAACAAACTTCAATCTTCACCTGCAACTAACAATGCTATAAGAGGGGCTGAGCGAAGCGGTAACATAGCCAAACAACGGTTTGCTAGGACAAGGTGGGTTAGAGGCTTGGTTCAACAATATGGGAGGCATGATAAGCAAGTGGTAGGTATCGCAGCATAGGCATAGCAAAAGAGCGAGCACCTAGCAAGCAAAGATAGAAGTGATTTCGAGGGTATGGTCATCTTGCCTGAAATCCCGCAAGGAAGAAGAAAGAGTCCATGAAGAAGACCAACGGACGTAGTCGAACGGTTCCTCACAAACGCGACGTTACCGGAACCAACCCGAAGAAGCAACACCGGAAAGAAACACACAACATAGTAAACAACCACCACATCAACATAGCATGATGCACAACCAAGTATGATGCATGTCCGGTTTAATGAGGCATGGCATGGCAAAATGCACAAACAACCCTACAAATTAAGTGGAGCTCAACATGCCGCAGTGTTGCATATTGAAGAAAACACCACATGACTTATTTATTTCTCTCTTGTTTATTTACCCAACAATATTAAATGTTGTTTAGCATGGTAAGAGGTGAAGCAAAATAAAACTACCTATCTAGTCAAGGTTAAAAGAGGCCGGAAGCATCGAATAACAATTCCGGTAAATCCCCATATACATATTATAGATTTGGTACTGTTCTGCCCTAAACACAATTTTAGGGTTGTTAAACATGCAAGATGAGTGCACCAAGTAAATCTAGGCATTTTTCTACCCCATTTACATATAAAGTTTATTAAAATCCGAGTTACGGTTATTTAGTTATGAATTAAAGCATTTTAACATGGCAATTAAGCAAAACTTAAACAAACAACATTTTAAACATTTCAAACATGCATTAAAGTTGGAAATTATTAATCTAGACAAAATTCTAAGCATTTTACATATAAAGTTTATTGGGTTCCGATGCACGAGTGAAAAGTTATTATATATATATATATATGATGTTGGAGGGTTTTTCTGTAAAACCGCAGTCTCTGGAAAAATTGACAAATCATAGAACAGGGAAAAAAACAAGCCATGGGTCGAAAATGGTTGGCCCAACAGAGAAGGGGAGGTATGGGAGCGCTGCTCACCATGGGCCACGGCCCGGTACGGTGAAGGAGGAGGCAGGCCGTTGGGTGGCCGATTGGGCCTTCGGGAGACACGGTCCAGGCGAGAGGAGGCATGGCACGGTCAACGGGCACGAGCGAGCGGGAAGCAGAGAAAGGCCAACGCGGCGACGACCGGCGGACTCCGGCGAGAAGACGACGGAAGGTGGCGGGCGTGGGACCAGCTGACGACGGGAATGGGTAGATCCGGCCCTTGGGCACCGGATCTGGCCGGATGACGGCGCCACCGGGGTCAGCGGCAAGCGACGACGGCTCGGCTCCCTGGCTACGGAGAGAGAGAGGTTAAAGGAGAGAGAGACAGGAGCAGGGCGAACGCCAGGGGAAGTAGAGGTGGCACCTGGTGGCGGATCCGGTGGTGCTCCAGTGCCGCTCGCCGGCGCGGGACCGCGGCAAGGTTGGGCGGAGGCGTGGGGGAGCTGGTGTAGCGGGCGACGGTGGCTCAGGCCGGTCAACTGGGCGGCGCTACGAGCGGACGAGCGGGCGCGCAGCGGTGCAGGACGCGGGAGCCTCGGGCCCAGATCGACCCGGGGCGGGCCTAAGATGGGCTTCAGCGGGCCCTGCGGGAGGAGGAGGGAGGCAGGGGCGATGTGGCAGCGTAGGAGTGGTGGAGGCCGGTGGCTCCGATGGCGCTAGCCAGTGGAGATGCGCCAAATGGCGGAGGGGGCTTCGTCCGGCACGGAAATGGAGGTGGTCGGCGGTGCTAATGATTAGGGGCGCGGAAATGGAGGTGGAGGGGAAGGAATGACCAGATTTGGAAGGAGGGGTTTCCTTATATAGGTAGGGTTAGGGGTTGAGGTGTTAGGAGAGGTTTTTGGAGCCTCCGATCGCGATCCGACGGCTCCGGACGTGAGGAGGGGTAGGTTGGAGCTTGTGGGCTGTGTAGAAGGCCTCGGACTGAGACGAGAGAAGAGAGAGGGAGGCCCGACGACTTTTTCCAGAGACCGAAGACGTCCGGCGTTAGACCAGCTATACTGCCGCTATAGTTAATCGTGTGGGCGTCAAACGAACTCCGAATGCGATGAAACTTGACTGGCGGTCTATCTACACTATAATAAGACCACAGGTCAACTCTCATCCCATTCCGAGAACATTTCCGGCCACTTATAAAATACTATTTCGAACATGCCGCGGGCGCGTGCAAGTGTGGTTGGACTCAGAACGGATAACGGAGAGAACTCGGAGAACCCGGACGAATGCAAGTTTTAAAACATGATGATGCAATGCACATGATGACATGATAAGATGCAACACGCAAGCAAATGACAAGGCAACAACATCTAATAACTGGCGGACACCTGGCACATCGGTCTCGGGGCGTCACAATTATGATGTGGTATGATGGGATGGTATCCTCTTTTGAATGATTTAAGTGACTTGACTTGGCACATGTTCACGCATGTAGTTGAAACTAAATCAACATAGCCTTCGCGATATTTATGTTCATGGTGGATTATATCATACTCATGCTTGCATCCAATGTTTATTAATTTTAATGCATGTACATGGCTGTTGTCCCTCTCTAGTTGGTCGCTTCCCAGTCTTTTGCTAGCCTTCACCTGTACTAAGCGGGAATACTGCTTGTGCATCCAATCCCTTAAACCCCAAAGTTATTCCAGATGAGTCCACTATACCTTCCTATATACGGTATCTACCTGCCATTCCAAGTAAATTTGTATGTGCCAAACTCTAAACCTTCAAATAAACATTCTGTTTTGTATGCTCGAATAGCTCATGTATCAACAAAGGTTGTCCTTATCTTCCATGTTAGGTGGGTTATTCTCAAGAGGAGTGGACTCCGCTCCTCACTCATGAGAAAATGGCTGGTCACCGGGATGCCCAATCCCATGCTTTATGCAAACTAAATCAAAATTAATTGCAAACAAAACTCCCCCTGGGACCTGATGTATGTTGGAGGCACTCGTTGTTTCGAGCAAGCCATGGATTGATGCTTGTTGGTGGAGGGGGAGTATAAACTTTACCATTCCGTTTGGGAACCGCCTATAATGTGTTTAGCATGGAAGATATCGCCATCTCTTAGTTGTTACGTTGACAATGAAAGTATACCGCTCAAAATACAATTTATCTCTATTGCAAAACCGAGCTCTGGCACCTCTACAAATCCCTGCTTCCCTCTACGAAGGGCCTATCCATTTACTTTTATGCTGAGTCATCACCCTCTTATTTAAAAGCACTAGTTGGAGAGCACAACTGTCATTTGCATTCATCACTGTTAATTTATATTGGGTATGACTGTGATTGGATCTCTTTTACCATGAATTACAATGTCTAGTCAGTCCTTGATCTTTAAAGGTGCTCTGCATTTATGTTTTGCGGTCTTAGAAAGGGCTAGCGAGATACCATCTTGTTATGTCATATTATGATTGTTTTGAGAAAGTGTTGTCATCCGAGATTTATTATTATGACTTGCTAGTTGATTATGCTATTGATATGAGTAATGATGAGACCTGAGAATTATTGCAAGTGTGGTTAGTTATGATTTATGCTGAAAACTTGAATGCTAGCTTGACATAGTTACAACAACAAGAGCAAACAGAGTTTGTAAAATTTTTTCTTTCTTTCTTTCAGTTTGTCAACTGAATTGCTTGAGGATAAGCAAGGGTTTAAGCTTGGGGGAGTTGATACGTCTCCGTCGTATCTACTTTTCCAAACACTTTTGCCCTTGTTTTGGACTCTAACTTGTATGGTTTGAATGGAACTAACCCGGACTGACGTTGTTTTCAGCAGAATTACCATGGTGTTGTTTTATGTGCAGAAAACAAATATTCTCGGAATGACCTGAAACTCCACGGAACATCTTAGAAAAAACAATAAAAATCCTCGCCAAAGATGAAGACCAGGGGGCCCACACCCTTCTCATGAGGGTGGGGGGCGCCCCCCTAGGGCGCGCCCCCTACCTCGTGGGCCCCCTGTTGCGTCTCCAACTCCAACTCCACCTCCATATATTGAGTTTCGATGAGAAAAAAATCAGGGAGAAGAAATCATCGCGTTTTACGATACGGAGCCGCCGCCAAGCCCTAAAACCTCTCGGGAGGGCTGATCTAGAGTCCGTTCAGGGCTCCGGAGAGGGGGATTTGTCGCCGTCATCATCATCAACCATCCTCCATCACCAATTTCATGATGCTCACCGCCGTGCATGAGTAATTGCATCGTAGGCTTGCTGGGCGGTGATGGGTTGGATGAGATTTATCATGTAATCGAGTTAGTTTTGTTAGGATTTGATCCCTAGTATCCATTATGTTCTGAGATTGATGTTGCTATGGCTTTGCTATGCTTAATGCTTGTCACTAGGGCCCGAGTGCCATGATTTCAAATCTGAACCTATTATGTTTTCATGCATATATGTGAGTTCTTGATCCTATCTCGCAAGTCTCCTACTATGTGTTATGATCCGGCAACCCCGAAGTGACAATAATAAGGACCACTCCTGGTGATGACCATAGTTTGAGGAGTTCATGTATTCACTATGTGCTAATGCTTTGTTCCCGTTTTGTATTAAAAGGAGGCCTTACTATCCCTTAGTTTCCAATAGGACCCCGCTGCCACGGGAGGGTAGGACAAAAGATGCCATGCAAGTTCTTTTCCATAAGCACGTATGACTATATACGGAATACATGCCTACATTACATTGATGAATTGGAGCTAGTTCTGTGTCACCCTATGTTATGACTGTTACATGATGAACCACATTCGGCATAATTATCCATCACTGATCCGGTGCCTACAAGTTTTACATATACTGGTTTACGCTTATTTACTTTCCCGCTGCAACTGTTACAATCACTACAAAATACCAAAAACATTACTTTTGCTGTCTTTACTTTTGTTGCCGCTACCACCACTATCATATTACTTTGCTACTAAATACTTTGCTACAGATACTAAGTTTCCAGGTGTGGTTGAATTGACAACTCGGCTGCTAATACTTGAGAATATTCTTTGGCTCCCCTTGTGTTGAATCAATAAATTTGGGTTGAATACTCTACCCTTGAAAGCTGTTGCGATCCCCTATACTTGTGGGTTATCATGGGGCCACGCAGTACTACCGCTTGCTGCCAAGTGGTACTACCAGGAGGTCACACGGTACAACCGTGCAGGCCCGCGGTACTACCGCTGCACCAGCATCGACTAGGGCAGACCTGTGGCACAAGTGCTGAGGGCGGTACTTCTGCGGGCGCGGTACTACCGCTCCCCCTTGCGGTACTACCGCAAGGCAGGAATCCCCTAGCCTGGGAAGAGAGAGGATAAGGAAACAACCATGCCTACTTCCGCTGAAAAATGGAAGAAGCAAAAACCCGACACAGTACTACTACAGAGGGGCGGTACTACCGCCTGGCAGCTGAGCACGGTACTACTATGGAGTGAAAGCGGTACTACCGTGGTAGGCGCGGATGTAAAAAATTACATCCACCCCTACTACCGCGGGGGAGCGATACTAGCCTGGTGGGCCACGGTAGTGCAGTTCCAGGGGAGCGGTACTACCGTGGGCACCTGCGGTACTACCGCGCCGTAGCACGGTACTACCGTTGGTGCCTACGGTACTACCGCTCACCTGGGAGCAGTACTACCGCAGGCCAACACAGCAGCCAGAAGAAAGGTGATGAGATAAGCAACGGAGGAAGCTCCAAGGTGCAAGAGAAAGGAGGGGACAAGGAAGAAACGTGTACGTGATGATTCCACCCAAACCTTTCCGACGCGGACCCCCTCTTAATAGTACGGCTTTCCTACGACTCAAAACCACCAAAAAGAAACGTAGAAAAGACGCCGTCTTCAACAGTCTTCGAGGGGCACCCAACCATCTTGTGCCTAGTGATGAAATGTCTGGGATACTCAAGGCACACGATTAGTCCGCAAACGCGTTGTCATCAATCACCAAAACACCTTAGGGATAAAACTGCCCTTACACACTTTCATTGTCACACCAAAGAGGCACTTTGCTTTTTGGAAGACCAACTTACCAAAGAGCAACCAAGGAATTGGCACCCTCCGGAAGTGGACTTCCTATCCACTTTGTCTCCCGCCCAATCGGAATCCGAATACCCTACAAGCTTGTAGTTTTCTCCTCTTGGGTACCATAAGCCAAAGTTTGGGGTATGAGCCAAATATTGAAAGATTCGTTTGACCGCCACATCGTGACTTTCCTTAGGTGCGGCTTGAAACCATGCACAAATTCCCACACTCAACATGATATCCGGTCTAGATGCACAAAGGTAAAGCAAGGATCCAATCATGGAGCGATATACCTTTTGATCCACCGCTTTACCATTGGGATCAATGTCAAGTTGGCACTTGGTGGGCATTGGAGCGGAAGCCATCTTGACATCACTTAGCTTGAATCTTTTGAGCATGTCTTGGGTGTATTTGGCTTGGTTGATGAAGGTTCCTTCTCTTCTTTGCTTCACTTCGAACCCAAGAAAGAACTTCAACTCTCCCATGGAAGACATCTCGAAATTTGAGGTCATGCGAGCGGCAAATTCCTCATTGAAAGCTTTGTTAGGGGAACCAAAGATAATATCATCAACATATAATTGGCACACAAACAACTCCCCTTTGACCTTCTTAGTAAAAAGAGCGGGGTCGATTAGCCCAACTTCAAAACCACGGTCTTGTCACAACTCGGTAAGGTGGTCATATCACGCACATGGGGCTTGTTTAAGGCCATAGAGTGCCTTATCGAGTTGATACACATGATCGAGAAAGTAGGGATCCTCGAACCCGGGGGGTTGCTTGACATAAACCAATTCATTAATAGGACCATTAAGAAAAGCACTCTTCACATCCATTTGTTGTAACTTAAAGTTATGATGAGAAGCATATGCAATCAACATGCGAATGGATTCAAGACGAGCAACGGGAGCAAAGGTTTCACCGTAGTCGATACCCTCGACTTGGGAGTATCCTTGTGCTACCAAACGAGCCTTGTTGTGAATGATAATCCCATGGGCATCTTGCTTGTTCTTAAATATCCACTTGGTTCCAATGACATTGTGGTTCCCCGTCGGTCTTGGCACCAATCTCCACACTTTGTTGCGCTCGAAGTTGTTGAGTTCTTCATGCATGGCATTGAGCCAATCCGGATCTTCGAGCGCCTCATAGACCTTGTGGGGTTCGACACAAGAGACAAACACGTGATGTTCACAATAGTTTGCTAATTGTCTACGAGTTCTTACCCCCTTTATTAAGCTTCCAAGCACATTTGTCATGAGATGATCCTTGGTGGAGAGCTTGGAGGCAACCTTGGCCGCACGATGCTCCAATTCCTCCTCGGGGGTGAGACAAGGAGTGGTCACTTGATCATCTTGAGCGTCGTCTTGAGCTTGTTCTTGTTCTTGAACTTGCTCGGAGGAGAGAAAATGACCTTGGGCATCACTTGATGTGTCAACACCGTCTTGATCATGATCTTGCCCTTGGTCATGTTCTTGAGGATGAGGGCCTTCATGTTGTTCTTCGGAAGCGTGTGGGCCTTGGGTTGGTGATGGCTCCACTTGAGTGGAGCATTGTCCTTCTCCTTCGGCCACAAGGGGTTCCTCAATGGGTAGGATAAAGCCAACACCCATTCTTCTTATGGCTTGAGGAGGAATTTCATCACCTACATCACAAGTGCCACTTTGCTCCACTTGGGAGCCGTTATTCTCATCAAACTCCACGTTACACGTCTCCTCAATAATTCCCGTGGATTTATTGAGGACACGGTAAGCATGAGAGTTTGTAGCATAACCAACAAATATGCCCTCATAAGCTCTAGCCTCAAATTTAGACAATCGAACACCTTTCTTGAGAATGAAACACTTACACCCGAACACCCGAAAGTACTTGAGGTTGGGCTTGTTACGGTGAGTATCTCATATGGAGTCTTGTTCAAGCCCTTGCGGAGGTAGAGCCGATTGGATGCGCGACATGCGGTGTTGATGGCTTCGGACCAAAAGTTGTATGGATACTTGAACTCCGCCATCATGGTCCTTGCCGCATCCATCAACGTCCGGTTCTTCCTCTCCGAAACACCGTTTTGTTGAGGGGTGTAAGGTGCGGAATATTGATGCTTGATCCACCATCAAGTTCACTTCTATGTCAAGATCTTTGCATTGTGTTGATGTTGTGCTTCATTTGCAAAGTCAATGACGGTTTGTTGGGTCTCGCTCTTCCTCTTGAAGAAATACACCCAAGTGTATCTTGAGTAGTCATCCACAGTCACCAAGTAGTACTTCCTACCCCCAAGACTATCAAAGGATGGAGGCCCAAAGAGATCCAAGTGAAGGAGCTCCAAAGGCCTCTTTGAGTAAATGATAGTCATGGGAGGGCGAGCCTTCTCGTGTAGCTTTCCTTCGATACAAGCACTGCAAGCACGATCTTTAGCAAAACTAACATTTGTTAGTCCACGGACATGGTCCCCCTTGAGAAGACTTTGCAAAGATCTCATATTGACCTGGGCTAAACGGCAATGCCAAAGCCATCCCACATCAACTTTAGCCATTAGGCATGTCGCGGTCTTAGTGGGTCGCTCCGAAAAGTTAATCACATATAGACCGTTCTCGACATGCCCAACAAAGGCTACTTTAAGAGTCTTGCTCCACAAGAGGGCGACAGTATCAATATCAAAGAAAGTGGCAAAGCCCATGATTTCAAGTTGACGAACAGAAAGTAAATTGTATGCAAGGGACTCAACAAGCATGACCTTCTCGATCGTGAGATCATGAGAGATGACTACCTTGCCAAGTCCCAATACCTTAGAAGATGAGGCGTCACCCCACTCGACATTGGTGGGCATAGATGGAATCTTGTGCACGTCCACCACCAAGTCCTTGCTTCCGGTCATATGATTTGTAGCTCCGCTATTGAGCAACCATGATCCCCACCGGAAGCAAACACCTACAAGAGATCAATGCTTGGTTTTAGGTACCCATTTTGTAATGGGTCCTTTGATGTTAGTAACAAGGGTCTTTGGAACCCAAATAGACCATTCAATGTACTCATGAGGAGAACCAACAAATTTGGCATAGACATGCCCATCACTAGCACGACATATCACATAAGAAGGATTAAAGTCGCCGGCTTTGATGGGAGGAGTGGCATTGCCCTTTTTGACACCGCCACCCTTCGCATTGTTCTTCTTCTCCTTGGAAGCACTCTCTCCCTCCTTCACAAAGGTTTGCATGAGAGGAGGAGGTCGTTTGGTCTTGTCATTCTTCTTCTTGTTCTTGGACTCGGGCACGTACCCAATCCCTTCCTTGGCCACAACTCCCTTTTGGTTGGTCAAGAGGTCATTGAGGTTCTTATTGCCTTGTATGCAAGACGCAAAACCTTTATCAAGTTGCACCTTTAGCTTAGCGTTCTTCTCAACAAGATGCACATGCTCACAACACGAGTTAGTAGCATTTGCATTATCAATTAACATCATACAAGAAAAAGTGGCTTTTTCCTTGGTTAGCTTTACTTGAAGTTGATCATGAGACTCTTTGAGGCTAGCATGAGCACCCTTCAAGACCTTGTGAGCCTTGTCAAGTAGATCAAACTCCTCTTCGAGTCTAGCAAGATCAACCTCAAGTTCGGCCTTCTCGGAGTTTAGCACATGAGAAACAATGAGAACATGATCAAAATCTTTCTTTAACTTAGCATGATCAATGTTGTGTGACTCCTCAAGAGCCAAACGAAGACCACGCTCTTCCTCAAGAGCATTGGAAAGATCCGAAATCTCATCGGCATAGTCACGACTATGTCCTTCCATCTTATAGATGGTATCTTCGTGGGACTCAATCATGTCATTGGCTTCACCAAGTTGTTCCAAGAGAGCAACAAAGTGCTTCTTGGATTTACCCTTATGTTTTCCCATAAAGGAATCAAACTCATTCACCTCCACATTAGCTCCCTCATGTTCATCAATGCTATCCGTGGAAGAAGGATGATTAATGATGGTAGTTTTGATGTTGGGGGTTACCTTGTTGGTGGCTTTAGCCACGAGGCACTTGGCGGTAATGCTATCATTGGGTGAGTCGAAGAGAGACACCCGTGGAGTCGTCACAATGGCAACTGAGGCCATGGCAACCGACTCACCATCTTCATCATCGTCATCATCCTCACTGTACTCTTCTTGTACCACCAATGCCTTGGAAGGAGTCTTCTTGGTGAAGTTGCTCTTGTTGGGGAACGACTTGGCCTTGTCCTTATGGATGAGCTTTCCACCATTGTCTTCCCTCTTCCCATACGGGTACTCCGCAACAAAATGACTCACATTTCCACAATTGTAGCAAGTCCTTACACGTTGCTTGCTCTTCGTGCCACCTGAGTTGTTTTTGTTAAAGTTTGGCCTTGAGTTCTTCTTGCTCCAAAATTGTCTTGAAGCAAGTGCCATGTGTTCATGATATGCATACTTTGTATCTTCGGGGTTGCTCTCCTCTTCTTCCTCTTCTTCTTCTTCAACGCAGACCTTGGCCTTCAAAGCAAGGTTGGGCTTCTTTGCCCTTTGAGAACGGAGCACCGCATTGTCGGCGGTCTTGTCCAAGATGTCCGTGGCCACAAACTCATCCAACACTCTTGAGGTCAAAGTGTGGAAGTCCGGCCTTTGACGAATGACGGAGGGCATGGCCTTGTGGTAAGGCATCATTGCCTTGAGGAATTTGCGCTTGATCCAATTGTCATCCGTGTCCTTGCTCCCGTGATCTCGGAGTGAGACCGCGAGTTTGGTTACTCTCTGATAGAGCTCACGAGGTTCTTCATCTTATTTCATTGCAAACTCATCGGGTTCATCTTGCACCACTTCATAGTTGGAGCGTTGAATGCTTGCGCTTCCCCGGTAGAGTGAGACAACACAAAGCCATGCGTCTTTGGCCAAGGTGAAGGGCCGAAGATGAGGTAGATCTTCGGGTGGAATTGCATCTTGAATGATGAAGAGAGCATTCTCATTGAATTGATTATCCGCGGCTTCTCGAGGAGTGAAGTTGCTTGGATCATGCGGATCGAAACCTTCTTTAATGATTCTCCAAAGATTAGTGTTCACATGATTTAAATGACACTTAAAGAGGTAAACCCAAGAATCAAAGTCCTCATTTTTCACAATCTTAGGGGGAGGACCGGCATGATTCAAATGAGTGGAAGGAACCGGTCCACCATAAACAAGTGGTGGTTCCACATGAGCAAAGATGCCGGTGCCAATTTTACCACTAGAAGAAGGAGCCTTCTCACTACTAGCTTCCCCTTGTCGGAGGTAGCATCTGTCACCTTGTTGGTGGGATCACCCACTTTCAACGGTGCGGAGGATAGTTTAAGCCCTTCAAGGAATTTAGTAAACATGCTTTCAACCTCGGTCGTCATGGAGGTTTTCAATGTCTCCAAGGACACATTGAACTCCTCACGAGAGACCGAGTTTCCCCTATCGCCCTTAGACGAGATCGGATTCACACCAGAGTGTTCCTCCACACAATCTATGGTATCAACCATACTCTTCGGATGGTAAAGTCCTTAATAAAGAGACGAGGCTATGATACCAATTGAAAGGATCGATATGGTTGACTAGAGGGGGTGAATAGGCAAATAACAATTTTTTACTTTTCTTTACCAAATTGAACTTTGCATCAAAGTAGGCTGTCTAGATGTGCAACTAGGTGAGCAACCTATATGATGCAACAACAACAAACAAGCAAGCAAGCAAGCAAGAGAAGTAACACTAAAGAGCTTGAACAAGTAAAGGTAAGAGATAACCAAGAGTGGATCCGGTGAAGACGAGGATGTGTTACTGAAGTTCCTTCCTTTTGAGGGGAAGTACGTCTCCGTTAGAGCGGTGTGGAGGCATAATGCTCCCCAAGAAGCCACTAGGGCCACCGTATTCTCCTCACTCCCTCACACAATGCGAGATGCCGTGATTCCACTATTGGTGCCCTTGAAGGCGGCGACCGGACCTTTACAAACAAGGTTGGGGAAAACTCCACAACTTAATTGGAGGCTCCCAACAATACCACGAAGCTTCACCACAATGGACCATGGCTCCGTGGTGACCTCAACCGTCTAGGGTGCTCAAACACCCAAGAGTAACAAGATCCGCTAGGGATAGGTGGGGGAATAAAAAATCTCTTGGTGGAAGTGTAGATCGGGGCCTTCTCAACCACTCCCGAGCAAATCAACAAGTTTGATTGGCTAGAGAGATAGATCGGGCGAAAATGGAGCTTGGAGCATTAATGGAGCTTGAGGGGGAAGAGGTAGGTCAACGGGGAAGAAGGGGACCCTGAGGGAGTCCTGGATTAGGGGGTCTTCGAACAGCCGAACTATATCCTTTGGCCGGACTACTGGACTATGAAGATACAAGATTGAAGACTTCGTCTCGTGTCCGGATGGGACTCTACTTGGCGTGGAAGGCAAGCTAGGCAATACGGATATGGATATCTCCTCCTTTGTAACCCACCTTGTGTAACCCTAACCCTCTCCGGTGTCTATATAAACCGAAGGGTTTTAGTTCGTAGGACAACAACCACAACATACAATCATACCATAGGCTAGCTTCTAGGGTTTAGCCTCTCTGATCTCGTGGTAGATCTACTCTTGTACTACCCATATCAATAATATCAATCAAGCAGGACGTAGGGTTTTACCTCCATCAAGAGGGCCCGAACCTGGTTAAAACATTGTCTCCCCTGCCTCCTGTTACCATCCGGCCTAGACGCACAGTTCAGGACCCCCTACCCGAGATCCGTCGGTTTTGACACCGACATTGGTGCTTTCATTGAGAGTTCCTCTGTGTCGTCGCCGTTAGGCTTGATGGCTCCTACTATCATCAATAGACTATATCCTTTGGCCGGACTACTGGACTATGAAGATACAAGATTGAAGACTTTGTCTCGTGTCCGGATGGGACTCTACTTGGCGTGGAAGGCAAGCTAGGCAATACGGATATGGATATCTCCTCCTTTGTAACCCACCTTGTGTAACCCTAACCCTCTCCGGTGTCTGTATAAACCGAAGGGTTTTAGTCCGTAGGACAACAACCACAACATACAATCATACCATAGGCTAGCTTCTAGGGTTTAGCCTCTCTGATCTCGTGGTAGATCTACTCTTGTACTACCCATATCATCAATATCAATCAAGCAGGACGTAGGGTTTTATCTCCATCAAGAGGGCCCGAACCTGGGTAAAACATTGTCTCCCCTGCCTCCTGTTACCATCCGGCCTAGACGCACAGTTCGGGACCCCCTACCCGAGATCCGTCGGTTTTGACACCGACATTGGTGCTTTCATTAAGAGTTCCTCTGTGTCGTCGCCGTTAGGCTTGATGGCTCCTACTATCATGGATAGCGATGCGGTCGGTTTTGACACCGACATTGGTGCTTTCATTGAGAGTTCCTCTGTGTCGTCGCCGTTAGGCTTGATGGCTCCTACTATCATCGATAGCGATGCGGTCCAGGGTGAAACTTTTCTTGTCAGGACCCCGATTCCAAGTCACATCGATCTAGCCAGTAACACCTCATATCACATTGCGGCCTCACGCAAGGTATCCCCAGGGGTGTCACCTTACCATGGCCCGGGACCGTTTGCGCCTTTTGGCTCACGTATATGATAGTGTCGCTAGCATCCATATGACAGAGAACCCGGGCCAACATGGCTAGTCGTGAACCCAAAGCGGCACAGACCTATGGAGACAGGCATACATGAATCACATCGAGCATGTCGGTCATCAGCGAGTGAATCCGGGCTGTAGCACTGGGCTAACAGGACTCTGGGGAACCCGGGCTGTAGCAGGCTAGGCAGGACTCCAGAAGTCACCGCGTGACATTTCCCCGTGGGGACAGACATAGGAACGAAGTGAAACACATGCCGGTCAGTCAACTGTCCTGAGCAGTAGTGCTGGGCTAGCAGGACTCCGGTGAACCAGGCTGTAGCGGACTACTATGGCTCGAGGAGCACTAGACTACATTTCCCCATAAGAAAGGCTGCCAAGGATAAACAACTAGATTGTCGGATCCCACACATACACACAATATGCTCGATATGTGCAAATACAACATGGCATCACAACAAAACTCTACAACTCAAGTACTTTATTTAAAGGCTCCAGAGAGCCATACATAACATGTGCATACAGGTAGGGGTCACATGACCCGACACTCAAGTCATACAAGCATACAAGCACATGCGGAAGCAAATAGTCTGAGTACAGACACTAGAAAGAAAGAAGGCTTCTCGAAGCCTATCTATCTACATAGGGCCCTCCATGGCCAGGATCACCACCTGGGTGGCAAGTAACTCATCGACGTCGAGATCTACATAAAACCCATCGGAGGGGGCGGTGTTGTCGTCTGAAAATAGTAATTAAGCAAACATGAGTACAAAGGTACTCTACAAGTCTTACATCATAACCTACTATACATGCTCATTCTCAAGAAGGTGGTGGAGTTATTGCAGTAAGCCAGCTTTGACTCTTGGCTAAGCTATCCTATGAGGCACCACTAGTAAAATAGTTTTTGCACACGAGTCCACTAATCACCAACACAATACTCTACCGGGGATCCTCCCTCGTCATCCTACGAGAGAGCCATCCTCGATACTCACACTTATCTTGAGTATTTTAGTAGTAACCATTAACTTGTCTATGAACTGTATAGGCAACCAAGTAGTCCTTTACCGCGGACACGGCTATTCGAATAGATGATGTTAACCCTGCAGGGGTGTACTTCTTCATACACGCTCTCACTACTTACCGCTGTTTACACGACATGTACTCGGCAACCTTCAAGCGGAAGCCCAACGAGGGTGTCGGCCATGGCCTACCTAAACACTCAAGTCCCTAGTCCAGGTTTATCGCCTATCCAGGTTCCATCCGCAGGGAGTCTGGCCAAGGTTTCCACATACGGCCCCGAACGATGTGAACAGGGTCCCGAGACGCCAAACGGGCGCCCGGCATACCCGGCCACGGTGTATCTACCGCAACATAGCCCACCCCTAGGGTCAGCGCTACACACGGCCGCCAACACATAACCTACAAACACCAGAAACTAATTGCAACTCCTGGACAGAGTACTAGGGTGATTAAGAAGCCGAGAGGGTCCATTGGTTTCGGGCCCAATGTATGGTAGTAACTGAATCTTAAATCACACATACAGATCTCGGTTCTTATGGACGGCCTCAATGAAACAACCCACCATGTACTCCTACATGGCCTCTCATCGATACCTTTACCAAATCATGTTCAACACAACCCTCACATTACCGACATAATCATTTCACTCTAGCCCATCACCCAGATGAACCAGACCTGACACAACTCTAAGCATAGCAGGCATAGTATGGTAGGAAACACAAACATCGCTCAATCAACTCCTACAGATGCTAGTGGGTTTCATCTAGTTGCTGTGGCAATGACAGGTCATGCAGAGGATAAGGGTTCAACTACTATAGCACACAGTAGTTTGAAACGTTGTTGTCTTAATGCAGTAAACGAGAGCAGAGGCGAGAACATGGGATTGTATCGATATGATCAATGGGGATGCTTGCCTGATGGAGTGGTAGTAGGGTACTGCCCTTCAGTTGGATACTCGGAGATATCCTCGGAGGCAGAACCTACCACGAAAGACACCACAGAGTATAATCAACACATGGCAATATGCAACAATATTATGCATGCTATGACATGGCAAAATGATGTGTCCTGCCTAATGCAATGTGAAACAAGTTGAAATGGTTCCATTTGAATCAAAGATTCAAATGAAAGCTTAAGCTCTTATGCATAATAAGTGTATTAGCTTGCTTCACCTAAGCAGCAAGGTTAAAGTGTTTTGTCATGCATGAAACCATTATAGATGGATAGATTGAATTTTTCTGATCATTTTTCATATATAATTTTTTTGATTTGGAGCTATGGTTGATTTTCTATGATTTTTAGAAGTTTAGGATATTTTCTGGAATTTCCTATATAAGAATAAATCCAGAAAATGAATAATTGTGTCAGCACTACGTCATTGTGATGTCAGCGGGTCAAAGGCGCCAGCCCAGGTCAAACCTGACTGGTGGGGCCCACTGGTCAGTGACTCTATGCACTAACTACGTTTAGTTAGCCTAATTAACTGGGCAGTGCCCACTAGTCAGTGACTATACTAATTAAACTAACCTAGTTAGTTAGCACTAACAGAGTAATTAGTCGGGCGGGGCCCGCATGTCAGTGAGAGAGGGGGGAGGTCAACCCGTGTCAGCAGAGTCAACCTCATCGGTCAGCGGGTCAAAGCCTGCCGGCGTTTAGCCGCCGGAGAGGCCAGACGCGGCGGCGCGCTGCGGGAATCGCCCACAGGGCACCATTTGATGCGCGGAGAGCAGCTACGGGTAGCTGCTGCTCGCCCACATCCAACCAGGGTGACGGCGTGGCCGGGGAGTGGCCAGAGCATCGCCGGCGACGAGCTCGGCGGAGGCCGAGGCTCGGGTGTGCTCGTGCTCGTGGCTGCGGTGGCCTAGGTGATGCGGCGAAAGCGCCTACAGCATCTACGTGGCGCGGGGAGTGTGACGGGCACAAGCCCATGACCAAATGGTCACCGGAACATCGTCGGTGACGTGGTTAGGCGGCGGCACGTTCGGGCACAAGAGGCGTGGCGTCTACGGCGTTCTAGGGGCGAAACGAAAGCTACGGGGAGGTTCAGCAGCTCACGGGGAAGCTTCGAAGGCGGTCAGCGTGCTCGGGGAAGCTCGGGTGCGGCGGATCGAGATGGCGATCGACGGCGGCTGAAGGTTGAAGACAGCGGTGGCGGGGACGATGCAGGGGCTCCGGCGTCATGCAACTCGGCTGGTCGACGTAGTCGACGACGGCGAACCGTTCGGACACGGTGCGAGGGCGCGGGGACGGCGTTGGACGCGGCTGCGACGAGCGGTGGCGACGGTGATGTCTCGGGCGACGTCGGGGAGGGCGAGAGAGAGGAGCCAGAGGGGAGAGCGAGTGTCTGCGAGGTCGGGGAGAGAGAGGGGGTTCGTCCCACGTCGACAGGGCGGCGAGGGAGTGAGGCAGGGTGCTGCGTGGCACGCTGCTGTGCTCGCCGTCGAGCACCTGCTCGCCTCGTTGGCTAGGCGAAGCAGCTGCGTGGAGCGGCTGCTGGGCCGGGCCAGCTAGGTGGGCCGGCTGGTGGGCTTCCAGGTAAGTCTCTGGTCCTTTTTGTTTTCTCTTTTATTTATTTCCTGCTATGTGTATTGAAATATAATAAATACTATTTCATTTCCAAAAACTCTGGAAATATTCAGAGGCACATTTGAGAATATTCTCAACTGCCTAAAAATGCTTCCAAGATTATTTGAGCACTTTAAAATATTTATAGCATTTAAAATGCCCAAATTCAAATACTTATGGCTTGTTTAAAAATCCAGAATGGCTCCATAAATTGCAAGACCATTTTTGGCAGAGGTTTTAATCAAGACCAAAAATGGTGGGCTTTTATGAAGGGCATTTTGGGTTCATTGAAATTCCAATTGTTGGAAATTAGCATTTTCAGGGGGGTGTTGGGGTTGATTAGCCCCCATTTCAAGTTTAAAAGAAATTTAAACATGATGCACAAGTTCAACCAACCCTAATGCATAACAGGAAAGCAGGGATGTGACATTTCTCCCCGCACAGATCTTCGTATTCGGTGGCTTTGCACTGTGGGCTAATTCGCTTGGCCATCTGGAGCAGATTGAAAGCTACGCCCCTGGCCGTCAGGTCAGATTTGGAAGTTTGAACTACACGGCCGACATCCGCGGAGACTTGATCTTCGACGGATTCGAGCCACAGCCGGGCGCGCCGCACTGTCACGATGGGTATGACCTAGCTCTGCCGCCGAACAGTACCCCAGAGGTCGCGCCCGCATCAGCTCCGACCCTAAGCTCGGAGCCAACTATGCCAATCGAGGACGGGTGGTTAGACACCGCCTCAGAGGCCGCAGTCTCAACGGCGATCGAGCCGAACACCAGCCTAATCCTCTGCGCAACCCGTGACCCCAAGGTGCCGGACTCTTTTTCTGACTCTGAACCGCCCACGCCCCTACCAATCAAATCCGATTGGGCGCCAATCATGGAATTCACCGCCGCGGATATCTTTGTGCACTCGCCCTTCGGTGACATTCTGAATTCACTAAGGTCTCTCTCCTTGTCAGGAGAGCCCTGGCCGGATTATGGCCAATAGGATTGGGATGCGGACGACGAAGAAATTCAACGCCCACCCACCACCCACTTAATAGCCACAGTCGATGACTCAACCGACATGCTCGACTTCGACTCCGAATACATTGACGGTATGGACGACGATGCGGGAGGCGAAGAGGAACCACCGCCCATAGGGCGCTGGACGTCCACCTCATCATATGACGTATACATGGTGGACACACCAAAAGAAGACGAGGACGAGGAACGGAAGGATGCAACGAAGGCTTGTTCCCTCGAGAAGCAGTCAAAGCAGCGGCGCAAGCACCGCCCCAAATCCCGCCTCGGCAGAAATAACAATCATACAGACCCAGCGTTGGAGCAGGGCGAACCACCACCGGACCACGGCAATATGGAGAATCAAACCGAACAAACCAATTCTGTCAAAGATGATAGTCCGGACGACATAACACCGGACAAGCACCGGGAGCAGCAGAATGCCCGCCAAAGGCTTGTTGCCACCGCGAGGAGTTTGAAAAAGAAGAAGCAAAGGCTCAAGGCTGCGCAGGACACACTCCAAATCAGATGGAGTAAAGTACTCAACACAGCAGCGAAGTACGGCGGCAATCGCCCCACCAAGAGCTACCCAAAGCGGAAGTTGCTACCTGAATTCGATGAGGAGGCCTCAGACCCCCCACAACCAAAAATTAAAACAGCCATCTGGCCGGATAGACGACCTCACGACCAACATAAAGTGGCAAGCAACGCCGCACATAAGCCAATACGCGGTCTACGTGAGGGCTCGCATCAAAAGGAGGGCGAAACTAGATCCATCTATGGACCACGCAAGCGTGCTCCAGCATACGATGCAACACAACAAACATCCGAACAACGCGGTACACCCAGATATAGGGGTGCCGCACACCCCCTATGTTTCACCGATGAGGTGCTGGACCATGAATTTCCAGAGGGATTCAAACCCGTAAACATAGAGGCATACGATGGAACAACAGACCCTGGGGTCTGGATTGAGGACTATATCCTCCATATCCACATGGCTCGGGGAGATGATCTCCACGCCATTAAGTATTTACCCCTCAAACTCAAAGGGCCAGCTCGGCACTGGCTAAAGAGCCTCCCCGAAAGCTCCATTAGAAGTTGGGAAGAGCTCGAAGATGCCTTTCGGGCAAATTTTCAAGGGACTTATGTCCGACCTCCGGACGCGGATGATTTGAGTCATATAACTCAACAGCCCAGAGAGTCAGCCCGAAAGCTTTGGAACAGGTTTCTTACTAAAAAGAACCAAATTGTCGACTGTCCGGACACCGAAGCCTTGGTAGCTTTTAAGCATAGCGTCGGTGACGAATGGCTTGCCAGACACCTCGGCCAAGAAAAGCCGAGAACAATGGTAGCATTAACAAGCCCCATGACCCGATAGCTGGCTAGCCAGATGCAGCACCAGCGACCCCAGTACATCCGAAGTTAGAGATGGAAATGGGAAATCACGGCGAAACAACAATAACAAACGTCGGAATAAAGAAGACAACACGAAGAGCACGGCAGTAAACGCCGGATTCAAAAGCTCTCGGCCTGGTCAGCAAAAGCCGCCCTCTAAAAGCGCCAGAGACGAACTGTCCAGCCTAAACAAAATTCTGTACCAAATATGTCAGATCCATAGCACCCCTGGTAAACCCGCTAATCATACCCACAGAGAATGTTGGGTCTTCAAGCAGTCCGGCAAGCTCAACGCCGTACACAAGGGGGAGTGAGGGAGTCCTGGATTAGGGGGTGTCCAGATGGCCGGACTATACCTTCAGCCGGACTCCTGGACTACGAAGATACAAGATTGAAGACTTCGTCCTGTGTCCGGGAGGGACTTTCCTTGGCGTGGAAGGCAAGCTTGGCGATACGGATATGTAGATCTCCTACCATTGAAACCGACTTTGTGTAACCCTAACCCTCTCCGGTGTTTATATAAACCGGAGGGTTTTAGTCCGTAGGACAACATAGACAACAACAATCATACCATAGGCTAGCTTCTAGGGTTTAGCCTCTCTGATCTCGTGGTAGATCTACTCTTGTACTACCCATATCATCAATATTAATCAAGCAGGACGTAGGGTTTTACCTCCATCGAGAGGGCCCGAACCTGGGTAAAACTTCGTGTCCCTTGCCTCCTGTTACCATCCGGCCTAGACGCACAGTTCGGGACCCCCTACTCGAGATCCGCCGGTTTTGACACCGACATTGGTACTTTCATTGAGAGTTCCTCTGTGTCGTCGCCATCAGGCTCGATGGCTCCTACGATCATCAATAACGATGCAGTCCAGGGTGAGACCTTCCTCCTCGGATAGATCTTCGTCTTCGGCGGCTTCGCACTGCGGGCCAATTCACTTGGCCATCTGGAGCAGATCGAAAGCTATGCCCCTGGCCGTCAGGTCAGATTTGGAAGTTTGAACTAAACGGCTGACATCCGCGGGGACTTGATCTTCGACGAATTCGAGCCACTGCCGAGCGCGCCGCACTATCCCGACAAGCATGATCTAGCTCTGCCGCCGTACAGTGCCCTGGAGGCCGCACCCGCATCGGCTTCGACCCTTAATTCGGAGCCAACTGCGCCGATCGAGGATAGGTGGTTGGACGCCGCCTCGGGGGCTGCGATCCCAACGGCGATCGAGCCGAACACCAGCCCCGCACTCTGCGAGACTCGTGACTCCAAGGAGCCAGACTCCTCTCCAGACTCCGAACCCTCCGCGCCCCTGGCAATCGAATCCGATTGGGCGCCGATCATGGAGTTTACTGCCGCAGACATCTTTCAGTAATCGCCCTTCGGCGATATTATGAAATCACTAAAGTCTCTCTCTTTATTAGGAGAGCCCTGGCCGGACTACGGTCAGCAAGATTAGGATATGGACGATGAAGAAATTCAAAGCCCACCCACCACCCACTTTGTAGCCACTATTGACGATTTAACCGACATGCTCGACTTCGACTCCGAAGACATCGACGGTATGGACACCGATGAAGGAGACGATGAAGAACCAGCGCCTATTGGGCCTTGGAATGCCACCTCGTCATATGACGTATACATGGTGGACGCACCAAAAGATGACGACGAGGAGCGGAAGGACGCACCGAAAGCTTGTTCCCTCGAAAAGCAGTCAAAGAGGCGACGCAAGCGCCGCCCCAAATCCCGCCTCGACAGAAATAGCGATCACACAGACCCAGCGCTGGAGCAGGGCGAACCGCTGCTGGACAATGGCAATTCGGATAATCAAACCGAACAAACAAATTCTATCAAGGATAATGGTCCGGACGACACAACGCCGGACAGGCACCCGGAGCAGCAGAATGCCCGTAAAAGGCTTGTTGCCACCGCGAGGAGTCTTAAAAAGCAGAAGAAAAGGCTCAAGGCCGCGCAAGACACACTCTAAATCAGATGGAGTAAAATGCTCAACACTGCAGCGAGGTACGATGACAATCGCCCCCAAGAGCTACCCAAAGCGGAAGCTGCTACGCGAATTCGATGAGGAGGCCTCAGACCCCCCACAACCAAATA
This sequence comes from Triticum urartu, assembly GCF_003073215.2. Classification (NCBI taxonomy): domain Eukaryota; kingdom Viridiplantae; phylum Streptophyta; class Magnoliopsida; order Poales; family Poaceae; genus Triticum; species Triticum urartu. The sequence goes on along the minus strand of NC_053024.1, from coordinate 594,545,097 downwards.
TCAAAGCAGCCACCTGGTCGGATAGACGATCCCTCTACCAACACAGAGCGGCATACAACGCCGCTCACAATACAACACGCGACCCATGCGAGGGCTCGCACCCAAAGGACGGCGCAACAAGATCCATCTATGGACCACGCAAGCGCGCCCCAGCATACAATGCAACACAACAAACATCCGAACAACGCGGCACACCCAGCTACAGGGGTGCTGCACACCCCCTATGTTTCATTGATGAGGTGTTGGACCATGAATTTCCAGAGGGATTCAAGCCCGTAAACATAGAGGCATACGACGGAACAACAGACCCTGGGGTCTGGATTGAGGACTACATCCTTCATATCCATATGGCTCGAGGAGACGATCTCCACGCCATCAAGTACTTACCCTCAAGCTCAAAGGGCCAGCTCGTCACTGGCTCAAAGGCCTCCACGAAAGCTCCATTGGAAGTTGGGAAGAGCTCGAAGACGCCTTTCGGGCAAATTTTCAAGGGACTTATGTCCGACCTCCGGATGCGGACGATTTGAGTCATATAACTCAGCAGCCCGGAGAGTCAGCCCGAAAGCTTTGGAACATGTTCTTACTAAAAAGAACCAGATTGTCGACTGTCCAGACGCCGAAGCCTTGGCAGCTTTCAAGCATAGCGTCCGTGACGAATGGCTCGCCAGACACCCCGGCCAAAATAAGCCGAGAACGATGGCCGCATTAACAAACCTCATGACCCACTTTTGCGCGGGTGAGGACAGCTGGCTAGCCAGATGTAGCACCAGTGACCCCAGTACATCTGAAGTTAGAAATGGAAACAGGAAATCACAGCGCAACAGCAATAACAAACGCCGGAATAAAGAAGACAGCACGAAGGGCACCGCAGTAAATGCCGGATTCAAAAGCTCTTGGCCAGGTCAAAAGCCGCCCCCTAAAGGCACCAGGGATGAACTGTCCAGCCTCAACAAAATTCTGGACCAAGTATGTCAGATCCATAGTACCCCTGGTAAACCTGCTAATCATACCCACAGAGAATGTTGGGTCTTCAAGCAGTCCGGCAAGCTCAACGCCGTACACAAGGGGGAGGATACGCCAAGTGAAGACGAGGACGAGCCTCCCAAGCAAGACATGGGGGAACAAAAGAAATTTCCACCAGAAGTCAAAACAGTAAACGTGTTACACGTGATCAAGGGAAAAAACAACGCGGCACTCCCAGGAAAATATACCCAAGTGCCTGTCACCGTGAAGTCCTGCCACTGGTCGTCTCAACCGATCACTTTTGACCATCACGATTACTCAGCAAGTATCCGACACGCAGGATGGGCTGCCCTAGTATTAGACCCAGTAATTGGCGGATATCACTTCACACGAGTCTTGATGGACGGCGGCAGTAGCCTAAACCTAATATATCAGGATACAATCTGCGGGATGGGGTTAGACCCAACACAAATTCGCCATAGCAATACTACCTTTAAAGGAGTAACGCCAGGCCCATGGGCTCGTTCTATGGGCTCCCTCCTACTACAAGTTATATTCGGCTCCCCCAATAACTTCTGTCGTGAGCATTTAACTTTCCACATCGCTCCGTTTCAAAGTGGCTATCAAGCACTTCTCGGACGCGAAGCTTTCGCTCGCTTCAATGCAATACCACACTACGCCTCCCTCACACTTAAGATGCCCGGTCCACGTGGCATCATTTCAGTGCACGGAAATATCAAGCGATCCCTGCGTGCCGAAGAGAGTGAGGCTGCCTTGGCAGCCACACACTAAAGGGGCCCGGACCAACGAAAGCATCTAGTAGGTCGTCAAGACCTCAGACACAGCTAATCAAGTCCGGCGCCGCTACTTATGCCGAATAAATGGTCACACCCCTATTTTTCAATACAAGGGGCTCAACGCGCGCAGACAAGTGGCAGTTTCTTCTCATCTTGAATTATACATGGTTTCTTTAAAAAACTATCTTTTTGCACGACAACTTTTTCACCTAAATTCCTCTCTTTTACAGACGATCATCGTGCTACACCCGTCCAGGATACGGCACAACGGAGACACAGGCGCAGACGTGCAGCAGGGACCCATTCCAAGGATTCTTTTTAGATTAAGACCCTGCATAAACCTTTTTTACTGTCTCTTGTTGATACATATCCACCGTTGAAGAGGATGCTGACGTCTTGGCATGTGGCCATGCCAGAACAATGCACGTACCTGGACAGAAGGGGCTTCTTACAAAGGCCATTATTTAGGCCCGGTTTATACCACTAAGACCGAATACCTTAGGGAGTGTTCGGTGTCGTGAGTTTGGCCTTATATGCATCAGCTCCGAATCATTGTCTTTGGTCAAATGTTGGGTTTGCCCGGCTCCTATGTTTTGGTGCCTTATGTTCCGCTTTACCGGCTAAGGTAGCACCAGGAGAACTACTGCGATTGTGCCCTGATTCTTCCGGACGAGCACCTCAGTAGAGAAAGCCGAAAACTGACTGTCATGATATAGCGTGAGACTGGTCAACCACTCGATGACCTGTTGGAATGTTAGAATTCCTCCGCCTTAACGAAGGGCCGTTTTCCGGCCAGGCATGTACGCACCTCGGGATCGCGAGAGTGCGGAGCCACCAGGGGCTATCTAGTAGCCCCACTGTCAAACTCCTATGGCTAAGTGAAAGTGCTAAAGCATTATAGTCCGGTTGCCTCGCTCGCTCCGCTATCACCTCCTTAATAGGACCAAGACGTTGGGTTAAGTGTGAACGCGTGTTTTTGCAAGCACCTCCGCATTATATGCATGGGGGTTGAAGCCGACGACTGCAATCTTTCAGGTTATACACATGTATACATAAACGGCCGCCCAGGAGGCATCATACTACTTTCAGGCAAAAGTATAAAAATAGCCTTATAAAAATCTATAAAAGCATGTCGCTTACAATGAGATTACATATCACTCAAACATAATATTTTTTGAGCACTGGGTCTCTATCAAACGAGCACCCTCAAGAACTTCTTCAAAGTAGTGCTTAGCAGCCCTTTGACCTATGGCCGAATCCCGCGCTGCAACAGTGATAGCATCCATCTCCGCCCAGTATGCTTTAACACGGGCAAAGGCCATTCGTGCGCCCTCTATGCACGTCGACTTCTTCATCGCATTACTGCGTGGCACCACGTCAAGGAACTGCTGCACCAAGCTGAAATAGCTGTTTGGTTTTGACCTTTCCGGCCATAGCTGATCCACAACAGACCTCATGGAGAGTCTGGACAACCTATTTAGTTCGGCCCATTCGGCTAATTGGTCAGTCAATGAAAGCGGACGCTCGGGAGAATGGAATTGTCTCCAAAACAGCTGGTCTACTTCACGGTCCATCTGACCCTGGAAGTACTTGGCCGCATCGGCAGCGCTCGCTGCCAAATCCATATACACATCCTCCGAACTCCACAGCCGATCCGGAGGGGCATACCGTGGATCTCCCAACTTCCTCCGCAACATAAAGGATTTCCCAGCTACAATATCCCCGGCTTCCCGCAGCTCCTCTTTCTTTGCCCTCATAGAAGAGCGGAGGTCTTTTCTCGTCGCAGCAGCCTTCTCAAGGTCCGATGCCTTTGCCTGGTTTTCCTTTTCAAGAACCTGGCAACGGTCGGCGGCGGCTTTTAATTCTATGTCCATCTTGGCCATCTTATCTCGGCTCTCGCCATGCGCGGCCTTCTCGGCTTGCAACTCTTCGGCCGCCTTCAAAGCAGCCGCATTACCCAACCTCGCTTGTTCCTTGGCTCAGGCAAGTTCTACCCGCAAGGCTTCAACAGTGGCAGCTCCATCTGCAGTCACAACATATTAAAGATACTGGCATCATGCTTCTCTTCCTATGTGGCATTTACCAGATAATGACACTTACCCGGTGCCTCATCAAGCCTTTTGTTAACAAGCTCGATGTCGGCGTCTGCCGCATCCAACTGCCGTTCTAAATGGGCAAACTCGCTAGTCCGGCTAGCCACCGGAGCTTCCATCACCTGCACATAGAGGCAGTATGTTTATTTCCTGGGAATATGATCCTTTGTTCGTCGTCGTTTCCGACGACAACCCGAGTCTCAAGGGCTACTATCTACACAGGACACACCTAGCATGTGCAGGACTATCATACATTATTTTACGTACCTCAAAGCCTGTCAGTAGACTCATAAAAGCTTCATGCAATCCACTTTCGGCGGACGCGATTCTCTCCACCATCGTATTCATCAGCATACGGTGTTCATCTGAGATGGCCGCTCGCCCCACCAACTCCCTCAGAACATCCGATCGCACACTAGACGGTGTCGGACTCTTTTGTCTGCTCTCTTTGGGATCCAGGCATTGGGAGCTCCGGGGGTCAATGGGATTATCTTCTGGCCTCACCGAATTCGGAGAGGCCCTCCGCGACGACACTTCGGGGTCGCCCGCTTCCGGAGCGGAGGAGTCCGGAGGAGGCGTTTCACTCTCCATCATCTCTGGAATAAGATCCCCCAAAGACGAGCTCATTTGAGAGGGGCTAAGGCCCGAACTGCAAAAGATATATGCGGTGGTTATTTCCTCAGAAGAAAAGATGGCATACCTGTGCTATTACAGTATCCCGGGTCACTTACGACTCGCTGGAGAATTGATTCCCCCGCGGACTTTGTGCGGCAAAAGCACCCCCAAGGTAGGACCCTCTGTGGGAGACTTTTTCTCCCGTTTGGAAGCTTCGGCTTCCGAACCCCCGGGCGCAGTCCTTTTCCTCCTCCGGTTGTCTTCCTTCATGGAGACGCTCGCTCCCTCGGTTAGAATGGGCAGCGTTGGGGGCCCGCGTCCGCCCGTATTATCCTCCCCGGTATCTTCCTTCAAGGGCTCCGGGCAGGGTGCGACCTGGAGCATCTTTTCCAGTACCTGATTTTCCAAACCCTCAGGACGGGAGGCCAAACACCGAATCAACTTCGCCTTTGCTAGCCAGTCCTGGTCAAAAAGCGAACTCTCAGAGATAACTTCGTAACAAATGAGAGATAGTATATTCAGCCGGAAGATTCCTTACCTGTTCGGTGGCGTGGTTACTGCTCAGGCCCACGTCCTCGGTGATTTCCGAACACTCTACCTGAGGTCCTAAGAATGACTTGTACATCTCCTCGTGCGTGAGGCCGAGGAAATTTTGAATGACACGCGGTCCCTCGGGATTGAACTCCCACAAGCGAAGGGGCCGGCAATTGCAAGGCTGGACTTGACGGACCAACATAACTTGTATTACCGCAACCAAACTAAAATCTCCATTAAAGAGATCTCGAATGCGGCTTTGCAGTATAGGCATGTCCTTGGCTGGACCCCAGCTCAGTCCTCTACTAATCCATGACATCAGTTGTGGTGGAGGGCCCGAGCGGAAAACGGGGGCGGCCGCCCACTTGGCACTTCTAGGAGCTGTGATGTAGAACCACTCCTGTTGCCACAATTCAGACACCTCTGGAATGGAACCTTTGGGCCATGAAGCTCCCGTCATCTTGCGTATTGAGGCACCTCCACACGCCGCATGTTACCCCTCTATCATCTTCGGCTTTACTTCAAAGGTCTTGAGCCATAGGCCAAAGTGAGGGGTAACCCGGAGGAAGGCCTCGCACACGACAATAAATGTCGTGATATGAAGAAAGGAGTCTGGAGTTAGGTCATGGAAATCTAGCCCATAGTAAAAAATCAAGCCCCTGACGAAAGGATCCAGAGCAAGGCCTAGACCTCGGAGGAAGTGGGAGACGAACACGACGCTCTCGTTGGGATCGGGGGAGGGGACGGCCTGCCCCCGGGGAGGCAGCCGATGCAAAATCTCGGCGGTCAGATATCTGGCCTCCCTCAACTTTTTGATGTCTTCTTCCGTGACGGAGGAACGCACCCATCGACCTTGAAGGCTAGATCCGAACATGACTGAAGGTTCGGAGCACTTGACCTGAACTTTGGGCGTTTGAGCTTGAGGCGGGGGAAGGATTCGATTGAGCACGGGAGGGAAAAATAAAAGCCTTGTCCCTTTATAAAGAGGGTGAATATCAAGCGTCCTCTCTGTGTCCGTTTGGACTTGCCTATAATCTAGGAGTCCTAGAAGCGGTTGGGTTACCCAAGCCCGTATTGATGAGAATCCCGGAATAAGGGGACATGATCTCTGCTTTAACAAGACGTGCCAAGGAAACCGCCTCGCATAACGCGCTGAGGTGGGATAATGAAACGACTCGGATAAAGGCTTGGCCGTGGTGTGTCACACTATGGAATACGTCAGCAGATTAGATTTGTGTAAATATTATTCTCTCTATGGCAATATGTGGAAACTTATTTTGCAGAGCTGGACACTATCTTTTGTGTTCAAAATCTTCTATGAAGTACTTGGAGGAGGAACCCTCCTTGCAATGCCGAAGACAATCTGCGCGCCGGACTCGTCGTCATTGAAGCCTGGTTCAGGGGCTACTGAGGGAGTCCTGGATTAGGGGGTGTCCGGATGGCTGGACTATACCTTCAGCCGGACTCCTGGACTACGAAGATACAAGATTGAAGACTTCGTCCTGTGTCCGGGAGGGACTTTCCTTGGCGTGGAAGGCAAGCTTGGCGATACGGATATGTAGATCTCCTACCATTGTAACCGACTTTGTGTAACCTTAACCCTCTCCGGTGTCTATATAAACCGGAGGGTTTTAGTCCGTAGGACAACATAGACAACAACAATCATACCATAGGCTAGCTTCTAGGGTTTAACCTCTCTGATCTCGTGGTAGATCTACTCTTGTACTACCCATATCATCAATATTAATCAAGCAGGACATAGGGTTTTACCTCCATCGAGAGGGCCCGAACCTGGGTAAAACTTTGTGTCCCTTGCCTCCTGTTACCATCCAGCCTAGACGCATAGTTCGGGACCCCCTACCCGAGATCCGCCGGTTTGGACACCGACAGGGAGGATACACCAAGCGAAGACGAGGATGAGCCTCTCAAGCAAGACACTGGGGAACAAAAGAAATTTCCACCAGAAGTCAAAACAGTAAACGTGTTACACGTGATCAAGGGAAGAAACAAAATAGCACTCCCAGAAAAATATGCCCAAGGGCCTATCAGCGCAGAGTCCTGCCACTGGTCGTCTCAACCGATCACTTTCGACCATCGTGATTACTCAGCAAGTATCCTGCGTGCAGGATGGGCTGCCCTGGTATTAGACCCAATAATTGACGGATACCACTTCACACAAGTCCTGATGGACGGTGGCAGCAGTCTAAACCTGATATACCAGGATATAATCCGCGAAATGGGGTAGACCCAACGAAAATTTTCCATAGCAATACTAACTTTAAAGGAGTAACGCCAGGCCCAGGGGCTCATTGCACGGGCTCCCTGCTACTAAAGGTTATATTCGGCTTCCCCAATAACTTCCGTAGCGAACATTTAACCGTCCACATCGCTCCGTTCCAAAGTGGATATCAATCACTACTCGGACGCGAAGCTTTCGCTCGCTTTAATGCAATACCACACTACGCTTCCCTCACACTCAAGATGCCCGGTCCACGTGGCATCATTACAGTGAACGGAAGTATTAAGCGATCTTTGCGCGCCGAAGAGAGTGCGGCTGCCTTGGCAGCCGCACACTAAAAACAACCTCACCAACTAAAGTATTTAACAGGTCGTCAAGACCACGGACACGGTTAGACGAGTCCGGCGCAGCTATATGTAATTCATACCGGTCACACCCCTATTACAATTACAAGGGGCTCAACGCGCGCAGACAAGTGGCAATTTTTACTCATCTTGAATTATACATGGTTTCTTTAAAAACTATCTCTCTGCACGATAACTTTTTCACCTAAAATCCTCTCTTTTACAGATGACCATCGTGCTACACCCGTCCAAGATACGGCACAACGGAGACACAGGCGCACACGTGCAGCAGGGACCCGTTCCAAGGATTCTTTTTAGATTAAGACCATGCGTAAACCTTTTTCACTGTCTCTTGTTGATACACATCCACCAAATTCTCAGCACAATTGAGAAGGATGCTGACGTCTTGGCATGTGGCCACGTCAGAACAATGCACGTACCTGGACACAAGGGGCTTCTTACAAAGGGCACTATTTAGGCCCGGTTTATACCACAAAGACTGAATACCTTAGGGAGTGTTCGGCGTCGCGAGTTTGGCCTTATATGCATCAGCTCTGAATCATTGTCTTTGGTCAAATGTTGGGTTTGCCCGGCTCCTGTGTTTTGGTGCCTTACATTCCGCTTTATCGGCTAAGGTAGCTCCAGGAGAACTACTGCGATTGTGCCCTGGTTCATCCAGACGAGCACCTCAGTAGAGAAAGCCGAAAACTGACTGTCATGATATAGCGTGAGACTGGTCAACCACTCGATGACCTATCGGAATGTTAGAATTCCTCCGCCTTAACGAAGGGCCGTTATCCGGCCAGGCATGTATGCACCCCGAGATCGGGAGAGTGCGGAGCCTCCAGGGGCTATCTAGTAGCCCCACTGTCAAACTTCTATGGCTAAGTGAAAGTGTTAAAGCATTATAGTCTGGTTGCCTCGTTCGCTATGCTATCACCTCCTTAATAGGACCAAGACGTTGGGTTAAGTGTGAACACGCATTTTTCACGAGCACCTCCGCATTATATGCGCGGGGGTTGAAGCCGACGGCTGCAATCTTTCAGGTTATACACATGTATACATAAACAGCCGCACAGGAGGCATCATACTACTTTCAGGCAAAAGTATAAAATAGCCTTATAAAATTTCATAAAAGCATTGTGTTTACAATGAGAATACATATCACTCAAACATTATATTCTTCGAGCACTGGGCCTCTATCAAACGAGCACCCGCGAGAACCTCCTCGAAATAGTGCTCGGCAGCCACTCGGCCTATGGCCGAACCCTGCGCCGCAACAGTGGTAGCGTCCATCGCCGCCCAGTATGCTTTAACACGGGAAAGGGCCATCCGCGAGCCTTCTATGCACGCCGACCTCTTCATCGCATTAATGCCCGGCACCGCACCAAGGAACTGCTGCACTAAGCAGAAATAGCTGTTCGGCTTTGGCTTTTCCGGCCATAGCTGATCCACAATAGACCTCATGGTGAGTCTGGGCAACCTATTCAGTTCGGTACATTCGGCTAGCTAGTCAGTCAATGAAAGCGGACGCTCTGGAACATTGAATTGCGACCAGAACAGCTTGTCCACTTCACGATCTTGGAAGTACTTGGCCGCATCGGCAGCGCTCGCCGCCAAATCCATATACGCATCTGCCGAACTCCACAGCCGATCCAGAGGGGCATACCGTGGATCTCCGAACTTCCTCCATAACATGAAGGGCTTCCCAGCCACAATATCCCTGGCTTCCCGCAGCTCCTCCTTCTTCGCTCTCATAGCAGAACGGGTGTCTTTGTTCGCTATCGTGGCCTTCTCAAGGTCCGTTGCCTTCGCTCGGTTTTCTTTTTCAAGGACCCGGCAACGGTCGGCAGTGTCTTTTAATTCTACGGCCATCTTGGCCATCTTCTCTTGGCTCTTGCAATGTGCGGCCTTCTCGGCTTTCAACTCTTCGGCCGCCTTCAAAGCAGCCGCATTACTAATCCTCGCTTGTTCCTTGGCTCGGGCAAGTTCTGCCCGCAAGGTTTCCACGGTGGCAGCTCCATCTGCAGTCACAACATATTAAAGATACTGGCATCATGCTGCTCTTACTATGTGGCATTCACCAGATAATAACACTTACCCTGTGCCTCGTCAAGCCTCTTGTTAACAAGCTCGATGTCGGCGTCTGCCGCATCTAGTTGTCGTTTTAATTTGGCAAACTCACTAGTCTGGCTAGCCACTGGAGCTTCCACCACCTGCACATAGGGGCAGTCTGGTTATTACCTGGGACTATGATCCTATGTTCGCCGCCGTTCTCGATGACAACCAGAGTCTCAGGGGCTACTGTCTACACAAGGCACACCTAACATGTGCAGTACTATCACATATTATCTCATGTACCTCAAAGCCTGTCAACAGACTCATAAAGGCTTCATGTAATCCGCTTTCGGTGGACGAAATTCTCTCCATCACCGTACCCATCAGCGTACGGTGTTCTTCTGAGATGGCCGCTCGCCCCACCAGCTCCCTCAGAACGTCCGACCGCATACCAGACGGTGCCGGACTCTTTTGTTTGCTATCTTCGGGAGCCGGACGCTGGGGACTTCGGGGGTCTATGGGATTATCTTTTGGCCTCACCGGATCTGGAGAGGCCCTCCGTGACGACACTTCGGGGTCACCTGCTTCTTGAGCGGAGGAGTCTGGGGGAGGCGTTTCGCTCTCCATCATCTCTGGAAGAAGATCCCCCGAAGACGAGCTCAGATGAGAGGGGCTAAGGCCCGAACTACAAGATATATGCGGTGGTTATTTTCTCAAAAAACGATAGCACACCTTTACTATTAAAGTATTTTGGATCACTTACGACTCGTTGGAGGGCTGATCCCCCCGCGGACTTTGTGCGGCAAAAGCACCCCCCGAGGCAGGACCCTCTGTGGGAGACTTCTTCTCCCGTTTGGAGGCTTCGGCTTCCAGATCCTCGGAAGCAGTCCTTTTCCTCCCCTGGTTATCCTCCTTCATGGAGATGCCCATTCCCTCGGTTGGAACTGGCAGCGATGGGGGCCACCTCCGCCCGTATTATCCCCCTCGTATCTTCCTTCGAGGGCTCCGGGCAAGGTGCGACCTCGAGCATCTTTTCCAATACCGGATTTTCCAAACCCTCGGGGAGGGGGGCCAAACACCGAATCATCTTCGCCTTTGTTAGCCAGTCCTGGTCAAAAAGAAAACTCTCAGAAATAACTTCATGATGAATAAAAGACAGTGTGTTCGGCCAGAGGATTTCTTACTTGTTCGGCGGCGCAGTTACTGCTCAGGCCCACGTCCTCGGTAATATCCAGACACTCTACTTGAGGTCCGAAGAATGACTTATACATCTCCTCGTGCATCAGGCCGAGGAAACTTTGAATGGTACGCGGTCCCTCTGGGTTGAACTCCCACAAGCGAAGGGGCCGGCGTTTGCAAGGCTGGACTTGACGAATCAGCATAACTTGTATTACCACAACCAAATTAAAATCTCCCTCGAAGAGATCTCGAATGCGGCTTTGCAGTATAGGCACGTCCTTGGCTGGACCCCAGCTCAGACCTCTGCTAATCCATGACATCAGTTGTGGTGGGGGGCCCGAGCGGAAAGCGGGGGCAGCCGCCCACTTGGCACTTCTGGGAGCCGTGACGTAAAACCACTCCTGTTGCCATAGTTCGGACACCTCTGGAAAGGAACCTTTCGGCCATGGAGCTCCTATCATCTTGCCTATTGATGCACCTCCACACGCTGCATGTTGCCCCTCGATCATCTTCGGCTTCACTTCAAAGGTCTTGAGCCACAGGCCGAAGTGAGGGGTAACGCGGAGGAAGGCCTCACACACGACAATAAATGTCGAGATGTGGAGAAAGGAGTCTGGAGCTAGATCATGGAAATCTAGCCCGTAATAGAACATTAAACCCCTGACGAAGGGATCCAGAGTGAGGCCAAGCCTCGGAGGAAGTGGGAGACGAACACGACGTTCTCGTTGGGTTCGGGAGTAGGGACGACCTGCCCTCGAGCAGGCAGCCGATGCGAAACCTCGGCGGTCAGGTATCTGGCCTCCCTCAACTTCTTAATGTCCTCGTCCGTAACGGAGGAGGGCATCCATCGGCCTTGAAGGCTGGATCCGGACATGATTGAAGATCCGGAGCACCTAACCTGGGCTTTGGGTGTTAGAACTCGAGGCGGGGGAAGGGTTCGATTGAGCACGAGAGGGAAAAGCGAAAACCTTGTCCCTTTATAAAGAAGATGAATATCAAGCGTTCTCTCCGTAGCCGTTTAGGACTTGCCTATAATCTAGGAGTCCTAGACACGGTTGGGTTACCCACGACCACATTAATGAGAATCCCGTAATTGGGGGAACACGATCTCTGCTTTGACAAGACGTGTCAAGAAACCGCCTCGCGTTATGTGTGGAGCTGGTTGAAGAAAAACGGTTCGAATAATCGCCGGGCCATGACATAACATCATGCTGCCAAAACAAGTCAGCACATTGGATTTGCGAAAATATTATTCTCTCTACAGCGGTATGTGGAACTTATTTTGCAGGGTCGGACACTATCCTCGTATTCAAATTCTTCTGTGATGTATTCGGAGAAGGAACCCACCTTGCAATGCCGAAGACAATACAGCGCGCCGGACTCATCGTCGTTGAAGCCTGGTTCAGGGGCTACTGAGGGAGTCCTGGATTAGGGGGTCTCCGGACAGCCGGACTATATCCTTTGGCCGGACTGCTGGACTATGAAGATACAAGATTGAAGACTTCGTCTCGTGTCCGGATGGGACTCTACTTGGTGTGGAAGGCAAGCTAGGCAATACGGATATGGATATCTCCTCCTTTGTAACCGACCTTGTGTAACCCTAACCCTCTCCGGTGTCTATATAAACCGAAGGGTTTTAGTCCGTAGGACAACAACCACAACATACAATCATACCATAGGATAGCTTCTAGGGTTTAGCCTCTCTGATCTCGTGGTAGATCTACTCTTGTACTACCCATATCATCAATATCAATCAAGCAGGACGTAGGGTTTTACCTCCATCAAGAGGGCCCGAACCTGGGTAAAACATTGTGTCCCCTGCCTCCTGTTACCATCCGGCCTAGACGCACAGTTCGGGACCCTCTACCCGAGATCCGCCGGTTTTGACACCGACAGACCCCCTTTTATAGTGGAGGCAACAATCCAACAGTTGCCCCACTAAACAGCCCCGCAGAGGGCGGTAGTACCGCTTGGGTGGGCGGTACTACTGCTGAGCCAGCGGTACTTCCGTTCCACCTAGCGGTACTGCCGCGCAAAGGAGAGAGGCAGGGACCAGGACCCAGAGCGGTACTACCGCGGTGGTAGGGGCGGTACTACCGTCTCTACTGCCGCAACTAGTGCCGCAAAACCCGACACGAGAAAAAGAGCCCTCGAGTCGAGGCGGTAGGAACTAGGCAAGCCAGTGGTAGTACAGCTACGGAGTCACTGGCGGTACGACCGCTGTGGAGCGGTACTGCCGCTTGTGACCCCTCAGCGGTACTACCGCTGGGTAGCACGGTACTACCACTGGGACCCAGACAAAGATCTCTCCATTGAAGCGGAAGAGCTCTGAGGGTGAGAAGCAGAAGTGTACGTGTTGATTCCACCCAAGCAATACCATAGCGGACCCCCTCTTGATAGTACAGTGCCCTCTACGCAACTAGACCACCGAAAGAGAAACGAAAGAGCTACACCGTCTTGAATGACACTCCGAGGGGAAGAAATTGTCTCGTGCCAAGGATGAATCTCTGAAACGCTCAAAGCACACGATTAGTCCGCAAACACGTTGTCATCAATCACCAAAACCACATCGACAGAGATATGCATCAACACATTACTAGCCATAGATTCATCAAAATAAGCAAACAACACACGAAAAACAGAATCTGTCAAAAACAGAATAGTCTGTAGTAATCTGTAACTAACGCAAACTTATGGAACCCCAAAAATTCTAAAATAAATTGCTGGACGTGAGGAATTTATCTATTAATCATCTGCAAAAATAATTAACTAAATATCACTCTCCAATAAAAAATGGCAGCAATTCTCGTTAGCGCTAAAGTTTCTGTGTTTTACAGCAAGATCAAAAAGACTTCCCCCAAGTCTTCCCAACAGTTCTATTTGGCACAAACACTAATTAAACACAAAAAACACAACCAAAACAGAGGCTAGATAAATTATTTATTACTAAACAGGATCAAAAAGCAAGGAACAAAGATAAAATTGGATTGCCTCCCAACAAGCGTTATCGTTTAACGCCCCAGGTAGGCACAAAAGCGACGATAGATCTAGATATTGCCATCTTTGTGTTGGGGAACGTAGCAGAATTTTAAAATTTTCTACGCATCACCAAGATCAAACTATGGAGTCATCTAGCAACGAGGGAGAGGGGAGTGTGATGAAGCTATGTACCTAGGGTAGGGTCATGGACCTGTCCCAACTGCCCTACCCAAGGACATCTCTAAAAGAAATCACCTTTCAATCGACTTGGAGGTGTTCCACTCGACAGACTCGAAGACACTCGACCAAGAAGAAATCACTCGACCAAGACCAAACCACTCGACGGCCAGGAGACCTAAAGGCACTCCGCACGCTAACGGTCGGTTATTAAGTAGCTTTTATGGTCATCATAGCACTTTATTAGGGGCATTACCAGTAACGCCCGACCTTAATGTATTTAAAACCCTGCACAACTGAGGGCCAGAGGGGTCCGGCGAACTCTATATAAGCCACCCCCCTCCTCAGTGTAAAGGGTTCGCACCCCTGTAATTCATACACGCATAATCCAGTCGACCGCCTCCGGGCTCCGAGACGTAGGGCTATTACTTCCTCCGAGAAGGGCCTGAACTCGTAAAGCTCGTGTGCTTACAACTTCTCCATAGCTAAGATCTTGCCTCTCCATACCTACCCCCCTACATTACTGTCAGGCTTAGAACCACGGCAGTTGGTGCCCACCGTGGGGCAGGTGTTTTAGCGATTTATTGGAGAAGTTGTGGTCTTTTCCGATCCAAATCATCATGGTTTCTGGCGGAGTTTTGGTGGAGGGCCGCGAGATCCATCTCGGCGCGCTCACGTTCATCGCCGACGACTCCGCTTGGCTTCAGGAGGCTCCGCTCGACGTGGACGCACTCCCTGTCCGCGGGGCAACGCACTTTAGCGCGTGCGTCCGTGGCATTCTCTTGCGGCAACCATCGACCCACTACCGGTCGGCTCCTGTGTTGTCCTCCCTCCCTGTTTCCTGCCGGCGCAAGCGATCCGGTCGGTCGAGACTTCAGCGGTGGGTGAGACATGCGGTGGCACGCCAGTCGGCCACCCCTCAAGTCGCGGCGATCGAGCCCGACGAATCCCTCTACGGCCTGTTCGATCTGTCGACTGGCTCCGCAGAGACCGCATCTGAGTGCAACAGCAGTGATCCGGCGGCGGAGGTTCTGATGGTCGATGGAACGCCCAGTCCTCCCGGTTTTCCCCGCACCGACGGAGGCGCGGATGGAGGCGACCCGTCGCGTCCCCATGAGGAATATCTCCTCGAGCCTCTCACGTCGCTGCATAGAGAAGAACTTCGTCGCCGGAACATGGATGCACTGCACACTCCTATCGTTGGAGAAACCCCCGAGGCTCGTGCCTTGGAGGACGCGCGCCTGGCAAACTTGGCCGAGCGCACTCGACTGGAGAACCTCCAGCGAGAACTCAACGAGCGTGTGCGACAACGGGTTCAAGAATCCAGTCGACGTCAGCTCTTTCCGCCCCCGCAGGTATATCGAACTCCAATAATTCAGAATTTAGCAGCTGCAGCCTGTATAGCAGAGTCGATTCAGCCTTCCCAGTCAGAGGCTGGCAGAGGCTTGCTGCATATCAGAGCGTTACTCCGGGCAGCAGGAGACCAGAATTCCGCTGTTTCTCAGTCGCGGAACAGGATTCATAGCAGATCCGTTGCTGCAGACACAGTCCAGTCGGCTCATAGCCCAAGAAAGCCCCCGGAGCGTGAGGGACGTGGGGACGGGCGTAATCAGTACGGGAACCGTGAGCAGTATGATCACCGATTCGATCATGACGATCGATGTCGAGTGCCCACCCCTCCCCCGAGGAGTGGGTCATATGCGCCTCGACAGGAGGATGACAGGCGCCCTCATAGTGTTGGGCGAAGGATTCCAGTCGACCCCAGGGAACCAGGCTTTGATGCGAGATCCATTCTCGTTCATGGTTTGGTCGACAGGAACAGAGCTCACCGAGAAGGTCACGACAGAGATGCACCTACTAGCATGAGAGTACATGTTTCTGGGCCAGAGTGCTTTAGTAGAGCCATCAGGGCCATTGTGATTCCTCCCAACTTCAGGTTGGCGACTGGAGTTAGTAAGTTCACTGGTGAGTCCAAGCCCGATACTTGGCTTGAAGACTACCGAGTGGCCGTCCAGATTGGCGGTGGCAATGACGAAGTGGCCATGAAGCACCTGCCTCTCATGTCAGAGGGCTCGGCCAGAGCGTGGCTGAATCAGTTAGCACCCAGCAGCATTTACACTTGGGAAGATCTCGCCCAAGTGTTTGTCACCACATTTGAAGGAACATGCAAGCGACCGGCAGGGCTGACGGAACTGCGGTCTTGTGTGCAGAAGCCGAATGAAACTTTGAGGGATTACATCCAGAGATGGATCACGTTACATCACATGGTAGAGAATGTGCCTGACCACCAAGTAGTCTGTGCCTTCAAAGAAGGCGTCAAGTACAGAGAACTGAATCTGAAATTCGGTCGAACCGGAGATATATCTTTGAATCGGATGATGGAGATTGCCACCAAGTACGCTAATGGTGAAGATGAGGATCGACTCAGGAGTGGCAAGCTCAAGTCAGTCGCTCAAGAAACCAAAGGAAATTCCAATCGGAAACTGAAGCGGAAAGTTGAGCTAGCTGCTGCTGGGGAAGCCTTGGCTGTAGCTCAAGGAAAGTTTAAGGGGAAACCCAAAGGACCTTGGAACCCCAAGAAAGTTAAAGACCAAGATGGAAATGATGTGTTGGATTTGCCATGTCACATCCACACCAAGAAAGATGAAGAGGGTAAGTTCATTTACCCAAAACATACGACTCGACAGTGTCGACTCTTGATCCAGCAGTTCCAGGGCAAGCAGCCCAAAGATAAGGAAAAGGAGTCGGACAAAATTGAGGACAGGGAAGACAGTGACGATGGATACGCCCAGGTCAATTCCACCCTGATGATTTTGGCTGATGTTGAAAGCAAAAGTCGACTGAAAGTTATCAACCGTGAGGTGAATATGGTTGCTCCGGCAACACCCAGTTATCTGAAGTGGTCTCATTCTACCATCACATTCGACCAGTCCGATCACCCAACGCACATTGCCACCCCTGGGAGGCAAGCTTTGGTGGTTGACCCAGTTGTTGAAGGCACTCGACTAACCAAAGTCTTGATGGATGGTCCCAGTGGTTTGAACATATTGTATGCTGAGACGTTGAAAGGGATGGGCATTCCGATGTCCAGACTCAGTACCAGTAACATGAGTTTCCATGGAGTCATTCCTGGAAAGAAGGCTGAGCACTCGGCCAGATTGCTCTTGATGTGGTTTTTGGTGATTCCAAGAATTACCGCAAAGAAAAGTTGACGTTCGAAGTTGTAGATTTCCATAGTGCGTATCACGCTATTTTGGGAAGGCCGGCTTATGCACGCTTCATGGCTCGACCATGTTATGTGTATCTCAAATTGAAGATGCCTGGTCCCAAAGGTGTGATCACTGTTACGGGCAATCGGAAGAAAGCAGAAGATTGTTTTCAAAAAGGTTCAAAGATCGCTGATGCTCAGATGGCAGTAGTGGAGCTGCAGGAATACCAGAAGACTGCAGACCCGAGTGATTTGTTGTGAGCCAAGAAGCCCGCTATAGAATCAGCTTTTCAGTCATCTGGCGAAACGAAACCGGCTCACATCCATCCGACCGATCCCAGTGCTGCTCCGACTCATATCTCAACAACACTCGACTCCAAATAGGAAGAAGCGCTCATCCAGTTCCTCCGTGAGAACTGGAACATTTTCGCATGGAAGCCTTCTAACATGCCGGGTGTTCCCAGGGACCTGGCTGAGCACCGCCTAAGAGTCGAATCAAAAGTAAAACCTGTCAAAGAACATCTCCGACAGTCCGCCGTCCAGAAGAGAAAGGCTATTGGCGAGGAGGTGGCTCGGCTCTTAGCAGCGGAGTTCATCCGAGAAATCTACCACTCCGAGTGGCTCGCCAACGTTGTCATGGTCCCCAAGAAGGACAAGTCACTTCGCATGTGCATTGACTTTAAACATATCAATCGGGCCTACCCGAAAGATCATTTTCCTCTCCCCCGCATCGACCAGATAGTCGACTCGACTGCGGATGTGAGCGACTGTCTTTTTTAGACGCCTATTCCGGGTACCATCAGATCCGTCTGTATGGACCTGACAAGATCAAAACAGCTTTCATCACTCCATTCGGGTGCTTCTGTTATGTTACCATGCCGTTCGGCCTCAAGAATGCCGGAGCCACATTCATGAGGATGATTCAGAAGTGTTTGCTCACTCAAATCAGTCGGAATGTGGAAGCATACATCTATGATATTGTGGTCAAGTCACGGAAGGGTTCCGACCTGCTGACTGACCTTGCTGAAACCTTTGCCAACCTCAGGAGGTATGATATCAAGCTTAATCCATCAAAGTGCACATTCAGAGTTCCTGGCGGGAAATTACTCGGTTTTCTCGTTTCCGAACAGGGAATCGACGCCAATCCAGAAAAAGTCGGTACTATACTCCAAATGAAAAGTCATGTGTGAGTGCACGACGTCCAGAAGCTTACTGGTTGCTTGGCCGCTTTAAGTCGATTCATATCTCGTCTCGGTGAAAAGGCATTGCCTCTTTACCGATTGATGAAGAAGTCCGACAAGTTCGAGTGGACTCCTGTAGCTGATGCAGCGTTTGCAGAGATCAAAGCTCTGCTCTCCACCCAGCCGGTGCTTGCTGCCCCAATCAGCAAGGAGCCTTTGCTGCTTTACATCGCAGCCACAGGACAAGTCGTCAGTACGGTACTTACGGTCGAGCGGGAAGAAGAAGGAAAAGCCTTCAAAGTTCAGCGCCCAGTATATTATATTTCTGAAGTTTTGACCCCGTCGAAGCAAAGATATCCTCATTATCAGAAGCTTGTATATGGGGTTTATATGACCACAAAGAAAGTTGCTCACTACTTCTCTGATCATTCCATTACAGTTGTCAGCGACGCTCCATTGTCAGAGATCCTGCATAACAGAGATGCAACTGGTCGAGTGGCAAAATGGGCGAAGCAGGAACGACCGCCCGACAATTCAGGCGTGCATGGGACGTGGAACAAACCCCAAACTTCCGCTAACTGGCCACGCGTGCCTCAAATGCGAAACGCCAGGGGCACCTGCGTAATAGCACAGTGCCGCCTCTGAGTCTATAAATTCACACTTACCGCAGTCATTATCTCCTTCTTCCATCCTCGCACGAACCCTAGTGCCACCGCTAGCACTCGACGACGCCGGAGACGAAGCGCTTCGCTGCCGCAACCTCTCCAACGCCGTCCTCACGCCGACCGCGGACATAGTCCTCTCCGCCGTTGCCGTAGGTGCTTTCCGTCGCCAAGTTAGGGCACGGAGGACTGAACTGCTCGGCATCAACTTCCTTCCGTCTAGCAGTTCCAGTGTGGTAAATAGAACTTCTTTTTACAGCCTCTTTTGATCTCTTGGTTCTGTCACTTTCAACCATAAGAAGTTTCTCTTCACACCAGTTAGATCTCTCGCCGCATCTCATAACATGCCTAGTATATTCACTTGTGCTTCATAAAGTAGTTAGATTCCTCACTTGTACTGATCTATGGGTTCGTACAAATCTGGAACCAACTTCTTATCTATAAGTGAATGTCTTCGCACAATGAGTTCAATGTCTTCTAAACTGATTAATCTTCAAAACCTTCTGAGAATGCATATGACCTCTTCCCCTTCCCTCGCACCTTAATGCTGTCACAGGTACATGTCCGTGGGAGAATCCTTCGGTTCTCATAGTCTGCATTCATTTGCAGAATTCCTACAGCATCACATAAACTCTCCTGAAGCCAGTTCCTGTTTGTCCAAAAAAAGAAAGCCTTTGAAGCCTTTGAAAGTTTTGAAGCCTTTCAAGTTAAAGTTTATGGCTTCAGTTGCAGCAACAAGAAAGGGGGGCAGATAGAGACGTGAGGGAACTTCCAAGGATATGCCTGAAGACTTGGCAGAAATGTACAAAACAGATCCAGAAGAGAGCTATGGGCAGCGCAAAACCCGAATCCAATGGATTCGACGCTATTGGGCAGAACAGTGGTTCAAATACCGCTTCGTCACCCAGGAGTATGCTGAAAAGAATGCAATCAAGAGTCCATGGGGGGATATCTTATACAAGAACCTTGTACCCAGAACCAGAAATGAAGCCATTGCTCAAGGCTTCTACCCATGCATGGTCCGAGGACCACAGCCTGATGATGCACATCCGTCGTCACTTCTCTGGTGTCGTGACGACAATCTCTTCAAACGCAACTTTCAGTTTGCTCAACAGTCTGCGAAGCTAAACAAGAAGAAATTTGGGCTTGACTTCAATCCTGGTCCCTCCTCACCAAGGGCAGATGGCACACGCGACGCGGAACCCAATATCATTGGTCCATTTGCCAATCTTGAGGGCCTGATCACCCACATCTTAGTCCAAGGGACTGCTGTGAATGACCCTCCAGCTGATTCTGAGTCTGATGAAGCTCCTGCTGTGCCGAAGCCAAAGCAGACAAAGAAACCAAAAGCTTCGAAGCCGGCCCCTGCCTCAAAAATCTCATGGGCGAAGCCATTGGAAACTGCACCTCCTGAAGTCAGTGTGCAGTCTGAAGATGTATCCCGCATCTCCAAGCCCCTGAAGGATAAGGAGCCCCAGCAACACACAGGCAAAGAGCTCACTGCTGCTGCCATTCTGCGCAGTGAAGCCATTGATCTATCAAGCGATGAAGATCTGGGCAATGACGCACTAGAACAGCTCATCAAAAGCAAGGAGGAAGTGGAAATCTTCAACAATCTGCCTCTCTTTGATGTCGCCATCATCCACAGCTTCATCGATGAATGGTTTGACACACCAGATATAAGCTTCAATGATCTGCAGCTGCCTGTTGGACTCAGCGTCGCCTTCCAAGGCGCAATTGCTTCAGAACTGGCCATTGCTCAGCGCATTGTTGAGCTGAAGCAGAAAATTGATCACGAAAAAGCTCAGTTCAAGAAGCACATGGCCAGTCTCAGCGTGCAGGAAGTGAGAAGCTTCAGAATCATGTTGCATGATCTCAAAGAAAACTTTCTGAAGAAGCGTGCCGAAGCTCAAGGCTCGCGTGAAAGGATGAAGTCATTGGCTGACAAATGTGTTCAAGCCTACAACGAGGCTAAAAAGCGCAAGGCACTTGGGAGTCCAGGCATCGACCCCAAGATGGCCGCAAAGAAGAAGAAGCAGCCTACTGTGAGTGAACCAGAGGCATCAAGACAAGCAGCCACTTCCATTGTCTTCCCAACCGCAACGACTGGCTCGAAGCCAAAGAGCCAGTCAACAGCTTCAGAGCTAAAGAAGACAAGAGCTGCAGAAGCTGAAGCCAGAAAAAGGAAGAGCTCTGAAGCCTCTCCTTCTGTCCCCAGTAAAAAGAAGCGCAAGACTAAGAAATCTAGGGCTGTTCCCACAGAGCCCTTGATGGTTGAACCCCTTTCTGTCATTCACCCCAATGCAGAAAGAAGACTAATAGTTCATGAGCCTGCTCCCACAGAGGCACCTGACGCTGAAGATATTCCAGCAGCCGACCCACTAGCTGCTGAATACATTGGTCATCAAGACAATGTGCAAGGTGATGCAGCCCTTCCTCATCTTGAAACAAGCGAACCCATCAGCATTGGTCGTCCTCTGACGCCAATGGCACAAGATGAGTCATGGGCGGATCGGCCTCAGGAGGAAGAAGACATTCAGGCCCAGCCCACTCCGACACCACAAGCGTCGTCTGTGTTCCGTAGGCTTCGCAGAGGTCCACGGCCTCAAGTCCAGTCTGCAGAAATTCTGGCTGCATCAGCCGAAGACAATGAAGAAGCACCTCCAGAACTCACTCCCTCGCTCCATCAAAATGCAGTTCCCCAAGAGAACGTGCCTGAAGATGTCCCTCAAACTACTAACACTGAAGCCAATGTGGAGTCCGCCCCACCAAATGCCTCAGCGGACAGTGAAGCCACTGAGCCAGACACTTCTGTTCCTGAGTCTGCTGCAGGTCCACAATTTGACTATCACATAGAGCACAGGCCTCATGTCCAGAAGCCAGTCCCAAGGCTTCCAAGGTTCCCAGGTCCTGCATCAGCACCTGGCTCCTTTGATGTAAACAGCTTCAAGGCAGACAACACATTTTTCGATAGCTCCAAGAACCCCTATTCAAGGGAAAGGATTGTATCAGAGAGGTTCTGGAGCTATTCACAGCGCAGCTATTATTCTTGCATCTTATACAACCAAGGTCGCATCTTCCCACACAAGCGCCTTGAGGTTGAAGCTATTGCTGGTCTGCCATGTCTTGAGGAAGCTTTGGACTGCTTCAGGCAAGTGGGTCTGCTGCCGTTCGTGACTGATGAAGAGCACTGGAACGAAGAGCTTCTGCTTCAGTTTTATGCCACTCTCCACATCAAAGGCTACAACAGAGATCCTAAGACTTGGATCCTGGAGTGGATGACCGGAAATATCCATCATGAAGCCAATGCATTCAATATCATTGAGCTCACTGGCCTGCCCACTCCAGGCGAATTCTTCGAGGAAGGGTGTCAACTTCATTCTGAAGCTATTGAGAGCATATTTCAGAGACCTGAACCCAATATGAGTCAGATGCTCTCAATGATGAAGCCATTGCCTCAAGATGCACCCTATCCAACTGAGTTCTTCGTTGAAGACCTAGAGTACCTGCCCAGGACCATATATCATATTATCCGGCGGACTCTCTGGCCCATTAAGGGACACTCTCCACATGCCAAGATTGAGGGTGCAATGAAGACTCTCATATTCTATATCATGCATGGCAAATGCTTCAATGCACAGGATCTTTTCATACGACAACTTGCTGCGTCAGGCTCGGACTTATTTGGTCTAAAAATCTATGCCCCTTGGGTGATGAGGCTGATCAAACTGCACTCTACAATTTCGTATCAGCCCTCAGCCCGAAACCATCACATCTTCCTGCCAGATGTGGATATCTCTGCTGAAGCAATATACCCTGAGCCTGCCAAGCAACCAATAAGTCTTCAGAATGCCGAACACCAGAGCTTCACGAAGAATGTTGAAGGTGTGGAAGCCATGTCCAGAGTCTATCCTATGGCTGGCACTACACGTGCACCAGCATCAACTGAAGCCACAGATAGCACAAACGCTCCAAGACCCAAGAAGCGTGCGCGTGTCCTCACTGAGAGAGAGCTTCTTGTGGCCCTTCACCAAAAGCAAGATAGGCATCATGACTGGCTGAAACGTCAGATGAAGAGCCTCTTGGTGGATGTCAATCGTCTTCGAAACCTGGCCACCAAGAATGCCTTCGTTACGCATGAGACTTGCCATCGTACGTGGAAAGGGCTCTCAATGATCTGCACTGAAGCTGAACTTGAAGAGGATGGCTTCACAGAGCGCTTCAAATTTGACACCACACCTCCTAGGACGGCTGTGATGCGCAACACACCGTCACTTGAAGACTCTGAGTATTCCTCATCTGCTGCCACCGTCACTGCGAGGATCATTGATGAAGATGATGATGCTACTTCACCACCACCCGCTTCAGCACCTCAAAGCTCAGCACCGCCAAACAACTCCACCGACCCTGCTGCGCCTGGGAACGCGTAGAAAACTCTATGTCTTCAAACCTTTTTGGTCATTCCTGACAAAAGGGGGAGAAGCATATGATGTTTATATTCTTCAAGCGGGTCAATATGGGCGGGTGCCTTGTTTTGTTATAATTGCTTCGTGTTTGCAACTCTTGTTTTGCTTCATTTGGTTCTTTTGAGTTGTAAACACTAAAACTCGATGGTCGTCTGCTACTTGTTTTACCACTCCTTTTGCGAAGATAAATTCCGCACTCATCTCATTCTGCAGACGTCCATTTTCCATTATGCATGTTATTATCTTCATATACTTTCACATGCATAATAGATTGTCATCATAAGCTGAAGCTGATCTCCACAAGTACAACCTGCCATGTGCATTTGCATTCCAAAAGCAAATTAACTTATATGCACATCTTCAGGGGGAGCACTTGCAACTTATGATGACAATTCCTTTACAGACTTCACACTTTATATTCCCCGTTGAAAACTTGAACTAGTTTGTCATCAATCACCAAAAAGGGGGAGATTGTAAGTGCATCTAGTGCCACCCCTAGTTGGTTTTGGAGTATTGACGACAAACCTAGTTGAGGGACTAATGTGTTTGTGAGAATTGTAGGAAAACAAAGGTAGAAGTCCCTCATTGATTCGGTTTACTACCAGAGATGACCCCTAAAAATGAATGAAGACATTGAAGTCAAAGGTGGTATATGAAGAGCACATTGAAGTCTATGACAACAGAAGACACGTTATGAAGCCTATGGAACTCGAAGACTTAGATCTTTCGTAGTTCTTTTTATTTTTGTTGAGTCATAGGAATCACCGTACTGTTAAGTGGGGTCCAGGAGAACAAGTCAGAATGACTTAAGTGATGCCTAAATCAAAAACCTATGTCTTCGAGTGAAGACAATGAGAGCAAATCTTGTCCAGAGCCGGACAAGTCAGCTTTGCTTGTAGCCCAAGTAAAGTTGCCATGAGAGTTCGAAATCTGACCGTTGAGACACGTGTCAGTTCCTTAGTGACCCAGGGTCATTTCGGACAAATCAGGTCGGGTTGCCAAGTGGCTATAAATAGCCCACCCCCACAACCATGAACGGTTGGCTGCTCAGATTTCAGTGCACGGCTTTTGTCGTTTGAGAGCAACCCACCTCGAAGCCTTTGAGAGAAAATTCATAGTGAGGAGAAAAGCCCTAACCACCCAGAGCCAGAGTAAATTGGGCATCACTTAAGTCTTCTTGTCTGTGTGATCTGAAGACTTATTACACTTGAGGACTGTGAATCCTCCAGATGGTTAGGCGTCGCGTTCAGAGCATCCAAGAGACATTGTGGATTGCCAGTGAACGAAGTCTGTGAAGGTTTGGGAGTCTACCTTAAAGACTTACCAGAGTGATTGGGTGAGGACTAAGTGACCTTAGCTCAAGGAGATTACGGTGAGGACTTGGTGTCCTGAACTGTGTGTTCAGGACTGGGTGTCCGGGACTGTGTGTCCTAAGGTTTAAATACCTAGCCGCTCCAACCAGACGTACAGTTGTCACAGCAACTGGAACTGGTCCAACATATCATTGTCTTCAACGAGTCACTGGTTTCATCTTCACTTCCTTCCCTTGCTGTTACTCATTGTGAAGTCATTGCGTGCTTGCTTTATCATTTGTCTTCACAACGTGAATGCATGATCTGTTTGGCTTCATAACTTCTTCCTACTTGATCCTTATTACACTGAATCTGTTTGTCACTGTGCTTTCACTCTATTGAATACATGACCATGGCTGGCCGAGTGTAATCTAACTTCCGCTGCATAGTAATAGGCATAATCTTCACTGGTTGTCTTCATAACTTCCAAGTTTTGAAGACTTTCATAAAAATCGCCTATTCACCCCCCTCTAGTCGATATAACGCACTTTCACCAAGCGGCCTTGGTTTACTACCGGTAGACCGCCTGTCAAGTTTCGTACCATTTGGACTTCGTTTGATACTCCAGCGGTTAACCGAGGGACCGAAAAGGCCTCGTGTGGGTTGCAGCCCAACACCCCTTCAATTTGGCCCAAAACCCACCAAAACCCTCTCCATCATCTAGAGCGTTCGATCACGATCGCGTGGCCGAAAACCGCACCTCATTTGGACTCTCCTAGCTCCTCCTATACCTATATAAAGACCCCCTCCGAAATTCTCGTTCTCCTTCCCCCGAAACCCTAGTCTTCGTCTTCCTCCGCGCGCCGGACAACGTCCGCCGGTGGCGGACGTGTCTGACCCAGCCACCGCCTCCGCGTGGCGCTCACCCATTCGCCGCCGCCACCGCGCCCACTTCGCCGCCGCCGAGGCCCGCTCGGCCCGAGTCGGGCCCCCGGGCCCAATGCCTCCCGCGCCGCCACCCCGAGCCGCCCCGCGCCTCGCGCCTTTCTCCCCGCCGCCATCACCTTCGGCTCCGGCAGCCGCCGCCCTCCGCCGGCGACTCGTCACCCGTCCGCTCCGTCGGTCACCTCCGCGCCGGAGCCGCCCCTCGCCGCCCGGATCTCCGTCCCGCGCCGCCGTGGTCGTGCACCGACGACCGGCCTCGCCTCCCCGCCCGTTCCGGCCTGCCTCCTCCTTCCCCGGCGAAGCTTCGGCCAACCTCGGCTCTCGCGCCGCTACAGTAAACGTGCCCGGATCCAGATCTGAGGAAACCCTAGGGTTGACTTTGCTCCCGTTTTCAGTATTTTTAGCATATTTCATCATGCTATATCTCCGCATCTGTACCTCCGTTTTGAGCATATAGCATATCAAAATGTTCGTCTCAGAGAGCACATCATTTCATCTCATTGCATCATTTTCATTTGAGTTCATCTTGATGCCCTAAATGCTGTTGGAAGAGTGCTATTTGAGATAATTGTCAGATCTGCTGCTCCTATTAGATATTTGTCATTTTTGCCATGATTATTGTGTGCATGATATGCCCCTGGGCTCTACATGTGTTTTGTTATATGTTTTGCCATCTTTCCAGAGGTGCAACCCATGTATTTTTGTGATGTGTGTGGTGACTAGCACAAGCTTGCAAAGTGGAGCATTCGTTAATGCTGATTTCAGGGACTTAGCATTTCCACCAAGTCCTTGATCTTTTTATCTCAATATGCCATATGTTCTTGTTGTTTCCTAGTGATCCGTGCCTCTTTTGAGGATGATCAGTAAGGATGTTTTGTTAATATTGTAGTGCTCTATCCATCCATGTCTTTGTTTGCAATTATGGAGCACCCTAGCTTGAGTCAATCGAGCTCTACTTTTGTCATTTCGTGAATCTGGGCAGATTGTCTACTTGTTAGCGATTTTGCCGAGGATGTTGTAGTTGATCCGTGCATGCTATGCTATTGTTCTTGCCATGTCTAGCTTGTTTAATGTGTATTCTTGATGGGTGTATGCTTAGATTGTCATGACATTCTCTGTAGTGAGTGCATCGAGCTCGTTAACATGCCTACTTGATATCTGATTTTGCATGCTCCAGTTTTTCACTAAGTCTGAGAACTGATTATGTTTTTGCCATGTTCACATGCTTGCAAATGTATTTTCTGATCCCTTTTGGCTCAAGGTCACTAAGGGACTTTTGTTAAGCTCTTTGAGTAGCTCCATGCCATGCTTTACTTTGCCATGTTCAGGTCCTGTAGCATATAGTTTTCATGCTCCAAAGTGTGCTACCTGATCTGAGATTCCAGACAAGTGTTAATTTCACCTAGTCTGAAATCTGTTTGTCAAATGCATTTTTGCCATGCTTGTTTGAACCTGTTAATGGATGAATTTGCCATAGCTCAGTGTTCCTATTTTGTTAAGCATCATGAATGGATCCCTGCCATGTATTTTGTTGCCATGTTTGGGTGCTGTAGCATGTTCCTCTTGTTGCATTTAGATGGCTACTTGCTGTATATCGCAGACCGGTGCCATATTTGAATTGCTTGTCATTTCCAAACCGTAACTCCGATTCCGGTGTTCTTTATATCGTTTTCAAGCGATTTCATCTCACCTTTCCAATGGCACACTTGGATTTCCAAGTTGATGCCAGGTTCATTCATTCCTTGTCAAATCTTGCATATGCATCGCATATCGCATCCCGCATAGCATACCATGTTTGCATCATATTGTTTGAGCTTTGCACGTGGTTGATTGTGTCCTTGTTGCTTGTTTGTCTTGTTTGGGTAGAGCCGGGAGACGAGTTCGCTAACGAGGAGCCCGTTGAGTTTGCTTTCGAGGATCCAGTCAACTCTGACAACTTTGCAGGCAAGATGATCATACCCTCGAAATCACTACTATCTTTGCTTTGCTAGATGCTCGCTCTTTTGCTATGCCTATGCTACGATGCCTACCACTTGCTTATCATGCCTCCCAAATTGCCATGTCAAACCTCTAACCCACCATGTCCTAGCAAACCGTTGATTGGCTATGTTACCACTTTGCTCAGCACCTCTTATAGCGTTGCTAGTTGCAGGTGAAGATTGGAGACCGTTCCTTGTTGGAACATTATTTACTTGTTGGGATATCATTATATTATCTTGTTATCTTAATGCATCTATATACTTGGTAAAGGGTGGAAGGCTCGGCCTCTAGCCTAGTGTTTTGTTCCACTCTTGCCGCCCTAGTTTCCGTCATATCGGTGTTATGTTCCCGGATTTTGCGTTCCTTACGCGGTTGGGTGATAATGGGAACCCCTTGATAGTTCGCCTTGATTAAAGCTTTTCCAGCAATGCCCAACCTTGGTTTTACCATTTGCCACCTGGCCCCTTTTTCCCTTGGGTTTCCGGAGCCCGAGGGTCATCTTATTTTAAACCCCCCCGGGCCAGTGCTCCTCTGAGTGTTGGTCCACCTCGTCAGCTGCCGGTGGCCACCAGGGGCAACTCTGGGCTGGCCTACCAGAAGTTTGGACAATCTGAGTGTGCCCTGAGAACGAGATATGTGCAGCTCCTATCGGGATTTGTCGGCACATTCGGGCGGTGTTGCTGGATTTGTTTTAACTTGTCGAAGTGTCTTGTAGAACCGGGATACCGAGTCTGATCGGAACGTCTCGGGAGAAGGTCTATTCCTTCATTGACCGTGAGAGCTTGTCATGGGCTAAGTTGGGACTCCCCTGTAGGGATTTGAACTTTCGAAAGCCGTGCCCGCGGTTATGGGCAGATTGGAATTTGTTAATGTCCGGTTGTAGATAACTTAATCTTAACTTAATTAAAATAAATCAACTGTGTGAGTTACCGTGATGGTCCCTTCTCGGCGGAGTTCGGGAAGTGAACACGGTGTTGGAGTAATGCTTGCCGCAGGTTGTTCTCTAGTTATTCGTTCGCGCTTTGCCTCCTCTTCTCGCTCTCTTTTGCGAACAGGTTAGCCACCATATATGCTAGTCGCTTGCTGCAGCTCCACATATTTACCTTGCCTTACCTATAAGCTTAAATAGTCTTGATCGCGAGGGTGCGAGATTGTTGAGTCCCTGTGGCTCACAGATTACTTCCAAACCAGATGCAGGGCCTGATGACTCCATTCCAGATGACGCGCTTGAGCTCAAGTGGGAGTTCGACGAGGACTCACGCCGTTACTATGTGTCTTTCCCTGACGATCAGTAGTGGTGCCCAGTTGGGACGATCGGGACCGTGTCACATGTTGGGTTTATCTTTTATTTCGGCGCCGTAGTCGGGCCATGAGTGTTTGTTTGATGTAATGCTATTTATGTACTTTGATTGACGTGGCGAGTGTAAGCCAACTATGTATCTCCCCTTTTATTATATTTATATTACATGGGATGTTGTGAAGATTGCCAAACTTGTGACATTGCTTTCAATGCGGTTATGCCTCTAAGTCGTGCCTCGACACGTGGGAGATATAGCCGCATCGAGTGCGTTACAAGTTGGTATCAGAGCCTTCCCCGACCTTAGGAGCCCCCATTGCTTGATCGTTATTAGCGGCCGAGTTGAGTCTAGAAAAAAATGTTTTGAGTCATTTAGGAATTATATATCGGAGAGTTTAGGAATTCTTTTTACTCCCCAGTCTCCTCATCGCTCTGGTAAGGCATCCTGACATAGAGTTTTGACTATTCTCTTCTCAAATTTCACTAAAAAAATTTAGGATCACGCGGGTATCTTGGAATCGTTCCGATGGTTTTGTGACGAGAACATTGTTCTTGGTGCCTCCTGTCTTTAAGGGTTGTGGCAGTGTCCCGGGGAGTTGAGCTCTGAGGTGTTGTCGTCACAATTTTATCGTTGCAGTTCTGGAATACCTGAGTTTAGTATGCCGACATCGAAAATCTCTTTTATGCAGTTCATTGGTGAGATAACCTCGACGCCACCCAGTACTGGGGCGGGAGTTCGGGAGTATCGCCATAACTTGTATAACGGATGCTTTTCGAAGGTTGAGGTAGATGGTTTCCGAAGTTTCTCTCGGTTATGTGTTGAAGGATGGATACAGCTGGATGTAGGATTTGCTAGATTTGGGTGAGATATTATGCTTCCCCTGTATCCCCAACACCTGATTGCATAACCGGAAAGGTTCGGGAGTTTCATAGGTGGGAATTCTTGTAGCTCTAGTTCTTCTTCCACGGATATTTGGTTTGATATTGGGATTTCTTACCGAGTATTCGTTCTTGATCCGTACCTTGTTGATTTATTCCTCTACCTAAATTCTAAGTGGCTTCTCAATTTATGGATATGTGACCATTTCAAGTGGAATGCATTCGTTCATTTTGTTCGGATGTGAAGACTATATGTTGCAATTTCAATCCGTTGGATTCAGCTTCATTTTATCTGTCAATATGCTAACGGTTGTC